>NC_042999.1:106339707-106544707 GCF_006345805.1 Octopus sinensis
TTGTTTTTGTGAAAATCGTCACCACACATCCATATGATTTCATTTTTAAACTCATTAACTTTTGTAGGAATTTCTCAAACGGTAAATGTGAGAATGCATTTCACATGATGTTTGCATATTGGGTTTGGAAAAGTCACGAAACGTGCGCACAAATAAATAAGGAACAAGAGCAGATTTTGAGTCATCAACTATCTGTCTCATGGAATGTAAAGTTTGGGAGTTTAAACCAAGCTCATCTTGATCTCAGACTACGTCTGAAGAAGAGACAATGACAAATCCAGTAAATATATTTACTAGTATGATACAGACGCCATAAATAGACATGAAGTAAAGTTGAAAGCTTTGACGTATCACAGACAGGATGCGGAAACAAAAATGAAGAATAGAATAGTGTGTCTAAGACTAAAACAATAGAGAAAATGCTATATACATAAAACTATTAACGATTAGATTAATGCAAAAAACAAGAAACAAATTGCGTGTCTGACGACGGAATAGGGCGTTATGTGAAGACGGGCAATATTGGGTCGCATATTCTGTTGAAGATATACATTTTTAACAACCTACTAGATATTCAGGAAATTGTGGCATTCTATAAATGATTCTGTGTCTGGGCTGAGATAATTCAAGGCTTTGTTAATGTTATTCAACATGAATTCATTCAGCAGCACATTTGTCATATATACATTTTACAAACGCGTGTGTAGATCAATACACACACACATATAATTATATAAACACACACACACACACACGAACACACACACAAACACACACAAACACACACATATATATATATATATATATATATATAGGTCGATAGACAGATAGGTGATAGATAGATAGATATACATATATATATAAATATATATATACGTAATATAGAAACACATATATAAATACACACATGTATATATATATATATTATATATATATATATATTATATATATATATATATATATATATGTATATATATATATGCAGAGAGAGAGAGAGAGAGAGAGAGAGAGAACGGGAGAGACCCAGTGATCAACCAAATTTTATAAAATTCACTCTACTCTCATTATTGATGTGTTGAATCTCAATAGGTTTCAATAACAGTAATTTACACACACATACTACCTACACACACATAGATACATAGATACATACATACATACATACATACATACACACATACATGCATACATACATACATGCATACATACAAACATACATAAAGAGAATATCTAGAAGCAGTATATAGGAGACAATGTCCATTTTGTTTTAAATATATTGACAATGTAGTCAGTTTTATCTGCCCTCTCATTCTCAAGCACTGTCACACATACATATATATACATACGAACATACGTGTTTGCTGGGAAAAACGTATTTTTATATTTGTATGTTTGTGTGTGTGTGTATTCTCCGAGAAAACATTAGCTCGTATTATTTATAACCAAACACAAGCTGTTATTAGAATCATTTAAATCTCTATGGAGCCAAAAGTCTGGCTTTGTAGCTCGGTAAAAAATAATGAAAACTGAAATGCCCTGTTTCCTGCTATTATAATAGTAGAAGTAGTGAATTTGTTGTTGAATTTTATGATGATTATGAGAAAGTGAAGATGAAGACTAAAGAGATGTAGGAGAGGGATATCGATGATAAAATATAGGAGGAGGATGAACTCCATTTCAAAAGAATCGTTGTGTGTCAAATATTTACTAATACCATTGTTTCACTTGTATAACATTATCAATAGATCGATATGCCTAAGCAAAAAAAAACAAAAAAAAGAATTGCATCGCTTGTTTCAACAGTCTGTCTAGCTTAATGTAGTAGCTGTTGCTGGCCATTGCAGTGGTAGATGTGGTGGTGTTTTGCTGTTGTTGCTGTTGTTGCTGTTATTGATGTTGTTGTTATTTTTTTGTGGTGGTGGTGGTGGTGGTTTGTTTTAGTCTTATCGTTGCATTTCCACCTCTGCCTTCTGAACTGGTCATCATCTTACTATATATATATGCCTCACATCCTTTATCTGTCAATCTCACCAGCTTTTTGTACATCGGAATTTGCGAATTGTTCCCACTCCAAGCACAACTGTAGTATTTTCTCTACCGCTTTCACAAAACATTATCCTTTGTTGAGCCACGTTGCCTCTATCTCAACTAAACACACATAGACATAAGAAACTGTTTTAATACTGTATCCAGACACAATAAACAATGCAATTAAATCAATGTAAAGTAACAATTATAAATGAGGACAAAACTAAAATAATAAATAATATAACTCATTAATGAACTAACTGATTAAAAACAAAGTAAAAAAAATGACAATATTATCATACTTTAACTGATTACAATTATATACAAAAAAAACATAAAGCAATCACAAGGAAATCTTTGGAATATTAATAATTTCATGTGTCGAATATACAATCCGCTTTTCATTTTTGTCCATATTTCTTCAACTCGTTATTTGTTCTTCAATGCTTTTTCGAGTTTTTTCTTTTGTTCATGCAAATAATAAAAAAAATAAAAAAACAGAAAATTTTCTGCAATTTGAATTTCCTTTGTTGTCTCAAAATTTTGTAGACATTTTCAATAATTGTGCCATACTTCTGGTTCAAATTATACAATTTATAATCACTAGCGTATGAAAAAAAAATACTCATTTTAGAAACAAACTACATTTTCCCTACAGTACCACACAATTATTAAAATTATTTTATTAGTATTGTTACTGTTGCTGTTCATTTAAATATTGTTCTTGTTATTGTTGGTGTTCATCATTTTGTTTTCCTTGTCAAAATAAAAGTAAAAACATACTTTGTACTGTCTTCTTTGAAAACTACTTTACAATAAATACTCTCAAAATGAAAATATGAAACAATTCATTTCAGAAGTTAGAAAATGTGTTTCCTCCATAGATTAATTTGTTTCAGTATTTTAGTGTTTTCTTTCTTTTTTAATGATTAACTTTCATGTGTCCATTTTATGTTTTCTTCTCTTATTTCTTCATCTATGTCCCTCATATTGGGGAAGCATCTTTAAATTCAAACATTTATCTCAATAGATGAAACTAAATAAAATATTACAAAATTTCACTTCACTTTCATTTCAAAGCATATACATAACTGGCAAAGCTTTAGTAATCAATATTATAACTCAAGTAAACATTTGTATTTCTATCATTGCTGCATTTCATTTGATATATTTTCTAAGTTAATTGTCCTCGCCTATGTATGTATGTATATATATATATATATATATATGTGTGTGTGTGTGTGTGTGTGTGTGTGTGTGTGTATTTATATATGTATGTATGTATTTATATATACGGGCATACACACACATAATCACATGATATATACGTATGTGTGTGTATTAATGTATCTGTTATTATTCAATTTTATTTCAAGATTTCTCCCCAATAGATAAAGAACCAGTTTCTAACCTACATCGAAGTCTCCTTCATCGGAATTTCAACATCAGCAGGATATTTCTGTATTCATGTGCAGAGTTACTTAGTTACTTGGTTTTTATGTATGCATGCATGTATGTATATATATATAGGTATGTATGTATGTATGTATGTATGTAAGTGTGTAGGTATATACGTATCTGTATATGCACAAATACTTTCGTGTATGTAGTATGACTGGCGAAATGGTAATAAAATCATTACAAATCTGGTTTTGTTAAGGAAACAAATCTAGTCGTGTTACGGAAAAAAAACTCCTGTTTCTGCAATCAGGCTAGACGTATAAATTACGGAAGAATTTGACTCATAGGCTCTGAATGAACAATATGTTATTCTAGATATGTCATGTGTGTCACAATATATCTTGACAGAACTAAGTGAACCGTTTGCAGATCTAGCTTGGTCTCAAAATTTTGTGTCCTCGTAATAATTTTGTTTATTTTAATAAATATATTTTCGAAATGCTTTTGGAGTCTGAGACAGCGTACACATATACGTACACTATTACATGCGCATACAGCATGCACACAAATACACACACATACACGCACATGCACGCTGGGAATACCCATATATATATATGTGTATGTTTTTGTGTGCGGGTATGTGCGTATGTGTGGCGTCTTAAACGATACGTTATGTACTGCAGAATTAATTTCTAAAATATTTTGAAGGACATTTTTATACCTTATGCCGGCGTCTGCGTTGTGAGCAGATGTTGTGTGTGGGTGAAAGAGTGTCTATGTGTACGTGCGGATGTTTGTGTATGTCTATTTAGCAAGATATTTTATCTATGGGACATCATCGTTGCTTTTGAAATTGAACGTGTTTAGGGTGTAATCTTTTACATGGCGATGATGCGATGATCCTCGAGTAGCTGAGATGTCTTCAAGTTGAAACATCTCGCAAAATGCTGAGAATTTGTGAAAAATAAAAGAATGTGCGCGCGCATGTGTGTTTCTGTGTGCATATGTCTTATCTTTTTACTTTTAGTTGTCTCAGCCTTTGGTCTGCAGTCGCGCTGGGACACTCCTTGAAGCGTCTTGTCGAACAAATTCATCCCAGTACTTTTATGGCAGGCTCTTTTTACAGAATCGTATGAACACATGAACGTAAAGAAACCAAGAGCGTTTGTCAAACGATAGTAGATGACAAACACGGACATAAACACAAAGATAAACATACACACATATATGCATATATTTGTGTCTGACGGGCTTCTTCAGATTCCGTCTACCAATTCTAATATTCGAGTCCATAGCAGAAAACATTTACCTTAGGAGCCGTGCTGTTGAACAGAAATATTGAACTATGTAGTTGGAAAGCAAAAGATTTGAGTAATTTTCACGTGAACAGGATAAAAGAAAGAAATGAAGTTGAAAAAGCACTTCAAGAAAATATATTTACACTTATTTCACCAATTTCTTCATTTTCATAATTACTGATGAAAAAACATAATCCTGGGTTTATACAGCATTTGCTTCTAATAAACCTGTGGGGGCAGGTTTATTAGAGAATATGTAGCACTTCCGCATATTTGATTAGCTGCGCTAGCTGTCAAAATAAGCTAGCTGTCTGAGTTTGGTAGCTTTGTGGTTTCTTACTTTTTCGGTACTTACACACACACCCACACATATATATGTATATATATATATATATAATATATATATATATAGAGAGAGAGAGAGAGAGAGATAGATAGATAGATATAGATAGATAGATAGATAGATAGATAGATAGATAGATAGATAGATAGATAGATATAGATACATGTGTGTGCGTGTGTATATCTGCGCGTGTGCATGTATAAAAGTGAATAAATATATATACATACATATATATATATATATGTGTGTGTGTGTGTGTGTGCACGCGCGCGTGTGTGTGTGAGTGTGCGTGTTACGACAACCAGTAAGTTGTCATTATAGTACTCGGAGTTTCAAATGCCGGAGCTAAATGCTACGATGCATTCTCATCTGCTATTAAAGGCAATAGACAATATGAAAACCATTGAATAAAAGGGAAGATACTCTAATAGGTAGAAAAATATATATAAAAGATAAAAAGTGCACGCAACCATATTCTCACAATACATACACATAAAACCTACTTCGTTGATAACCTCTACATACGTACATACGCATATATACATGCATATACACACACAAGCATATATGTGCATGTACGTACTCATATATATATATATATATAATATATATATATATAATATATATATATATATATACATACCCACAATCACACGCACACGCACGCACACAAACACACACATATATGTACGTATGTATGCATATGGTATTTATTTCTGGATTTACAAAAGAATATTACAAACCCTATAGCAAACCCAGCGATAGACTTAGTTATATTAATGTAGGTTCCTGCCACCCACTACCATAATATTTAAGAATTTAGTTAAGAATATTAGAAGAAGAATTTCCAGCCTCTCCTCCAATATACACATATTAAATGATGCTGCCCCAATACACAACAAAACCGTTAAATCTAGTGGATTTAAAGACGAAATAGCTTTCACACCAGTATTAGGCCAGAAATACAGAAACGAAAATATAGACACAGGAAAATTATCTGGTTCGCACCCCCTTATTTCTCTGAAGTGACCTTTAGTATAGGTAAATATTTCTTGTCACGTTAAGACTCCTTCCAATAAATCATAAATATAGGAAAATCTTTAATGGGCATAACCTAAAACTTAGTTTTAGTTCAACCCCAAATTTTAAAGCCATAATTGCACACAACGCAAAACAACAACATGAAGCCAGTTGTTCCTGTAAGGATAAAAACTTCTGCTCGCTAAATGGTGCCTGTATGACCAAGGCCATTATTTATGAAACCACCGTAAATTCTACGAACTCTAGTAACATAGTTTCGTCAAATTGATATGTGGGTCTCACGGTGGGAAATTTTAAAGTAAGCTTCATCAATCAAATCTTAAGCTTTAGACACTGGGATAAACGGAAAACTACCAAATTATCTAGTCGTATAATGTTCTTAAAAGAACAAGGTGTCAGCTATAGGATTTACTGGTAGATCTTGTCCAAGTGTAAAACTTATACCAACGATAATGGCAAGTGCGGTCTTTGTGATATGGAACGATGGCTCATCTGGAAAAGTTCTTTGGACACCGCTACATGTCTAAATTCAAGAACTGAACTTTTTGAATCATATCCATATATTACAAAATACCTGTTACGGTCCCCACCACCAAGATCATAGATCTGCATTTTTATTATGTTCCTGCACAAATTTTCCGTATGTCTTAACATTTTTTATTGTTTTATATATATTTTTTCATATTTTCCTTTTTAATTGTGTGAATGAGTATGAGTGAGTATATGTATATGTATGTATATGCTAAATGTGTATGTGTGTGCAAGTGTATATATATGTACGCGTATACGTATGTATATGATTGTAGGACTGTGTCCGGTATATAAGTGCGACTTTCAAGAACCACGTCCGCTTCTTTTACACGGATATGCATATGCACATATGTTTGTGTGTATGTGCATGTACACAAATATGTTTGTGTGAGTGCGTACGTATGTAGACTTTATGAACGCTGGAGGTTTTATGTCTATGTATTGTAAGAATATGGTTGCGTGGATTTTTTATCGTTTATATATTTTTCAACCTATTAGAGTAACTTCCCTTCTATTCAACGGTTTTTCATAGCGTCTGTTGCCATTAATAGCCGACGAGAATGCATCGTAGCCCTTAGCTCCGGCATTTGAAACTCCGAGTACTATAATGACAATTTACTGATTGCCTTAAAGTATACATATATAAATACTCCTCTATTTACCTAATATCGAGGTCTCATTCTTTTTATTATCATTATTATTATTATTATTATTATTGAGTGAGAGAGCGGTGCATGCCATTAAAGTGACACTGGGGTAAAATATACGAAGCCCTGTATACCCATCATGACTACCCGTCTGATAAGGGCACACAAGGCATGTGCATCACAACCATATGTGCGCGACATGGTGATCTTATATCAGGATAAACAGCGCATGACCTTACTGGTGGGGCCCAGTTAGAACTTTCTTCTGGTCGAGTAGCTCATGCCGCTAAAAAGGTCCCTGAACAAGGATTGTTTAAGGATGTTGAACGAACCACCCATGTTTCCAAAGGTGAATCATGCAAACCTCCAAGAATTCCTTTCAACACATGGCCATGATGCTCCCCCAGTAATTCTGCTCGTGATCAGAGATGCACATATCGTCTGCCACTAAGGGACATGGTCAACTGGTTAAGGTCAAACAACTAACAAACAAATCTGTGGTTTTGAGCAAAATATTTCCTGTAGCCCATCTTTTATACCTAGACAAAACAATGTACATGATAACACTTCCAATCAGTTAAGATCAGAAGCCATGAGAGCCATGTTACTGCATCAAGGCATTTATTATTATCATTATTATTATTATTACTATCATTATTATTATTATTATTATTATTATTATTATTATTATTATTATTATTATTAGGAGTAGTAGTAGTAGTAGTAGTAATAGTAGTAGTAGTAGTAGCAGTAGTAGTAGTAGTAGTAGTAGTAGTAGTAGTAGTAGTAGTAGTAGTAGTAGCAGTAGTAGTAGTATACCAAAGTCACAAGTATATATATGTATTTGTGTGTTAGAGTGCGTGTGTATGTTGCATGTATCATACATTTCTACTGCTAGGGTTGTTTTATGCTATTTTAGCCATGTTCCAGTAAAACAAAACATCGATTTTAAATTGGTATGTGGGTGTGGTTCGCCTTTTAGTGTGCTTTCTTGTTGTTTTGCAACAATCTGATTATCTAATCTTGACAATATAAAACAAAAAAAAAACTAACATTTAAAAAAAAATATTTTAATGTCTACATCAGTCAGTGTCTGTCTTGTTAAAAAGTAGATATTTCGCATAAACAAACAATGGTATCTGGGTGTGACTGAATATCATTTGAAAAATAAATCTTTCATATCTCATCTGAATTTATCAGTTTAGCATTAGAATCTTCAACAAGAATCAAGAAAAAATTTTAAACTGTTGTACATTAAATCTAGTAGTTTTATGCACTATGTAATATTTGCTACGTTTTTCACATGAACATGCTCGGGAATAACAAACTATCTACAATGTATTGCAAGGCGAACGAAAGGGGTGTACGACTCCGATTTTACCATCAATTTAAAAACTAATAAGAATACAAACTGCAGCTATAGTACTGATGTGAAAATCTCTTTTAATCGGTACTTAGTAATGCTTTCAACATTCTTTTGATAAGTAACCTACCGAAAGTAACAGCTTCTTTTTCTTTTGTAATATTTCATGTTAAATTAGCATTTGTATTGAAATACAAAAACATACGAGATATTTTTCTCTTCCAAATCTTTCTAGAGTACTTTTACATGTCTTTAGCAATTGTCAGAAGTTGCCAGCAACTGAAATTTTTTCTCTGTAATAAATGGGTTTGTCTAGTCTGTAATTAGTTTTTCAAGAAAGAATTACTCTGATTCAATTAAAGATTAGTTTAAACAATGCTAATATCTATTGATATAATTTCGTGTATTATTTTACTTATGTTATTTTTATACACGCATTTGTTGACCTAATTCAGCAACTTCATCAACCTTACCAATACTTACATATAGAGAAAGCATAACATCATATATCATTAGTGTGCCTACAATTCTCATCATAGTAATTTAAAATTTTCTATAACAACAGTACTATCAAAAATCTATCATATTGTACAATAGTACACTGCTTAATATACTGCGTTATATTGCAGTCAACTCTACGTTTAGATTAGATTTTTATGTTACAAATTTGGGAGCCACAATAATTATACTGGAATAATTATACGGGAATAATTTATTGATTGAATGGTTGTATACTGTCAATCTAACAAGAACGTGACAGTAGGGGGTACACCACCGTTGTATAGCCCTAGGAGGCATCGAACGCCTCCTGACAGCTCCGACACATTTTTCCCTGTGTCCTTATATACCTGCAAAAAAGCCCTATTCTGCATAAAAAAGAAAACATTTGCCACAGACAGGTTTTCCATATTTGCAATACTACGTATCTCTATTCTAGACTACATTTAAAGAAATGTTGATTGGCAAAGGTACGCTTAGCAACAGTAACATACATGTGTGTAACTTTCTTGTTGCTACTCCTTTATTGCTACTTTAATAGATTCTACGACTAATCTATATTTGTTTTACAAAATTGGTCCAAAATATTGTGAGAGTTTCCAGTTTCTGCGCATTTACTACCAATGTTTTTCCTACGACACTAGTGTGTAGATTGTATAGTAAAACATCGAAGTTATTGACCCTATTGATATACGAAAACCTAATGAAGGAAATTAAACATTCTCTCTGTTCCTTTCTCGATGAAGAATATAAAACACTCCAACAAATAGTTTTTTAAACTGCAAATACATAGCCAGTGATTGTTTCACTTTCACTAACACCACCACTAATGCAACCCACACATAAATAACGCTACAGCAACAACAGTTTCCATAAGGGCTTGTGTTATTACAAGACGACTAAGAGTAAATCTAAAACGATAATAAATACTATTATTTAAATCACTGGAATCAAACTCCCTTTCACTACATTCTCTGCAAAAATTAATATTGTTTTAGCGTGATTTCTTGCTTAACAACTAGCATCTTCTCTATCAACACGATATTGCATCAAGTATAAGAAAGACAAATTTTAGTTTTTTGTAACTTGCATTTAGAAGCATGTTTTATATCCGTCAGAAAGTATTTTCTTTCATTTTGACAGAACAAATATTATAATCAATAGTTATTAGTGGGGTTTGAGTTTTAAAACTTCTCTTTGAATGTCTACTCTAAAATCAGTCAGTCGTTAAATGTTGCAGTCTTATTTCTCATAAACTGTTCACAAATTCCACCTCTTCACTTAATGGACACTTGAATGTATGCGCTCGAATGCATATATACATATATATATATATTATATATATATATATAATATATATATATATATATACATATACATATATATATATATATATATATATATTATATATATAATATATATATATATATATATATATATATATGCATGTACACGCATAAATTCACACTAAATAGAAACATACACGTAAAGTGAATTAGTCTTAGTGGATTCAAATGATTTTGTGTTAAGTCATAAATATATCATAGTAAATTCTCTGAAGCAAAATATATTTATGTTTAAAATATACTTCCTCATGCTTAGGAATGAATCTTTATACTCCGCGTTCTTGGCAGAAGGAGTAAAGTATTGAAGTGATAGAGTTTCTAACCTAGTAGTTATATTCAAGCTCCATTTAACTCAACTTTTTGTCAAAAAATCACGAGCATCAGCTAAACAAAATTGTTAGTTATTTAGCATATTCGTTTGAGCATGAGATATATTAATAGATTTATAAATTCGCATGTGTGTGTGTTTGTGTGTGTGTGTGTGTGTATAACCGCAATTTCTTCTATAACAAGGTTAATACATTTAAATATATGCATAACGTTCGTAATTTCTATGGTGAAATATTGTAATAAGAAATGAGTGGATCTTACCTATTTAACCGATAATCCTATCATAATAGTTACATATGTTTTATCTATATTTTTCTGCTAGTAATATCTTCTAGCATTCTAATCTTACCTGACATTTACATTCCTAGTGCAATCCCACAGAAGTCGCTCACTCTATCAGAAATGAAGTGTTCATCGAAACCTTTTACCTTCTCAATGGATTTATATTAGTTTCCAGATGGAATTAACCATTATTAACACAAAGTAAATTTCTTCGACTCGTGTTCACAATATTGCATCTTTTATCTTTCACTTGTTTTTGTTATGAGACTGTGACCATGTTGCGGCACCCGCCTTGGCCTTGACTAATTTGCAAAAGAATCAATTTCATCGTTTATTTATTTTAACCTCTTCTTCGAACCGCTAAGTTATGTGGACGTAAACACACCAACCCCGATATCTATGCGGTAGTGGGAGATAAACGGGTATAAAAAAACACATAAACGCACACACACATCCGCACGCACGCAGATACGCACGCACACATACGCAAAAGCACACACATATATATGTGTATACAAACACACATTTACACACACACATTCACAAGACGGGCATTTTTCAGTTCCCGTCTACCAAATTCCCTCATAAGACAAGCGTATAGTAGATGACACTTGACCAAAGTGACACTCAGGGGGACTGAACCCGGAACCATATAGCTGAGAAGGAAATTCTCATCACACATCCACGTTTGCGACTTTTATCGTTTTTCATTGTTCTTTAGCCCTGGATCAAGAAAATGTTCAGCTCACTTGAAAAATACCTTGTTTACTTTCGTTCCTTCCTCGTACTTAAATGTTAATCAATTATTATTATCATTATTATTATTATTATTATTATTATTATTATTATTATTATTATTATTATTATTATTATTATTATTATTATCATCATCATTATTGTTGTTGCTGTTGTTGTTAGTAGTAGTATTAGTAGTACTAGTAGTAGCAGCAGCAGCAGCAACGGCGGCATAATTAGTAGTAAAGAGGACCGTCTTACTTCTAATAATAGCGATTGTATGGCATTTTTACATACCAATTTACATTATTTATATTTGACGGATATTTGTCCTCATCTTGTTTGTTGTTACCACAACGTTTCGGCTGATATGCCCCCCAGGTTTCGTCATATGGTCTCAGGCCATCCGTATACCGCAAGCCGACCTGCACTGGACGAAATCTCAACTTCAATTCCCACCATCCATAGAGTGCAACGACAGAGATTGCTCAGTGCCTAAAACATCGAGTAATGAATATAAGTAGTGATCGTGATACCCACCACGAAGAAATGATCAGGCTCAGTAACAACCTGTTGAGCAACAACTACCCACAAAACGATACTATCCACTCCAATGAAAAAATGAGAGGATGAAACCAATATACGGTCCACAGTCTGTTTACCCTATGTGAAAGGCCTCTCCGAAAAGATACAAAAGACATGCGGCCCACATGACATCATGAGAGTATTCAAGAGAAATACAACACTTCGCAAATATCTCCTTCGAGTAAAAACACATATAGAATAGAATATGACCAAAGACTGCGTATATTCCATCCCATGCAGCTGTCGTAGGTTATACAAAGGCGAAACATGCCGACCCTTCAAAATAAGAGTAGAAGAACATCGCAAAGCTGTGACACGAGGAGATATTACTAAATCGGGTATAGCTGATCTTGTATGGAAAAATGGAGACCACCGTCCCCTGTGGGATGAAGTTAAATTAATAGACAGAGAACACCACTGGAAAATACGGAAACTAAAAGAAGCAGCACATATACTAGGACACAAGAACCTCCTAAGCAGACCGAGTGCAGATATAAGTAGCATATGGGAACCTGTATTAAGGAAGGATTGGAAAATATTAAGGAAGGATAGGAAAATATCAGATTTATAAGCCCAAAAATTCACTTCGTAATTATCCACGGGCATATGGCGTAGTGGTTAAGAGTGCAGGCTTCTAACACCATGATTCCGAGTTCGATAACATCGAAAAATACCTTAGGAATGAGAACCCGGGTTTGAAATTTCTCCAAGACACCTGGCGGGTATATCAGCCGAAAAGTTGTGTTAACAACAAACAAAATAAGGACAATATGTCAAATGTAAATAATGTACATAATTCCTCACCTCTTAGATATACAACTGTACCATGCTAGGTTGTTTTCTTCTACTCTAATGCTACGTTCGCATCCAATAAATTCTCTTTCCCCTCTTTTTCATTGTACACTCAGTCTGTCTGTGTCACTTTTTGGGTGGAGTGTCCCATATCTAGTCAGCAACTTTCTTGTCTTTCTGTCTAAGCTGCTTAGTTCGGTTATTGTTCATGCGATTACCCCTGTTCTATATCTAAAGAGTGAAACCACCCAGGTGTTGGTGGCTTCAATCTTTTTCCCTCCGTTTAATTTCTACTTAAGTATAAGTCTCAATCTGCGCAATTACTCCACCTTAAATTTTTCTGTCATTTCTTTCTCCATCAATTTATCCCTTTCCAAAATCACCTAGTACTTATAGCCAGTCTCTTCTATTTGCTTCATAGCCTCCTCCGGTGGTATCGCTAACCCGTCCATACATTTGATTTAGCCTCTCTTGAAGACTAACACACCGCACTTTCTCAGTCCGAATTCCATTCTGATATCAGCACTGAAAGTATACACTGTATCAACGAGGGAACTGATTGGGCTTCATCTTAACCATAAAGTTTGAGGTCATCCATGAATAACAAATGGTTGACTTTTTGTTGGGGGCTTCATGATTTCTACTGTCACTAAACTTCTTCCAGTTGCTGTCTGTTGGGTCCACAAATTCACCATATTATCATCATCATCATCATCATCATCATCATCACCACCACCACCAACATCACCACCACCACCACCACCACCACCACCACCATCATCATCATCATCATCATCATCATCATCATCATCATCATCATCATCATCATCATCATCATTATTATTATTATCATTATTTTTTTTTCTTCTTTCAAATTTTCTTCCATTTCTTGCCGAATGTCTTCCCGACTCCTAGGGCAAAGAAACTTATAGTATACATTGGTAGGCCATTGAACTAAACTCACTAGTTCGCGCATTTTTTTAATAGAAATAAAGTTAAATTAAAATACATGGGTAGTAATAGTTCTCACATCGACAATGCTCTTCTCAATACGTGTGATGTACCAGATAAGACAATATTTTGCACTTCTTGCAGGGATGGTAAGCCAAGGATCATTCTCATATAATTTTCGGTTCCCTTCTTGATCATTCCTAGTACTCCTACGATCACTGGTAATGTAACCGCCTTGAGATGCCACATTTTCTCAATTTCAATGAGCAGGTCTCCATATTTTCTGAGCTTGTCAAATTCTTTTGCCGAGATATTATGATCACAGGGGATGCTCATGTTGATCAACAAGCAAACTTTTTCTCATTCAGTTACAGCTTCAGGGTGGTGATTATACCACTTATCGGCAGTTTTGATATTGTAATGCCGACTTATTAGCCAGTGTAGATATTGGCCAACTCTGTCATGTCTTAATTTATACTCCACTGGTGCTAAGACTTTACATCCAGAGATTAGGTGGTCCACTGTTTCAATCATGTCGTTGCAGAATCGGCATTTGGGGTCTGCTCCATTTTTCATCACATTGGCCAGGTAGTTCCGCGTTAATAGGCTTTGATCTTGAGCAGCCAGGATGAAACCTTCGCTCTCTGCTTTCAGCCCTGAGCTCCGTAACCACTGATGGGTTTGCTTCTGGTCAACATCAGCTTGTTTGCTGCGGGTCACATATTTGCCGTGCAGAGGTTTTTCCTCCCACCTATCAGCCAATTGCTCGTGCGCTTTTTTCGTTGCCATTATTTTCACCTTCTTTGCAACGATAGTTGCCGTACTTCCCTCAGGTTGGTCAGTTTGGGTATCCTGCACGAAATCAATAGCAAATTTTTTGCTTTCCTTTATGATAGAATGAAGCTTCTTTCGTCTCTCGTGATTGTCCACGAGCTTTAGCATCCAGTCATTCGTTATTTCGAGATATTTGGCCAGTCCAATTGTGGTTGTTTTGTAAGCTAGTTCAAATTGGATCAGGCCTCGACCTCCTTGGGCTCTGGGGAGGTAAAGGCGATCTACGT
The DNA here is from genome assembly GCF_006345805.1 of Octopus sinensis. NCBI lineage: Eukaryota > Metazoa > Mollusca > Cephalopoda > Octopoda > Octopodidae > Octopus > Octopus sinensis. The sequence continues at coordinate 106,354,943 of NC_042999.1, forward strand.
CTGCCTTTGGGTGGTGCATCCTATTACAACTCAGCAGCTTGCGTATTTTCCTATCTATATTCTTTACTTCACTCATATTCCAGTTCAACACATTGTAGCTATAAGTAACAACTGGAACTGCTAAGGAATTTATAGCTAACACCTTGTTACGTGCATTTAGTTAAGATTTCAGGACTGCTCGAACTCTCCTATAACATTCCTTCCTGATCTTCTCTTTCATGCTTGCCTGCTGAATACCAGAGCCTTCATTTATCCCTAAATATTTGTAGGTTTGTTCTTGCTCAAGCTCTCTTATGACTGTGTCAACATCTAACACGACTGAATTTGTGGTCTTCACTTTCCCTTCTCAAGCCCACACTCCATCCAGATGTCATCACTGAATGCTTTCACAGTGCGCAATAGGCCTTCAAGTTCATTATCGTCTTTACCATAGAGTTTTAAGTCATGCATATAAAATAGATGACTTATTTTTTTATTGACAATTTTATACCCATACCCTGTTCTGTTTAATTCACTTGTAAGGGGTATTAGGGCTCTGCAGAATATTAGAGGTGAAAATGAGTCACCTTGAAAAATTCCACAGTTCATGTTTATATTCTCTGAGGCAAGTACTCCATTAGAGTGGTATAATTGGAGATTCGTATTCCACATTACATATTATGCTTCAGGAAGCTTGAAATCACAGGGGAAATTTTGAAGATGTCCAGCGATTTCAAGATCCATGAATGCGGTATACTGTCGAAGGCCTTTTTATAGTCAATCCATGCGGAGCTGAGATTTCTGCGCTTGTTGTGACAGTTCTCAAGGATTATACGATTAATTAGCAGTTGATCTTTGCATCCGTATGAGCCTCGGCGGCCCCCTTTTTGTTCAATGGGGAAAATATCGTTCTTCTCCATGAATGCATATGTTTTCTCCGCCAGGATAGATACTAGGATTTTATACGTGGTGGATAAACAGGTTATAGGCCGATAGTTTTTTGGAAGTTTGGTTTCGTTATTCTTTGGGTCTCTCATAATTCCATTGAACAGCTGAACTAGCTTACCGTGTGCGCATGGGAGCGATGAGAGCCAGAAATTCGGCACCCTATCTTTACCGGGGAATTTCCAATTATGGGCCTTCGTGAGTGCCTTTCTTAGGTCTGCTATTGTGATGTCTTCCCATGCTTGTTGTTGTAAATTTTGGTAGGATCCTTCTGTTTGTATAATCCAGTCTTCATTTATGTCGTACGTCTTCTCGTCACTCCAATTCCTTTTCCAAAAGTTTGAACTTCTTCCATGGGAGGGGGGAGGGCTCTTTAACGGTTACTTTCTCCTTCCCTATTTCTCTGTAGAATTTTTTGGCATTGGATGTGAACAGCTTACTTTGCTTGTAAAACTTGTTTCTCTTCTCAAATCTTCGTATTCTTTGAGCTTTTGCTTGGACTTTTTGTTTCAGCGTTTCTTTTATTGATATCAGTTCTTCTCTTGGTGAGGATCCAAATGTTCTCTTCATCTTTCTTCCTGTTCTGGATCTTACATCATTTCCACATATTAGTTCATTTAATATTGATATTTCCCCTCTCATAAATTCAATCTCTTTTTCAATTTTACTTCTCCAGGTTTGATTTCTTTCCAGGTTTGGTTTTCTTTGTTTTTTCGGAGACATACAGCTGATTTCAATTGCCTTAGCAGAAGCGTAAATAATTTCATCTAACTCAGTTAAATCAGGTTTTAATTCTTGTATTATTTCATTTGTTACATAATTGCCAATTTTGATTTTTTAATTTTGGTTTGTATTTGAGAGTTTATGAAGTGGTTCTCTATCATTCATACTTGTATGTCTTACAACTTCAAGCGTATTCAGGATTTTCTGCCTCATTTCTGCCATAGACTCTCTGTGTTCTTCAGCAAATGCGAGATCTTCAGTTACTGTTGTTTTATCATTTTCCTGGCTATCTTTAACAGGTTCAATAGAATTTCTTGTATCTTCAGGCCTTTGCGTGCTTTGGTCAGATGGCAGTCTTTCAATTAAGCCTCGTGGCGGGCTATTCTGTTCATCTGATTCTTCATTTCCTTTGTGTTTTATATTTATGTCATTTTCCGTTGCGTGCTTGATCGCGCTTATTTCACTGTCTGTGAGTCTGTTATTTCTAAGGATATCCCTCCTCACATTTGCCAATTTGTTCTCGTCCAAATAGGGTCTACTGTCTTGATTCCGTGTTCTCCATATACTGTAAGAGTTTGCGGTGTGTCTCTCTTGAGATGGCTTACCTAATGCATAGTAATAAGCGTATATTACTTCTTTATACTCTTCTCTGGTTCATTTGTTCCGCTTACATTTTTCTTTCTGTGGTTGTTGTGGTGGTGAACTTGGAGGGCTCGAGTTGGGGAATTTCCCGTTCAAGTGACCATCCATGTCCGTATTCGGAGAAGAGTTTGTGCCAGTTGATGACGTTTCGATCCCAGGCTGGCTCTTCCCTGGGGGACGCGCTTCCAGATTAACCATAAGACAAGCGATTTCGTATACTGGTTTAGTTTTACTTTTAATTTCCAAAAACATTTTGGTGCTACGATAATGTTATCATTTTTGAGCTCTGAGCGGCTCGCGGGGAGACGGCCATCATTGCCGTTACAATTATAATCGTACCATTATAGCAGCCGTAGCCGGCCTGTGCTCAGTATTTGTAGTCATGGCAACAGTGTATTATTATTATTATTATTTAGAGGAAGGAGAAGGCAACAGTGTATTATTATTATTATTTAGAGGAAGGAGAGAGCAGGTTGGCAGTAGATAGGCAGGATGGCAGTCATACAGTTAGATATCGTTAGTCTATAAATAGACTCAATAGGAGTAGGTGAGGGGTGAAAGAGTGATTGTACCCTTGTGGTCCAGCAAAGGAGCAGTCAGCAGAGGTCAAATATGTGTTTACTACCAACTCACCTTGTGCGGTTTAATTACCGATAGAAAGACATTTTCTGTTGCGTGCTTGATCGCGCTTATTTCACTGTCTGTGAGTCTGTTATTTCTAAGGATATCCCTCCTTAAAATACACACACTCTCACTCGCATATATATAATTTCTATATATATATAAATTGCTTAAATTAGTTATCCGGCGGCGTTTAAGAGTGTTCTTGTAGAAATTTCTGTTTTTTTTTTCATATTTGGCTATTCACAGTACAATGTATATATTAAAGATGATCGTTTGTGTGTGTTTAGCAATTTAAATTTTTTCCATAAGATTGTAGATATTAAAGTTTTTAAAGATGATCATTTGTGTGCTCGTCCAGAGAAAACTGAATATAATCAAGTTTTTAAGCCTGTAAATTGTTTAAGTAAAGATAGTCAGAGGCGTTTAAGAGTGTTCTTGCAGAATTTTTTTTTACATATTTGGCTATTCACAGTACAGTGTAGATATTAAAGCTCTTAAAGATGATCATTTGTGTGTTCACCGAAAGTTTTACTTTTCACATAATATTGTAGATATTAATGTTTTTAAAGATGATCGTTTGTGCGTCCGTCCAGAGAATACTGTAGATAATCAAGTTTTTAAAGTTATTTATAATGAGATTTTAAATACTCACAGAGGATTATAGATACTTCAGTTTTCAAAAAATGTTTTTTGGTTGTAATAGAATGTCTGTGTATATATATATATAATTTCTATATATAATATAAATTGCTTAAGTTGGATAACCGGAAGCGTCTAAGTGTGTTCTTGCAAAGAAAAAAGGGATGTTTACTTATTTGGCTAGTCAGAGAGAAATGTAGAGTTTCGGGTATTAATAGGAAATTGTAGATATTAGAGTTTTTAAAGATGATTCTTTGTGTGTTCGTCCAGAGAAAATTGTAGATAATCAAGTTTTTAAAGCTAATTAGAACGATATTTTAGGTACTCACGGAAAATTTTAGATATTCCAGCTTTTAAAAGTTGTTTTTTAGTTGTAGTAGAATTCCTGGGTCTTCACCTGCTGACTTATCAGAGCAGCGAAAGACACGTCCAGCTGCTACCAGGGCAGGCTGATTATCTCATTATGATCATTATTATTATTATTATTATTATTATTATTATTATTATTATTATTATTATCATTATTATTATTATTATTATCATTATTATTATTATTCTTATATAATTCTTTGTCTTACTCAACATAAGCGATTTGTGTTTTACTTAAATATGGTACATGTATTTGTTTGAATATCTTGGCTTATCTAAATGCTCAAACTTATTCAGATTGACAATCTATATATTTTTTGTTACACTTCTGTGTTCAATGCTTTTGTCATTCTTCAACTTTGCTTGAAGAAACCTCTATAGTAGACTAACAAATTGAATAGTAATCTGACCTTGTCCTCTCTTTATAACACATGTAATCTCAGTGGTTTAGGATAAAAAATATATAATCCTCAGCGTAACGAAATGTCTAAATTTATATTGACAAGATCGGGCAGTAGCTTCTTTTGTATTTTAATTCTGAATGTGAGCAACGACCCATTATAATTGCAAAAGCTGGTATATTGCATTGAAGGTTTTCCTTGTGGTTTCACAATTTACCATATTTCTCCTTACTTTTTTCTACTTGAGTTTTGTGTAATAAATATTTCTACTCCATGACGGCAGGGAAATGTGCCAGGCTTTCAATAAATGGCTTAGATACTTGCCGACATTATATTAAATATCTCTTTCTATTAAGCCGCATTTATTTATTTATTTATGTTTTGCGTTCATTATCATTTTGGTTGTTGCTTGAGAAGGAAGTGCTGCAGGAAAGGCACCGATGTAATTATTTTAGCTATAACTGAGATGAACTGGGAAAATTGTAGGAGATAGATGTTAGAACGCTGCAAGCTATAATGGAAAGAGGAAGTTAATTTTTTCTTCTTTCTTTCTCCTGTTTTGTAGAATAAGTGGATGCTGAAGTGGCGAAAGGTTACAAAAGAAAAATTGGTGGCTATGAACAGAAAATTAAAGAAATCTGAAGAGAACATTAAATCTGGTGATTAAAAGACCCATTAATTCTTCAACAGACGGAGACCGATGCTTATCAAAGCGAAGGCTTAAATGAACAGAACGTAGCGGAAATGTATCTATTAGAGCTAATCTAAAGAGAATAGTTAAACCTTATGAGTGAAAATCTTTATGAAACTAGAAGTCATTTGTTACGAAAGTGGTGAAATGTCAGAATTCGCAACCTGATTAACAATTATATGAAGGCGATACTTGAGAAACTTAAAACAAAAACTTCAAATCGAAAGTTTTTCCTCAAAATTTATGTACTAGAAATTAAATTTAAGAATAGACAAAAGAAATTTAACAAATGCAGAATACTTAAAAGTTTAAAAGATTAATCATTCTATCCGGCAGGAAACTGATAATGTAACCGATGAGAAGGTAACACATGATTGATGCACAAACGAAACGCTTAATCTTGAATTTTAAAATAACTTGTGATTATGTAATTCGATTCACTCTTGGTTTCCAAATTAGATTATATATTTCGTACCCAACTAGTTTCCGGGTGCTTTCGTTATTAAAATGTTATGTACGTTATAAGTAAATTATATATTTTATGAAATCATTATAAAATAATATATAATTAATCTGAAAATCAAAAGACCCCGGGAAATATTAAAATACAGATAGCTGCCTCCAACTGAACATACAAGGACTTCACGAGTAAAGACAGCAACCAAAATTATGTCCATGGGCTTCACAACAAGTAACCGGAATGGACAAATTTTCAGAGCAGAAATCTTAGACTCGTAAATGTGTCAACCCCACTAAACACTATCCAGAACTAAACGATTGTATTAAACTGGTGACAGATTAACTTTACCACTCAAGAATAAAATTAGTTTATCTAATTTCAATCATGATTTGTCTCAATTTGTTGATATCTTAATATGCCGTGCAGTTAATTCAGACTACGGCTAATAACCACATGAAAACATTGTAGTTATGAAAAAAACAATCTGGAAATTGTATTGGGAAATATTTTGTTACATCCCAATCTCATAAATTCACATTTCTTCATGCCATATAATCATAACGAAAGAAATGCTTCCCATGGACCGTTCTTGGATCTTGAATTGGGAAATGGCATTTATGGACCGATGCAAGTTGTGATTATTTGCATCTAAATACTGAGTGTGATCTAGTTCAAAACCACACAAAATCTAGAATTTATTCCCACAAGCTGCTCATAGTTGTTAATTATATATTAAGATTGCAATAATTAATTAATTGGTTCACCTGTTATTTAAAGAATGGTTGATTAGGGCACATCATAATTAAGAATATATATATATATATATATATATAAATATATATATATTCTTAATTATGATTTGCCCTAATCAAAAATTCTTGTGTATGTATGTATGTATAAGTTATGTATTCTGCGCAGTGCAGGCGTGAGGTAATAATGTGTCTGCCTTTTGGTGAGTTGACTGACATCAAGTTCTTTCGTCTCCACCTCAACATATCTATTTTTCAGTTGTGTATATACGTATTAGCAACATTCACATTATAATTATCAATATGTGCTTCATGTAATAGTTGTGCATTAAAAAAGGCTTATATTTAGAGGTCATTTTCGAGCACCTTTACTTTATCACAAAATTTAAGGAAATTCCCACAAGCAACAAGAAAAAGCAATACGTTACAGGGACCAGAATCATTTTTTCTTTCACTATATTCATCATATGTCGGGCCTTGTGCCTAGAGTAGAAAAGTATATTCATCTTATCGCCATTTTTCACAACTACGTATTTATAGAAGTAATATTGTTTGATACTAAACTTAAAATAATAAATCAATAAAGGATTAATGACAATTGATTTCCCAAAGAGGAGGAAATCAAAAGCCACTGTCATTTTTCGATTCAATTTTGTTTTACTTCCTTGTAAGTAATGCATTTTATCTATTAGTTATGTTTTGAAAATAAATTTCTTACTTTAAATTAAGTTCATTTCAAAAGTTAATTTAGCAGTGGTATGACTAGAGGTTGCATCAGTTGACCTTAATGTAAGTGGAAGCATAATAAGAAAACATAAATAGGTTATAGAAACTATTTTAGCAAAACCGAACGTGTCTTCACTCGTGTCTCGAAGGATACTTTAAGTATGTACATATGTATACACTCGCACATACACACACACACACACACACACACACACACACACACACACACACACACATATATATATATATATATATATATATGTATACACATATTTATATATATATCTATATCTATATATATACACATTTATTAGTAGGGGCGAGGGTAATAGTGTTCCTCTGTGTTTTTGTTTTTGCGTTTGTATAACCGCTGGAAAACCGGTGTTTTTCGATTATATTTTTGTACTTTGAGCGGTTCGAGAAAAAGATGCAATAGAAGTTAAAGACTCAAAATATATACCGAGGTTGATGGATCGACTAGAGCCTTCCAGAAGATTTCTAAGAATGACCGCAGCCCAATGAGTGAAACAAAAAAGATAAAAGAAATCTTGAGACAGACTCTGTATTTTTTTAGGGGAAGGGCAAATCAATTACATCAACCCAAGTACTTCACTGCTACTTTTTTTATTTTAGAATACAAATGGTTGGAATTCAAAGTCAGCGTGTACGGAATTTGAATTCAGAACGTAAAAACGGAGCAAATGCTTCTAATCACTTTTGTCCGACATGCTAAAAATTCTACCGACCCACCGCTTTTGCATCGAGTGATATAAAGTGTAAAGGACTATAAATGTAACTAAATACGTTATAATCTTTAGGTGGGATGAAGCTTATAGCTTTCGAGTTGTCTTCTGTACTGGATGACTGCAGTTTATAGTTCATTAACTGTTATCAAGCTCTGATTAACCCAGTAATTTTGCCAAGTAATGATATTTAAGTTAAACCTGTTTAAGCTGATTTGCACATCGGTATTAGTTTCGCAGCTATTATAAATTATTTACAGACTAATACCGTATTAACTCTAAAAGTTTCAACACAAAATGACACCTCATAGAGTAACAGTAAGATTTACGAAAATCTGATGACGATTAAGAAACTCAAACCTCAGTTACTCGATTTCCAGTATCATTTTACTGATAAATTCCTGTATATTACCGAGATTCATTCAACAGAAGCCTATTTCTTTCTTTCTCTCTCTCTCTCTCTCTCTCTCCTCTCTCTCTCTCTCTCTATCTATCTCTCTCTATCTATCTATCTATCTCTGCATATATATGTATATGTGTGTGTTTATATATATATATATATATATATATATGTGTGTGTGTGTGTATAGGGGTCCTTTCTCCCTTTCTCTCTCTCTCTCTCTCTCTCTCTTCATATATATATATATAAAGATGTGGTGAAAGTGTGCAGCAGGTTTCGCCACCACACCCTGCTGAAGCCTCGTGGAGCTTTAGGTGTTTTCGCTCAATAAACACTCACAATGGCTGATCTGCGAATCGAAACCCCGATCCGACGACCGCGAGTCAGCTGTTCTAATCCCTGGGCCATTGCACCTCCACATATATACATACATATAGAATGTGTCGGGTTCATTCCCCCTACGTAGCACCTTGGGAAAGTGTCTTCTACTATAGCCACGGGCCGACCAAAGCCTTGTGAATGGATTTGGTAAACGGAAACTGAAAGAAGCCCGTTGTATATATGAATATATATATTTGTATGTGTGTTTCAATTCCCAGACCATTCCGGCAGGGAATGGTGGCGAAACCTGCTGTACACTTTCACCACATATTTCTCTCACCCTTTCTTCCTGTTCCTGTTGTACCTGTATTTCAAAGGGCCAGTTTTATCACTCTGTGGGGTCACGCTGAATCTCCCCGAGAACTACGTTAAAGGTACACGTCTCTGTGGAGTCCTCAGCCACTTGTACGTTAATTTCACGAGCAGGCTGTTCCGTTGATCGGATCAACTGGAACCCTCATTGTCGTAACTGACGGACTGCCACGATATATATATATATAAATATATATATAAATATATATATATATATATATATATATTATATATATATATATTATATATATATATATGTGTGTGTGTGTGTGTGTGTGTGTGTGTGTGTTTCTGTGTGTGTGTGTGTGTATGCATATATATGTATGTGCATATAGGTTTATATGTGCGTATGTATTTATACATGAACAACTGTCTTAACAGAAGTATTAAGCAATTTGAAAACAAAATATAAAGTGGTCTTGAGGCTGGTTAACCCAAATACGTACGCTTTCAACCAAACGACAAAATAGGTGAAGAGATTTAAACTAGCTAATGTGTAAAACGAAGTAATAAGCTTCCCACAGCGTGTGGCCCTTATAAATAACATTGTAGTGTAGGATTCGAATGAGATACATGCTTTATAGTATATACAAAATTCAGCAAAGCATATGGCCACATAGTTATGTAAAAATTTTCAAATGCTAACAATTACGAGTGCAAGCACAATAAGGCCTTATTCACAAACAAAGATTCCATTTGGCTGTGTTAGATACTTTGTTTTGTGAACGTTTTTGAACAAAATACTGTTGAATATTCGAACGTGCTACATGACGCTCATTTTTTGTCTCGGTGGGATTTGTCAGTAGTAAACTTTAGTGCGTTGCACCACTTGTCATCAGATGTCCAATATGTGAATATCTGTTTCACTTCATCCTTGGTGCACTTGAAATAATAAGTATCGTGGACAGTATCTAGTAGTGGGATCAAACACTGAGAAAAATAGAAATAAAGCTTACTGTAAAAATGCTTATGAATACATCATCTTTGGGGTTTTTAGTGCGCTTTCAGCAGATGTTTCTTCTGTGAAAATCATATTAAAATTTATAAACATTTATCCATTTGGTAGGTCTAAAAATTACTTTTTCTTAAAGATTAAAAAAACAAAAAAACTTAGTTGCCAAGAGGTGTTACGAAATGAGTACGTTTTTCATTTATTTATTTATTTATTTATTTATTGCAGTAGTTGATGTGGAATACTTTTTCAGATATATCAAATCCTTAGTGATTGTTTTACAATTCATGATCTCTTTATTATCTGTCTCAGACTAGCAAATAATGCAATACACAACACTTTGCCAAATTAAATCTCCTATGATCATCATGGTCGTCGATATAATAATCAATGTCTTCATTATTACGTCACCACCGTCATAGTTACCAGCAGCAGCATTGTCCTAAAGAAATATTTTAGACGGCAGCAGATAGCTTTCATGAAAAGAATATTTTCATGTTATAAAACTAAAACGTCGTAGTTCCTCTCTTTTTTTTCTTTTAGCATTCTGTTGTTTTGTATTTCAGCATCTTTTCTAATTATGTAAATAAGCTTCACTAAATAATATTTACTTTCTGACAGATTAATCTGCGGGAAAATAAAAGTCATGCAACATGCTTATTTTGATACCCTTAGAGAAGTAATAATATAAATGTCAACATTCCTGCAAACATGTCGTATAATAACAATACTGAAAATAATAATGATAATATCAACTATGAAAATAATGATAATAATGATAATAATGATAATAATGATAATAATAATAATAATAATAATATCAATAATAATAATGATAAAAATAATAATAATAATAATAATAATAATAATAATAATAATAATAATAATAATAATAATAATAATAATAATAATAATATATAATAATAATAATAATAAAAAAAAATAATAATAATAATAATAATAATATATAATAATAATAATAACAATAATAATAATAATAATAATAATAATAACATCCAACGCAGAACACTTTCCATACAATAACCATCAGAGCATCACAACAAATCACAGCACATACCCAAGGCACACAGCGCTGCGCTCGGTAGTGAAGTGAAAGCACGCTATAAAAATAAAACTACTGAATAATAATAATAAATAATAATAATAATAATAATAATAATAATAATAATAATAATAATAATAATAATAATAATAATAATAATATTAATAATAATAATAATGGAAATAATAATCATATATCTTCTGGCAAACATGATTCCTAGCTAAAATAACCCACAATGACATTAAAAATATATTCAACTAGTAACGTTTCTTGTTTTTTTTATTACAGAATCCACTACAATCTACAACATGTTTATTTCTTTACTATTGCTGTTTTTGTTTTAAATATTATCTTTAGTGTTGTATTTTGCATTGTTTGTTAGTTAGTCGAAATACTTTTATTATCAATATAAATACCTCTCGTTATTGTTCGCCATTGAAGCAGAAAACTAGGAAAATAACAAAGAACTACCTGTTGTCACTAATCTCATTTAAAAATTCATAAATCCAAACTGATATAAGATAAAAAAATTTTTGAGAATGGATTGCTAAATCAGTTTTATAATTAAAATCAATGTTTCATTTCACACAGAAACATATTACTTACGTCTGAATCAAAAGCATATTAAGCATGATAAATAGGAAACGTGTATGAAATATATCTTGATATAGCTGGAACAATAGACATGAGCTCCAAACCTTTGGAATATTTTGGCGTGCTTGTTTTTTAAAGATATTTACTTATTAATTAATTTATTCCTTTTCATATTTACATTCGGCTCATGATATGTTTCTAGCAATTCAAAAAAATGAACAATTAGTTGTATTCTAAAGAACATATTCGTTTTCACTGAATAATAGATTTCTCCAAGACAGCCAGCACGCTTCTCTTTATATTAGGTGTATAAGGTATATGTTACTGCATGACGTACAGTATGAATTCATGATTTAGTACAAAAGTAGTCCTGAGGACACAGACAGCAAATATTGGAAATGAATATTAGAAACCTGTATTAAAAAAGTTCCATAATACGCTGTGTTATAGGGATAACATTTGCATGTTTATTTTTCCAGTTTGCATATCTAGGTTATGGATACTATACAGATAAAAGCAATCAATAAATATAGTTTTTATAAGTATATTTTAGATATATCAGACCGGAGTGAAGCCATTATATATCCTTGCACCAACAATGTGGCACCACATTTCAAATATAGATATGTTCTGCTAAACAGGATTACTCGTATACACTTCAGGAGTATCAAGTCTTCGGTTGCTACACAACAGTCTGTCTGGTTCATTTGACCCTAATTAATCTCATGTAGGCCATTACCCTCCAAGCTACACTTACTGAAATGTTTTATATCAATATTGCAATCTAACCCTATCAGCCAGTTAATTTTGTTGTAGTGTTGCATTTGATTGAAGTGAGTTTTATAGCTGTTATTGTTTAACACCGGGTCATCATCTATTGAACAGATATCGGTGGATACCTTGTTCTAATCAAATGCATTTAAACAGCATCTTGTCTTTTTATGCATATTTAAAATTATATTATCTTCTTTTCTTTCGTAAGGCAACAGAGTCTGATTTGAAACAAAATCGGTATGTATTTCTTTTCCAGATTGAGCACCCAGACTGTGGTTTCATCAAAGGCTAAATTAGTCAGCTATATGAAATCAGTAAATGTTTTAGCCACAGAAAAAATATAATGCCAGTGGAGTTGTGTTTGTTATCGGGAATTCACAAACCAGTTCTGTGTTCAATAGCGTCGCGCTGATACCCATCTTGTTTCGTCTTCGTATGTATTATATACAGTTTCCATTATTGGCACCAAGTCACCTGCAAATATATGATAGCCTCAATCTGTAAAACCAGAAATATATTAACATAACGTGATGTTTTATGTGCATTTATCTAATATGAATTGATTAAAAACCATGTGCAACATATATATTTAAAATTTAATGTCTGATATTTTTATCATGAATGTTGCATAGCAAACATTTACTTCATATGTAAGTCAATTCAGAAGATGTACTAATTTCATTATAGAATAGTTGGAGCCATCATTGCTTTACTGTGGTTATTCTTGTTGTTCAAGTCTCTTCTAGCAGACCTATGTTCAATGGCATTTTTGATAAGACCAACCAGAATTTTGTAAATAAAAGAATTCATAGGCCACTATTTTTAGTCAGTATAGTGATGGTATAATCTCTGTCAAGAGAGAATTGTCTACTATTTTTGGCATGTCAAATGAATATTTCACGCTAAATTTTTGGCATCAAATTTTTTGAATAGTTGTCAGAGAGTACCTGTAGATATATGCTTGTAAATGTGATCCTTCTTAATATATACAAATATATATACACGAAGTGCAGTGAATATATTGTCGTCTAAAATATGTAAAAAGAAAAATAACACTGACATATTTTAACAGATATATTTATCAAAATTACATAAAAATAACTTGAAATACTAAAGAGTAAATTGCTTCAATAAAATCGCCATAGCAGATATGGTGTGAGCTGTGTTCTATGGAAACATGAAATTGTTAAGCACAAAGATAAAGGCAACCTACAATCACACAACCCCACGCACACACATACACACACGCTCATATACACATATACGCAAACACACACACACACACACACGAATGCACATATACTTCACATAAGCCTCGCACACACACTACGCACTCACACAACACGTAATACATGCATGTGCACACACACATGTACGCACATGCACACGCACACATACATACACACATACATAAATGCATACACACATGCGAACGCGCACACATTCACAGAAATGGACATATTCCTAACACACTCAATCCTACGCGCACGCACATAAGCACACCTACACAAACACACACGCTCACATACACGCACACGTGTACACACAACTACACGCACATTCACACACGCATATGCATACATGCGCAAGAACACACATATACCTCTACACACAATCCCACGTATACACACATATGTACACACGCGCACACACAAGCACACACACGAACACATACATATGCACATGCACACACATACACACAAACATACACACGCACACACACGCACACGCACGCACGAACACACAGGAACGCAGTTATAACTCCACACACACAGCCCCACACTAACCCCACGCACATACACACATACACACACGCACATACACAAATGTACACACACACATGGACACACATAGACACATTACACAAAAAACACACACCATATACATACACGCACACACATACATACACACGTACACACATACTTCAAACTGCCAGTCAAACGCCTTTCTACTGACCATTCCTCTACGCACATAAGAAGAGACAGACAACTACACAAAGAACCACCACTTCAAGCGAATTCATGCTGCTGAATTCTTCCTACATTAACAGACACAAATTTCATTCACACTGACACATAAAAACACCACACAAACACCACATACACAACACACACACACACACACACACACACACACACTGACATGGGTGCATGCACATACCCACACATACCTCCTTCTCTTACACTCTTCTGTCTTAGAAAGAATTTTCTCTTCACCCATTCTCTTACGGTAATTTCAAAATGTAAACGCATTTTTCTTTTATATTTTCTTTTATTTTTTTCAGTCATTTGACAGCGGCACTGCCTTTAGTCGAACAAATCGACCCCAGGACTTATTCTTTGTTAGCCTAGTACTTATTCTATCGGTCTCTTTTCCCGAACCTCTAAATTACGGGTACGTAAACACACCAACATCGGTTGTCAAGCGATGTTGGTGGGACAATCACACAAACACACACAAACACAGACACAAACACAAACACAAACACACAAACACACGCACACACATGTATATATACATATGACGGGCTTCTTTCAGTTTCTGTTTACCAAATCAAGTCACAAGGCTATTGAACAACACAATTGCCCAAGGTGCCACGCAGTGGGACTGAACCCGGAACCATGTGGTTGGTAAGCAAGCTACTTACCACACAGTTGCTCCTACGCCCGTGAATCATTGGCTATTTTTTCCTCCGTCTTCCTTTTCTATTGGACTTCCTCTGTTTCTGAAAAAGAGCTTTGCTCGAAACGTTAAACTATCTGTCTTTCCTCCTCTTTTCCCTGAGCGTCTGCTAATACTTGACATGTACCACGTCCTTACGTTGTTGTTGTTTTGTGTTTGTTCTTCGTTTTTTGGATTTACTATATATGTGTGTGTATGTATGTATATATACTAGCCGGTAGCTATTCCACTTATGTAGATACTCTAACATTAATTTGGATTACTTTGTTACATTTCATTCGAATCAAATATTCTGTTTCAGTGCACCGCTTCTTAGTATAACAGCAAATATATATACATGTAAAATGATCTGGGGAGCTATATCTTGGAAATCCGCCGGCTCAATGGTTTCCCTTCAAGGTAGAATTAATAGTTACGACTTTTTAAGCATTTTATCTGATCAAATTCATCCTATGGTTGTGGAACTGTTTCCGGAGGGAAACGCAATTTTTCAGGATGATAATGCACCAATTGTCACTGCTAAAGTTGTTACTGAATGGCACGAGGAACATTCTATTGAAGTTGAACATCTTATATGGCCAACACAGTCTCCAGATCTCAGCATTATTGAACATTTATAGTGCATTTTAGAAATAAGCACTTATAGGGCGATTTTGTCACCTGTAATAAATGGAAGCGTGCTTCATTGCAGTTCAAAGTGTTTTAACTCTTACTTATTTCTAGCAAGATAGGTCTTACCCACCACCCTCAGTCGAAATTAGGGAGGATTGCATATATATATATATATATATTCTAGATGACAACTGTCTGGTGTAAGGGAATGTGAAAATCCGAGTAACACTCTTGTTATATAAAAAATATGCATTTTTATGCATTTGTGTACATTTAAATTAATTAAATATTATTTTACAGAATAATATTATTAAAATTCCTTTGATTAAAACCCTTTCTAACATGGAAGTATCCAAAGACCATTTGGGACACATAATGCTTTATGAGTACGAAAAAGAAAGCCATGCAGCCGAAGCGACTCGAAACATACACTCAGTTTATAGGAAAGAATGCTTGAATGATAGAACTTGCAGAAGATGGTTTGCGAAATTCAGAAGTGGAGATTTCAGCCTTGAAAGTGAAGATCGGACAGGACATCCAGTTGATTTTGATGATATGCTCCTTGATGCATTAACTGAAGAAAATCCTGCATTATCAGTTGAAGAATTGGCAATAAAGCTTAGTTGAAACCATACACCAGTTATATCGTCATCTGCAACAACTTGGGAAGGTTCCTAACCTTGGAAAATGTGTGCCTCATGAATTATCCGAAAGCGACCGCAAATCCCGAGTTGACATCTGCTCTTTTCTCCATTCTCATGAACTAATTTCACCCTTTTTGGATATACTTGTGACTGGTAACGAAAAATGGATCTTCTATCGATAGGTTAAACGTCGTAAACACTAGCTTGGTAAAAGGGAAAAAACTCAAACACAACCGAGAAGGGAACTTCATGGGGAAAAGGTTCTTCTCTTTATCTGGTGGGATTCCAAAGGAGTAATGCACTTTGAATTGTTACCACCTAATGCAACAATAAATGTTCAAGTTTACTGTCGGCAATTCGTACCTTTGTACCAAGCTTTGAAAAAAAAAACCCGTTTTAGTGAATCGAAAATGAGTGATGTTTCATCAGGACAATGTGTGACCCCACACTGCAAAGATCACATCACAGAAGATCGAAGAGCTTGGTTGGGAAAGAAATTCCTCATCCAGCTTATTCTCTTGACCTTGCTCCTTCAGATTACCATTTGTTTAGTAGTTTACAGAATCATTTGGGGACATAACTTTCGCAAGCCAGGAGAAGGTCGAAACTGACATTTTAGAGTTCTTCGCTTTGAAACCAAAAGGGTTTTACATTTATGGGATTAAAAAGCTTGTAACTAGATGGAAAGAAGTCATAGATAATCGGGGAAGGTACATTGATGGTTAAATTTCAATTAAATATAACATTTAATCACTTGTTTTCTTTATTCAAAATTTGGACAGAACATATGGGATAACCTGATATATATATATATATATATATATATATATATATATATATATATATATATATATAAAACGATCAACTTTACTAAAAATAGGACGACAATGATGATGTATTTCCGCAAATATGTGTAAATAAATTTGTATGCATGTATAAACACGTCTATGTAGGTCGGTAGCATACTATCTTGCTGTCTAGGTAGATTGGTGTATAGATAGATAGATAGATAGATAGATAGATAGATAGATAGATAAATAGACATGCATATAACATACACGTAAACACACACACACGCACGCACACACACACACACACACACATACATATATATATATATATATATATATATATATATATATATATATATATATATATAATGAATGTATGAGACTTGGCATTGAAAGAAACAAGAGAAAATACGGAAAATGTAAATATGCGTCTTCCATTAAAACATTATCTATGTAAAGTGCAACTGGGAATTAAACCCATTATATAGAACAAGACAAAATTTCATTACTGGCGAAAAAATGAAGCGCTGAAGTCCCGCGTGTAATTTTGTAATAGTACGTACTTTTAGAAGAATGATAAAAATAACTAACTATGGATTGTCTCTTGTTTCTCCTCTTTTTGTAGAATTGATCTGCTCATCTAACTGTACCTACTGAAACTTTAAATAGCATAATATTTCTGACAATTGACATATTTCCTCGCAGTTTGTTTTATTTGTTTATTGTTCAATATTATTTCCTGTGAGCTAATTAATATGTAATTAATTATGGCTTTTAGTTGACTGCCGGAAACAATATTACGCTATGTGGATCATTTTTTTTTTTTATTTTGAAGCATCCCTCAGTCACAACGATGTGAATATCTACTTTTTTTTCTATAATAACGGATAGTAATATATAGATATTAGCATTTGTTTATATTGCCATTATATAGATTTCAAATGAAAAATTCTTAATCTGAAAATGATTAACATCTAATTCTGTAATAACTCAGAAGTAATTTGACTTTCAAATATAATGCTACTGTTCTTTAGTTTCAGTTGAACTCCGCTTGCGCAGAAATATAGCCAAATACTTTTCTAGCCCCGAAAACATACTTCGAGTAGCCAAAGTTGTTTCTTTTTATTCAAGTAGAAATGAATAAATCTGTTCTAATCTGTTTCATATTAGTTCATATTACGCAGCAGACCAAACCATTTTCTATTTCCCTTTAAAGCAATCTCACTGCACTTTATGTTATTTAATTCTCTAGAGTTCAAACATTACATGTATATGCGTCCTGTAAGATATTTAAGCAAAAATAAAATAATAAAATAAAATAAAATAAAAATCAAAGCAAAATCATACAAACTTTAAAGGTCCTTAATATTGAACAATTTTGAATAGTATTAGCTAGTTTTTGATTGTAGACAAGTTTTTAAAAATGATTTGTAAAATGTTCCCAGATAGATTATGCCTTTCCAATCCTTGGTATGTAATTGTTATATATATATATATATATATATATATATATATATATATATATATATATATATATATATATATATACCATTTTAAATATTCATTCAAACCATATATGCATCTCCTAGTTTTAGTTTTGCAGTCAAAAATTAGAAACATGTTTACGGTTAATACAGTCAAATGTGGCAGAGAAACCTTGATAAAATCAAATGATGACATGTCATAATTTGAAAATATACAATTTCTAATGGATGTGATACCTTAAATACCTTATATATTCAGAAGATGAGAAGTAATATAAATATAAATTGAAAGTTAAACGAAGTATATTTACCATTCTTTGGAACAGATAAGAAATGTACTTTTCACTATTTTTACCGAATACATCAGGAATTATTTGAATTTGTAAGACTGAAATTTTATAAAGTGGTAACAGAAATACAGACGAAAATTTATATATTACATAGATTTTTTTTCTTTTTTATGTCTATATAATAGGCATTGAAATGATATCTTAAATATTTTACAGCAGTTCAATGACCCTTTCTGATCAAAGATTTCAGATTTTAACAATATTACAGTATATTGCTTTTATACAATTCTTACTTTTAGAAATTATTTGGACATTGGTAAAAATGTTATTCAGCAAGAGATTAATAAAGACATAGATTTTTCAGATTACATTTTACACTACTTGATAGTTTTATTATATGTTTTCTCCTCCTTATAAAGGTTTTATATCGACGCAAATTAAATCAGTATGTAATTCTAAGTTATTGGCTTTTAGTTCCATCTAATATTTCACACGTATATTAAATGGCATCTACGCTGAATAATTCTATTCTTCATCGGGGATTTACAAACTAATCACTCTATAATTTTCGTTTCCACTTTAATCACCAGGAAAATAATGAAAATAAGAAATTTGTCATAAATCTTTGAATTAGATAACGTTCCAAGGTTGCTTCACTAAAACGTAATAACATTAAAGTTATTTGCACAAAACCGCTCCCTTTCCTATTTACTGGTGATCGTAGCTATATTCATCAGTGGTCTTTGTAGGTACAAGCATGTACGTATATATCATTCAAGATTTCAATGTAATCTTCGTATATGTGGTTCAAATTTTACATCCTTAGTTCTCAGTTATTAAAGGAAATAATTTGATGGCACACTTCTAAAGGCAACTATATGATTTTCTCATAGATCGGACAATCCTCTTATAGTCAAGATTTTAAAAAATTTATTTAACAATTTCACACATTTCTGCATTATTTTCTTAATAATACAGAACTATTTGTTTCAAACAGCAAGTATTAACCGGTGTTATGCTTATTGTGCCACGCGTTTATGTTGAAAAGTAGGTATTTTGATGGTAATATTTTTTTATTGAAGAACAGTAAGGATTCTGCCTTATTCTATCATTAAACATTAACCTTTTCACAAAATTATGATAGAAAGATGATCAATTTTCACACGTAGAAGTAGAAAATTCAGCTACAGTTTAGAATTCGTCTCTAGAGTTAATGACAAAGTAGCAGTCGGTACGCAATATAATGCTAACACAATTAATTTACAAAAAAGAGATATGGCATAGCTATAGAAAGAATAAAACAAAACTTGTATAGTTACAGTGCTTAATGTAATGCGTTTCCATCGAACTTTGAAATGAGTATTCAATTTGAATAAGGGTGTAAGTGCCAGATTTTTTTCACAGGCACATGTTGTCTTCGCTCAGGTCTCAGGCTGAATATGTATGATAGATTGTGATAAGGCTAGACTTTTAATTATTAAGAAAACCCTTCAATCAGCTTCCACATACATTCTGTTTATCAGGCTTGGGTCAATGCGGCCAATAGCAAAAGGCACAAGTAAAAGATGCTGTACTATGGGATCGAGCGCGAAAACCTAGTGGCTGTAAAGCAAACTTTTTAAATATTCGGCAATGCTGAGCATATACGTGCGTATGTAAGGTAATCAGAAATACACTGGGGATTACATGTGTTTAAGTCAAAAGTGAAGAAAAATCAATGATGTCTTCCAGTCTAGTCCGGAAATTCGTGTTACAAATATGTCTCAATACTAACATTAAAATTATACTAGAAATATATATTTTACCCTCTAATGAATTAATGATACAACAAAATAGCAATTTATAACAACACTAAATCATGATAAATGTAAGTCTCAAATGAAATTAGATTAGAAAACTGCCATCCTAGTATACTAATATATGTTGTCAGGTGAGTAATGGTGTTTCTGACGGAGGATATAATGGAGATGCACTTTTCAATACAAATAATAGTTTTAATATAAACAGAACAAGGGTACTTGAATGTACGCGGATAATTGCGCCGTCTCTCACTAATCTCTTTTGTTATAGATGAATAATGGCGTAGCTGCAAGGGTTTGCTAGTTAATATTTACGTATATCTAAATCATGCCAATTTCCCTCTGATAAATTGCGTATACTTTGTTACATTTATTTGTGTATTACATGGTTGATCGGAATGGTACTTTTGTTGCTGAAATGTGGATATATACACACAAGCACACATACTGACATTAGATATATATCTAGATGGAACTATTCATTTAAAAATTAATTTGGAAATGTCATTTTAAACTACAAATATAATGAGTAAAATGAATGTTAAACGCCATTTCCAGTAGACCTTGCTAAAAAATAGCGAAAATAAACAAAACCAAATTCGTTTGCATGGTGGAGTAATTCATTAGGAATGAAATTACATTTGTCGGCTAGGAGCAAAATTGTATCAGCGTAGATCTCCACCACGTAATGACTAAGTGGATAAATATCTCTAAGAAGAATTGTTTCAGTGATAAATATCAGTGCAGCTGTTTACTTAACTTTGAAAAGTTTGGCAATTGCTGCTGGCCTTTGAGATATAAATCTAACATAAGGACCCTGTTCGGTACCAAAATATAAAAGTTATCAACCATAATATAGAACCTACGATGTATGTGCATGTTGCTAAAATTTCGTTCCGATATTGTGCTAAGATTTTACGGATATTATTAATACAAAATTCATGTTTGTAAACATTTTTTATTCCAGTACTATGTATGTATTATAATTCATATTATGAAATATTATTTCTATATTGATTTTTTAGTATCTTGTATTTGTTCAGTATAAGCAGATATGAAGATCTGGGGTAACTAATCGAAAACAACACCTAATTTGTATTTCTTGCTATAACTAGACCTGATTACATCATGATTACTCGGCAGTGTGTTTTTCTGCAATTTAAAACTTTAAGTGTACGCCTCTTGTTTTAACGAGTGCAATACGTTAAGTTAATGGAAACATAGCTAATGCATTTATGAAGAAAAATAATGTAGATTCCCTCTCTCGTTGATTCTCATGTAAGCCTGTTAGATAGGAATGAACCTGCGATTTTGAAGATGGTGAAAATGAGAAGTAATAATATTAATAGCATATCAAATTTAGCGATGCAAAAGGAGAGAACATGTATACATACATGCAGATATATATGTATTTATGTGTATTTATTCCATAAAAATATGCATACATTTTTTGTGTTTATATTCAGCTGTAAATGTGTTTTGCGGAATTATTTGTTCTCTATATTGTTTTTTATAATTTATCTGAGTTACAACCTTCTCCAACGGTTCTGCTTTCCTGTTGTTTTGAAGATTTATTTTTTGTCTTTGCTTTTTTCTTGAATATTCGGTACACTCAGATGTGGAGAATTAAGAAATAATAATCTTAACCAACATGATATTCAGCAGGAATAGTGGAAATAACATCATTCTAATCCTTGGCAATTTTGTGCTTGTAAAAACTTAGCATTGTATGTATAATTTTGCTGTAAAGCGTATCAACTTTCCATAACGAAAGCATGTAATATCAGCTGATAAAAACTTCATACATTAAACTTCACAAAGCTCACATGAATCACACTTTCGTGTACATTATGGTCTGTCTACTGCAGGGAAACATTCAAATCAGTGAATCTATATTTTCCTGTTCATAATAACAATTAATTCAAGCCTGCATAACTTTTACAATAATGGGGTGAATTTTGTTGTAGTAAAAGAAACGTAGTATCATTATCTCATAGAACACAAGCCATATTGCTTATATTCTCTTCACTGAAGACAGAAATCGTCATAGATATTTCATATTCTCATCAAATAGTTATTTCAAATCTCACGTAAAATAAGTTACATATCATGGATATTTCAGGCAGTGATCTGGCAGCATCGTTAGCACGCTTGGCAACATTTCGTCCATCTTCAAGATATCTGTTAAAATTCCGTTGAGATCAGCTTTGTCTTTCGTCGTTTCGGGGTCGATAAAATAAGTATCTGTTGAATACTGGGTTTGATGTAATCAACTTACCCACTCCTCCGAACTTGCTGGCCTTATTTTAAAACGAATATTATATCTAATATGTAAAGTTGAAAACAATATTATATGTAAATGGAAATTCTTCGACTGATTAGGCTCATTGTTTGATGGTTATGTATAATATTTCTATTTACGTTACGCCTTAGTAACCACATTTTCCTGTACTCATCTTATGTCTTAAAACCTTACTGTCCATTTTATAAACTTTAATCGGAAGCAAAGCCTAGTAGCAGTTTTATATACACAACCGCGTCGCATAGATATAGGGTACGCTATAGGATATTATTATTAACATTCCTTAATTTGAAACTGGAAGGGTAAATACACCGGGAAAATGTTTTGATAACAATCAAAAATGAATTTCAGTGTATTATTAAATAAACTGATATAGTGATGGATAGTTTAAAATGTGTTATCCTAGATAATAATGATACGGTACGGAACTATAATCCACTAGAACCACAACATTTATGAGACAATTAGTCTTGTTTTACATTTTGTAAGGTACGTGATCCTCGGGGAATGGGTAACTTTGTTTTGAATTTCATTTCACCGTTATTCGTAAATTTAAGTTACACTTAGTGCAATCTGGAAAATTCTAAAACAAAATTTCTTCAAAAGAATATTGCTTCAAGGAATGTGAGGTATTGTGTATAGATAAGTTTCTAGGCATTTATTTATTTCATTGTATACCACATATTGAAAATCAAAGGACAATATATAGACTAACTAAGAATTTCGGTGCAAATGAATACTGCACAAATTCCATGAATATAAGTTTTCTGAAAAACACCGGGGATTTAGTCTTCCATTTGCAAAATCAGCCCCCTTTAATTTTGCTCAGATTGTTTTCCATTTTGGTGTTTCGATGCAGTTCTGAATTTTGATTACACTCAACCAATTACTTTATCTCGTAAATTAAAGAATTTGACGTTATTTGGAATTAAATTCCGTTGATTGACTAAAATTACCCAAATTTTTCCAACTATAATTCCGAATAACATCAGATTCTTTAATTTACGAGATAAAGTAATTGGTTGAGTGTAATCAAAATTCAGAACTTCATCGATACCCCAAAATTGAAAATAGGGCTGATTTTGCGAATGAAACCGACTAGATCCAACACCAGTTTGTAGGTTTTCTAACTGATATCGACACCTTCTCCAGCGGATGTATGTATGATATTTATGCATGTGCCTGAGGATAGGTCGATGAACAACGAACATGTGTATTATTTTTTTTAATGAACTGCGAAGATGAAGATTACGTTTAAGTGCAACTATTGAATTACATTTTCTATTGCCACGAGTATCACTTAAATGTCTCTTCTCAGTTAACGGCAATGCAAAATCAACACATTTGCCATTAGGTAGATTGGATGTAAAGAAAGCCCACTCATCATCTCAAGAAAGTTCATGTTTATGAACACGACTGGTAAATGTCTTATAACCTTACATCGAAATCATTCGGCTTGAAAAGCATAATAACATACTTAATCACGTAGACACAACGCATCTACATAAATAATACAATCCTACAATCCTATCATATACATACAAGAAGGATTAAGCTGCTGTGTTTGATTAGGCTATCATCTCAGCTCTAATTAAGTATATTATCAAATGTGTCCAGCCGTAATCGACATTTTATTTATGTACCTAGTCTTAATATACCTAACAATGCAATAAATAACGTGCCCCATATAACTACAACTTCATCGTTTAGTGTGTCCTTGCATTTTTGAAATATTTGAAACTATTGCTATAATATGAAGAAAGTACAGAGAGCTTTCTCAGTCTTTTGGGCTATGTTACTCATCGGACATCTAAAATATTACTGGTAATACTAATAGGGCAAGGTTTTTAACTTCAAAATATTATAGACAGTTGAAAATGTTAATTTCAAACATTCAAAATCGTCTGTCCATGTAGAAACTATTTGCGGCGCAAATTTGAGAAGCACAGATATAGGAACTCACACGTTAGTTTACCTACCATGAAACTGTAGTCAAACATGATATACAGATTTTGTCCAAACAACTGCACCTCTTACTATTGCTGGCATGGAGCAGCTTAGCCAGTTGTTCATACACTATCCTATCATATTGAAACCAACAAAATATTCTTTTGTTCCTCCTAATTCTCATATGTTTTGTTTATTTGCTTGACACACCATGAAATACTCAGTATTTATGAGACGTGCGTCATATTTTTTTTATTATAGAATTAATGGAAACTGAGTGAGATCACATTAGTATTTGCCCTGCTTCACTTTTCGGGGAGAAGATTTGGTATTTATTCTAACAGCGATTAATCACTTGAGCTTCGTTCCTTTATGAGAGATTTTAATCCTTAGAATATACGTATGTGCGCGTGCGCGTGTGTGTGTGATATGTATGTGTTTTATGTGTGTGTGTGTGTGTGCGCGCACGTATGAATTAAGAAAGTAACGTTGCAGCTATTTTGGTATCAACGAATAATTTATCTGCATACATTAGAAGTCAGGAACAAATAATCTAAGAAAATTGTTATAATAATGTACTAGTCCATAATGTATACCTTTAAGATACCTCCAGCCGTCCACTTCAGCTGATATTCTTCAATCGGTACATTCAATCTCATGCCATATACTGTGATTTGCAATCTTTGCCTTGGGAATCAAGTTCAACAGCGGCAATACTTGAAAGTAGATTTAATCAAATCAGTGACGTCAAATCATTTAGACTTTTAACAGCTGAAATGCTTTAGGAAAATTTTTACTCACTTATTCATTTATTCTGTGATTTAAGCTTGAAGACGTGTGTTGCAAATATATTTCAGAGTTTATATGTGCTCTAACAAAATACTTTTAATTCTAGAAAAATCACGAATCTGCTTCATACTTGAGTTTTAATACGTTTATTCTTGCCCTCTAAATCATCAATGGAGGATCAGTGTTTGTGTATTATTTTATAATGAGCAAAACCCTTTGTTTATGACAATTTTCTTATTTTCAGAAGGTATATTAAAACTGCAATAAAACTAAATAATCATCGGAAATAACTGATGCTTTACACGTAAGCAGGTGCCATATGTCCATATATTCACAAACGGTGTTAGCATACTTAACAATCTGTGTCACTTTAATTATTATCTCATATGACGTGCTGAATGTAAAGCACCCTATGCGCTGCTTCCGGTTCACAATTTTCAAACGGATTTTATCTAATTATTGTTGGATAATGCATGAGGACTACATAACTTTCGGTTTCAAATAGAAAGCTGACTGGTGTAAGATTTTTCGAGGACAGCAGTGTTCCATACATGAAACCAATGCGTATGCATACATGCATACATACATAAATACTTACACACACATAGATAAAAGACAAGTTCTCAGAAAGACCCAATGCAAACCTTGAAGATTGAAAGCATGTTATTGATGAGTCTGCAATAGCGACTAAATGACTCTGACAGGGAAAACTGACTACTGACTCTCTCTTCAATGAACACATTAAACAATCCATTAGATAGTTTGTTGGCAAAAGAAAGAAGTGGTATTGAACCAGTGCATGTGTTTATTTTAATCTTTATTAGAATGATGATCCTCCCTGGACACAATAATATACATATGCATGTGTGCGTGTACGCGTGCGTGCATATTTGTCTTTGTGCGATTGAGGTATCCCCCGATCACTTGACAACCGGGGTCGGTGTGATTATATCTTCGTAAGTTAGCAGTTCAGCAAATGCCGATAGTATATATGTACCAAGCTTCGAAAGTACAGGGATCGATTTGTTCGACTAAAATTCTTCAAGACGGTGTCACAGCTTCGCCACAGTCTAATGACTGAAACAAATAAATGATAAAAGATATGGAATATTTATTAATATATTTCAAATACATTTTTTTTCTGTGACGTCGTATATCATCAAACGCAAGGTGCACGAACATCACCAGTCAAATGATAATGATTAAAAGTTTTATAAATAGAGATTCTTAGAAAATAAAATATAATATCGACTTCAATTTTTGGCACAAGGCCAACAATCTCAAGAGAAAGGATTACATCGACCACAGTTTTCAACTTTTACTTATTTATCAACCACGAAGTGATGTAAAATAAATGGACTTCGGGGGATATTGAACTCAGATCGTGAAAATAGACAAAATGCTGCTAAGCATTTTACCCAGAGTGCTAACGATTCTGCCAAGTCTCCGCCTTATAACAGATTACAATACTGGTTTCAAATTTTTGCACAAAGCTATCAATTACGAGGGAGGGGGTAAGTCAATTTCATCACCTCCACTGCTCAACTGATACTAGTTTCATTGACACCGAAAGTACGAAAGGCAAAGTGAACCACGGCAGAATTTTAACTCAGAATATAAAGACGGACGAAATGAGGCTAAGCATTTTTCCCGGAATGCTGACGATTCCGCATTCACCGCTTTATAACAGATTATAATACTGGGACTATATATTAGTACACTGGGCGAAATGCTTAGCATCAGTTGGTCCGTCTTTACGTTTCAGAGTTCAAATTCCGCTTTTAATTCTTTCGAGGTCAATGAAATTATTATCCAGCTGAGTCTCTGGATTCCCACGAACTTGCTGGCCTTGTTCCAAAATTTGAAACCAATATTAAAACTGTATGATTCAGTTAAAGGCGATATTAATAATGAATTCTTAGAGTGTTTTGTTATAAACGAAATATAAGTAAACAGCCTTAAACATCGTAATTCATTGAAAGTTGGAGGAGACAAGTATCTTCTTTATCACTATGCAAACGCGACACTGCAATTGAATACCTACAGGATAAATATTATATTTAGGATTTTTCATTATGTGGAAATTAATTGCATTACCTTTCAGCGTAGGACAGCTAATTTCCATTTCTTATAATATATTTACAACATGCATTTCCGCCTGTTTTTTCATGAAATATTAATCAGTCATGATCAAATTTGATTATACTAACATTATTACATTTAGTTTCAATTCCCTTTATATAAAGAATTAATAATATGTACGTATACATATATAAATGTATTGTGAGTGTTCAAAAACTTTCACAAAGTACAATTTTGATAATACCCGTGATAACATGTCATACGAAGTTTATAATATTGTCTACACTAGTTATATCGTTCTATTCCAAAAATTTCTAATCCCCTAAAGTAGTAACAACCTTTCTGATGGGTTTTCACACAGTTGTCATCCACTAAATGTCGCATACTCACAAGGATATTGTGACATTGTAAGGAGTTTAAATAGAATGATTTATAATTCATTATGTAAAACTGAAAATTTAAGCAAACGAATAAAATTTATACGAAATTAACCAGGAGTTCGTGCTTTGTGACGGAAATCAGCTACTTAATTAGACACAACAATTATTGTCGCAATATGAATACAAACCCAACTTCAAAAGATCGTTTGCACTTCCAGAGACATTAACGTTAGGTAGAGGACGATGGTCAATCCATAATGCTGAAACCTCCCTCTTTCCTGTGATAATTATAAGAACACTACAAAAAACAAGAAAAGGATTTTATTTCACTTTCCTGTGCTAATTGTAAGAACATTGCAAAAAAAAAAAGAAACAAGGAATTTGTAAGTAGAAAGATTAAGACGGTAATTGAATATGCATTAGGGATGAATTTTGACAAGAACTTATCTTGAGAATAGCAGGTTATTAACTGTGGCAGTATGCTCTTTTGCAAAGGAAATTTTGCATTACTCTTATCTTTATAAGCTATAACAAAGAGACTTGTACAAATGCTATTTGTTGAATAAGTATTTCATAACAAAGACATCTATGGATCCATAACGAAAACTAGAAAGCTGAGATGGTTGTAAATGCTTAGTGGAAACAGTATTTTGTTTTAACACAGAGTAAAGGACACCAATACACCACTGATGTCAGATGGAAATTTGAGGTGTCACAAAAGATTAAAAGAGTTAATGGGTTAATTTTTAATGAAATTCCAAAACACAAGTTAATCATTTCTTAAATAAAACTGTAATATACCACTTTAAAATCAGTATCATCGTAAACATTATTATTGTGATTAGTATGATTTGTATTATTGATGTTTGCTTTTTTTTATAAATATACAGAAAACAACAAAAATAATAGATTTATTTTAAAATGAAATTTAAGAATATTACATATTATATACATATATATGTGTGTGTATGTAAGTGTACGTATGAATGTATGTGTGTATGTATGTATATTGTCAAAGGATAACGGACAATTATTTGTCACGGTCAAAGTTTTACATGCGGTTACAGTAATGAAATGATAACCCTTCCTTCCTTTCTTCGTTTGTGGAGGTACTGAATCCATAGTATATATAAGTGGGGACAGTTCTCATTCTAACATTTTTCGTGCCAGTTCTTTTTCCTTAACAGTAGAAGCATCGACTTTGAACTATTAGAAACTGGGTTTTGTCATACATGTTGTCAACACTGATACCAATAACGGAGAATCCCTACATCTGTAACGTTAGCGCAACGGGTGATGATAATAGTAAGTCAGCATCTCCCTCAGGCGAATGAGGAATTCATCGTGCGCGTGTGTATGAGTGAGAAAGAGAAAGATAGAGTCAAACAGACAGACAGAAAGAGAGACAGAGAGACAGAGAGACAGACAGACAGATGGTATGTATAAATGGTTCTTGGCAGATTTTCCGACCATTAATATACAGTAGTTCGATCAATTACATCTCCAGGCTAGACTAAATCTGTGTGTGTGTGTGTGTGTGTGTGTGTGTGAGACAAGTTTTGACTTTTGAATTACAAGTACAATCCATCCTACATACTTTGACATACATTCCATATGTGCAATAAAAGCCACACGTCGACTTAATGCTATAGAATACCATACACACAAGAATCAAAACAGCTTCCACCAGTTGATGATTGCATTGCAAAGCTTTTAATTTTTAGTCATACTGCGCCGAGTCTGAGTGGTATATGTATATGTATATATATATATATATATATATATATATATATATATATATATTATATATATATATATATATATATATATATATATATATCACCGTGATCACCGTGACCGACCAGGCTATCGGATGTTGCTACACATCGCTGGTCACAACGCGTTTTGCATTGTTTTAGCTTTCAAATGACGCCACCACTCTAGCTAAGCGAGCAGGCTAACAGAAGAAAGAGTGAGAGAAAGTTGTGGCGAAGGAGTACAGCAGGGATCGACACCACCCCCTGCCAGACCCTCATGGAGCACAACGCCCGGTCTGGGAATCGAAACCGCGAGTCCGATGCCCTAACCACTGGATTCGGTAAAGCTACTGTTCCATATGATAGTGTTTCGTTCTTGATTTGTCGCACAAAACGAAAGTAAAGACAGCAAAAGCTGTAGGAGTTGTCTTGTAGGAGTTCAGATTCGAAACTGAATCTTTAAATTCTCCTTGGGCATACGACCTTTTCAAACGTCGAAAGGTATCATAACAAACGGGTGTTCCACTTCAGCTGTGGCCTATTTATTGCCATCGCTCAGTCACATGGATTAGGTAAAGCTATTGTTCTATATGATATAGCTACTGTTCTCGCTTGTTGGTTCAGGTATGTATATATATACAAAATTCTTTGAGATAGGCAGAGAGAATCCAACAGTGGAGTCGCGCGACACAGACAGAATTTGACAGGGAAACAAATAACATCGACTCACTCACAAACAGATAATTCACATCAACAACATGCATTCCAACTTACAGATCTGACCGGACACAGCATTTGTAATTTCATTTGACTATTAGATACTGATGTTCCTTATCAAAAAAGCTCTCCTAAAAAAAGAGCGTCAAAGAACAAACACCAAAGAAACGCACGACCTGCAGCAGAAAACAAAGATGAGAGACGCGCACGGCTTGCAGATGATGAACAAAGAAACAAAGCTTGACATCTGAAACCGAACATCAAAGAAATACACGACTTGCAGATAGCCAACAAAGAATGGCAGCTCAACGTGCCGCAGAAAACGAAGTTTAAAGAAACGTACAACGTACAGATAGCCAGCAAAGAATGGCAACTCGATGTGCATCATAAAACGAAGATCAAAGAAATGGAAGACGTGCAGCAGAAAATGAAAACGAAAGAAATGAACCGCTTACAGTTGATCGTCTTCGAAGAGCATCACATCGTATACAAGAAACACCACAAGAAACTGCAAACAGACGTAGAAATGACCGAATCAGTCACAACGAAGGTAGATCACGTCAGCAATGGCGTCTTGCGGCTTTCAGTTACAACCCCAATTATTGCTATGGATCTGAAATTGACTTCAGGCATTGCAGCAACATTACTACCCAAGGTCGGACTACTCATTCAACATTCAAGTCACCTTTAGATTTATCTAACAAAGAAGATTCAGTTTGCAATTTATATAAAAAAAATTTTAAATGGATCAACTAATACAAAGACGTTATTTAATTGTTTGGGACTAATGTACCACGGCCCTCAAAAAAGCTTTTGATGTTGTGGACAGAACATTACGAGACATTAGAAATTGTAATTCCATGACGGGAAATGTCACAGTATTATTGTCAGGAGACTTCAGCCAAACACTACCAGATGTTCCTCTTGTAGATGAGCTCAATGTTTCAATAAATTCTTTTGTATTATGGCACCATGTGAAAACACCTCAGCTTTCGTCAGATATGAGATCGACGCTTTCAAGAAATCAATCAGCTGAACTATTTGCAGAACAGCTTTTAAAACTCGGTGAACGGAGGGTTGCAATTGATTACACTCAATCCAATATTAAATTCAGCTGATTCCGTAAAATAGTGTAAGCAACTAAAATAAAAGTATATCTAAATAACATTTTTTCCTTAATATTTTTTATGTAGTGGTCGAAGGAAGATCTGGATTTCGTTATGAGTGGTCCACATAACCATACATGATGCAGAGGCTAGGAGCCTATTTCAGTTCGGGAGAGAATCGTCATCACATGTCACTTAGTCGCAAATACATGTCATTTAGCTGTATCACCAACAACAATGCAATTTCGCTATGACATCACCCAGTAATCTATCAAGTACATTTATACATTTCTCAATACATACTACTATTAGGACTTCCCTCCGTAGTTTTCTATCTCCATCGTAGATTGGTAGATTTGCTAGCATATATAATAATATTTTGAATGTGGCTCCCGAGAAAGATTAAAAGTAATTACCCGATCAACGGCGGCCATTACTGCTAGTATGTGTGTGTGTGTGTGTGTGTGTGTGTGTGTGTGTGTGTGTTGAGAAAAAAGAGACAGTCAAAATTTTAGATCATTCTTTATTAGCGCTTTCTTTCGTTTAACCGAACGCTTCAAGATCATTTTGGTTTTAACTTTTGTCTTGAATCACTAATAAAGCACTAATAAAGATCATACTGACTGTCTCCTTTTTCTCACACCATTTTAAACGTAACATCTTTGTGTGTGTGTGTGAGTGTATATATATATATATATATATATATATATATGTATGTATAAGGGAGAAAAGGAACACACGAGTTGATATATATGAAAAAACAAGTCAAAAATAGAAAATGCTAAAATAATTTTATAGTGAACATTTCAGTACCGGTTTCGGTCATTTTGAGACCTTTTCAACTGTAACGATTAAATAATTAAATTTAGAAAAATTAGAAGAAAAGTTTTTTTAAAAGAATATTTCTATAGTAGTGTTCAGATTTAAGTGGCATTCTGCCTTTCTCTGACTCCCTTGTTTGCACTTCTGTGTCGGAGGTCGTTGTGAGTTCTTGGTAGGGTAGTAGAGGAAGAAGGCTGGTGAGGAAAGGGGGGTGGGAGAATCTGGGAGTGCCCTGATGGTCGTATTTTGAATGGTCAGTGGTGGCTGGCAGTCTCAGTTCAATTCAGGAGAATATTTATATTGACAGGCTTGTTTATAGAATTAGCGTAGGTGTTATACTAACAAACATTAGTGACAAAGTTAAGGGGTAGGGGGTGGAGAAGTAGAAGAAGAAGAGAAGAAGAAGAAGAAGAAGGAGAAGGAGAAGATGACGATGATGGTGATGGTGGTGATGATTATGACGACGATGATGATGATAATGATGATGATGAAGAAGAAGAAGAAGGAGGAGAAGGAGAAGATGGTGGTGATGATGGTGGTGATGATGATGACGACGATGATGATGATAATGATGATGATGAAGAAGAAGAGGAAGAAGAAGAAGAAGAAAAAAACAGAGAAGGGAGAATATGAATGGGTGTAAGTATAGCTATGAAGGGGCTGTTTAGTAATGGATTCTATGGAGTGTAATATTTGTGTGTGTGTGTATATATATTTTTCTTTTATTCTAAAGTTGAGGTATATTAATTGTTTGTCGTTGACCCGTTTAGAAGTGGCTTGTATTTTGTAATAAAGAGATTTTCTTTAATTATTCGTTGTCTCGAGGTTGTATCGTCCCTAAATTGGTAGAGGGGGAAAATTCTGAAGTTTGGTGTTTTTTTGTTGGCGCAAGTATCTATGTGTTGGCTAAAAGCTATTTTTCTGTTTTGGGGAATTTTTATCTGGGATCTGTGCAGGGCCATTCGTTTACGCAAACCATTTTTTGTTTGGCCTATGTACTGCTCTTGACACCCGGAGCAGGTTACTGAGTATATTAGGTTCTCCGAAGCACATGTGAAGTTGCTTTTCACTGTAAACCGTTGTCCCTGTTTGAAGGAGAACTCTGATCCCTCAATTAGATAGTCGCATATCCCGCAATTGGGTCTTCCACATTTTTTTACTGTCGGCTTCTGTGTTGAGGAGTGAATTCGGGCTTGTGTAAGGAGACTTTTCATGGATCTAGGCTGTCTTTTGCTTTTTATGATCGTGTGTGTTTGGAGGATTGTGTTCATTCTGTGGTCTTTTTTTAGGAGGGGTATGTTGTGGAGGATGGTGTCGAAGGCTTCGTTATTGAGAGGGTTGTGTGTGGAGATGTATGGTAAGGCTTTTGGTTGTAAGTTTTTCTTTGATTTGGGATGTCTTAGTTCCTTGATGTTAAGTTGAAGGGCACGTTGAATGCACTTGTCAATAAGTGAAGGTGGATAGTTCCTGGTGATTAGGGTATCTTTTAGTTCTTGTAGTCGTGTGTCTCTGGTGTTTGCGTTAGAGACTATAGTGCATATCCTTTTTGCTAGATTGAAGGGGATATTCATCCTGGTGTGTCTGGGGTGGCATGAATTGAATGGAAGATATTGCTTAGAGTCTGTAGGCTTATAGTATATGTCTGTTTCTATTATATTATTAGCTTTCTTAATGAGGATATCGAGGAAGGGGAGTTGTTGTTGGCTATATTCCATCGTGAATTGGATGTTTACGTCCAGTCCGTTTAAAATTTTCTGGAATTCTATGAGTTTTTCTATATTTTTATGCCAAAGGAGGAAACAGTCATCTAGATATCTCTTCCAGTTGTTTTCTATGTAGATGGAGAAAGGGCTGCCATATCTTTCTAGAACCTTACGATACAGACTGATCTCTAGGTATCCTATGACTAGGTTGGCAAAGGAGGGGGCCATTCGTGTACCCATCGCAGTCCCCGATTTTTGTCGGTAGAAGTTGTCATTGAAGGCGAAGAAGTTATTTTCCAGGATGAATTTAACCCCTTCTATCACAAATTCTTTTTTGATGCGGTGTGGTAGTTCGTTGGCGTGATTCTCTAGCCAGAATTGGATTGCCTCTAGTCCTAGGTTGTGGGGGATATTGGAGTAGAGGTTGACTACATCGAAGGATACCAGTATGGTGTTTTTGTTTATAGTATTCGGTAGGTGATTGAGCATATCTAAGTCGTCCCTTATATAGCTTTTGACATGTTTGAGGACTGGTTTTAACAGGGTGTCTAAAAAGTTACTGAGGCGGTGGGTTTCGCATGCGGGACCTGCTATTATGGGTCTCAATTTGAGGTCATTAGGATTAGGGACTTTAATTCTTTTGTCTGTAGCTATCTTGCATGCGTTGCTTATTT
This sequence comes from Octopus sinensis, assembly GCF_006345805.1. Lineage (NCBI taxonomy): Eukaryota > Metazoa > Mollusca > Cephalopoda > Octopoda > Octopodidae > Octopus > Octopus sinensis. Next base: position 106,389,691 of record NC_042999.1, read on the forward strand.
TTTCACTTTTGTGGATCTTAGGTATACCGTAGAATTGGCTAGTTTTACTTGTGAAATTGGTCATATAATCATATTCTTTGTCGGTGAGCCCTGCTTTGTATGGGTTTAATATGGATTTTAGTTCCCTCATTATTTTTTGTTGACTGTAGTTTTGTGCCTTTTCATAGTATGTTGTGTCTTCCAGCATAGAAAGTACCAAAGTTATGTAAAATGTCGTATCCATTAAGACAACAGCACTCCCTTTATCGGCCTCTTTGATTGTTATTGTTTTATCTAGTTTTAATTTGTTCAACTCAGCCCATTCTTTTTTGCTGAAGTTTGGTTTGTGTTTTTGTTTGTGCATATGTTGATATGGGTAATTTGATATGTGGTCACAGAAATCATCAAGTGTTTTATTCTTACCTTTCGAGGGGGTGTAGTTACTCCTATTTCTGGCTAACGATTCGTCCTCGTTGTATTTATCGTATAGCTCCTCAGTAAGTCTTAATTTTCTGCAGAATTCTGCGATGTCTTCTTTCATTTCATTGTAGTTGGGGTGTTGTGGGGTGGGTGTAAACTTGAGTCCTTTGGAAAGTATGTTTATTTGGTTTGCTGTTAGTTCCTTGTGAGTTAGATTAATAATTTTTATTACTTTTGGTTCCTCCTGCTTGTTTGGTGCTATCTTGTGTCTCTGTGTTTGCGTATTGGGTCTAAAAAATGAATGCGGTGGTTGGGACGGTAGCTAGTATATAGTTGTTCTTTGTTGATTAGGGGTCTCCTGTTGTGATTTATGGTGTGTGTTCTTGGAGCAGTATTAAGGAGAGCATCCCGATATCCCATATTCGGGTGTGGTGTTCTAGGAGGCCATCGTTGGTAATCATTGCAAGTGGTGTGGGTTTGTTGTGCATGGTTGTTTAACCGGTTAATGGGACGAAGATTTCGTTGGTAACTCCTTTGGGTGGGGATGAGGTTGCAGTGTCTATGCTGTGGGTGTTGATTTATCCTTTCTCTGCTTGAAGTGGGGGTATTCCTGATATTGTATCGCTGGCTGCTTACAGAGTTAGGGTTAGGTCCTGTATTCTTTTTTTGATAGTAGTGAAGGTTCCGATTTTTAGACAGGTGTGTATCGGTGTTTGGGTGTTGTTTTGGTTTTCTTATTTTCTGGAAAGGTTGTTGGAGGCGTGCTCTGTTTGAAAGACGGCTTCATAGTCTGAGAACCAAGTGGCGCTTTTCTCCCAGTGTTGGAGAGATTTTAGTTCTTCTTTTTCACAGTCCTCTTTCCATAGTTTGGAGAACTTCTCTTGATCTGGGCCTTGGGTCATTTTGCGAATTTCTTCGTTGATATCTTCATCGGTGGATTTTATTTTATCCTCATTCGTTTGGGCCCTCAATTTCATCTTCTCCTTCTCCTCCTTCTTCTTCTTCTTCATCCTCATCATTATCATCATCATCGTCGTCATAATCATCACCACCATCACCATCATCGTCATCTTCTCCTTCTCCTTCTTCTTCTTTTTCTTCTTCTTCTTCTTCTTCTTCTTCTTCTTCTACTTCTCCACCCCCTACCCCTTAACTTTGTCACTAATGTTTTTTAGTATAACACCTACGCTAATTCTATAAACAAGCCTGTCAATATAAATATTCTCCTGAATTGAACTGAGACTGTCAGCCCCCACTGACCATTCAAAATACGACCATCAGGGCACTCCCAGATTCTCCCACCCCCTTTCCTCACCAGCCTTCTTCCTCTACTACCCTACCAAGAACTCACAACGACCTCCGACACAGAAGTGCAAACAAGGGAGTCAGAGAAAGGCAGAATGCCACTTAAATCTGAACACTACTATAGAAATATTCTTTTAAAAAAACTTTTCTTCTAATTTTTCTAAATTTAATTATTTAATCGTTACAGTTGAAAAGGTCTCAAAATGACCGAAACCGGTACTGAAATGTTCACTATAGAATTATTTTAGCATTTTCTATTTTTGACTTGTGTTTTCATATATATATATATATATATATATATATATATATATATATATATATACATACATACATACACACATACATACATACATACATACATACATATATACATACATACACACATACATATTAATATACAAACTTGACTACTTGAAAAATTATACTGAGGAGTTAGTTGCCTCCCCCCCTTGTCACCTGTTGTCTCCCTTTGTCCACTCTCTAGACTCATTCTTATTTTCAAGCATCCAAAATGGTAAGACCCGTTTGTGACAAGAATTGATTACTTCACAATGCCCCTTGAAAAGGTAATTTAAATAGCTAAAACCGGTTGGATATCACGACATCAATAAAATATTTATATACTCTTTACTCTTTTACTCTTTTACTTGTTTCAGTCATTTGACTGCGGCCATGCTGGAGCACCCCCTTTAGTCGAGCAAATCGACCCTGGCACTTATTCTTTGTAAGGCCAGTACTTATTCTATCGGTCTCTTTTGCCGAACCGCTAAGTAACGGGGACGTAAACAGACCAGCATCGGTTGTCAATCAATGCTAGAGGGACAAACACAGACACACAAACATATACACACATACATATATATACATATAAACGATAGGCTTCTTTTAGTTTCCGTCTACCAAATCCACTCACAAGGCTTTGGTCGGCCCGAGGCTATAGCAGAAGACACTTGCTCAAGATGGGACTGAACCCGGAACCATGTGGTTGGTTAGCAAGCTACTTACCACACAGCCACTCCTTATAAAAAGATATGAAACTATGTGAAACGAATGCATTTCTCTTACACTTTGTATATGTTTTCCATATATTTTCAGTTCATAATTTTTCCACGGGGTGTATACTGAATCTCCAGTATTTTTCTTCTCCTTTATATTTATATAATATTTATATATACACACATATTAGTATACATTAATCTCAAGAACTTATGGAAAGACTGGTGATGAAAGGAAATCCTTAATGACAATTGAGAAATTTCTAGTGACTATTCTACAAACAATTTATTTTCTCTTCTCGACCGTCCGGTAGCTTTACAACGAATTACGCAATATAATATGCAGAATTTTTTTTAAAGAATCGTAGCGAATTTTAATTCTTATTTTATAAGCATTGAGTTCAATAACTTATGAATACATCGAAATTATTTCTACTAACGCATATATAGCACATATATGTATAAACACACTAACACCCACGTACACACTATCATGCACATAATGGTAAGTTTACATACACACATAATCACTTTAGCATACGTATTGAAACACACACACAATCACACATAACTGTTCTCATACAAGCATATACAAGGTTTTCCTCGGTAGGTAAAGAAAATCAACACTTTAAGAGTACGTTTCTTTAACCATTATCGCAACAATATACTCTGAAATGGGAATCAGAGAAATTGATACAATGGGGTGTTAGTGTTTTTGGTGTTGGACATCATTAGCATTGTCAGTTATTTTTGGCATTACATAATTGTCTTCATGGCTGCACCTACATCCCCGATGCTATTACTATTAACTTATCCCCATCATCACTGTCACTGCCATCAATGTTATCCTCATCAACCTCCATTTAGTCATCACCATCATCATCACTATTGTCACCGTCTTCTTCTTCATTCTCATTGCCATCATCACCGTCGTTGTTTATTGATTCTCATCATAATATATATATTCATTATTTATAATACTTCTCCTATGAGGCATACCACCTATAAGATGAATGTTATTGTCAGCATGCCTACAAGCTAAACAACGGTAATTATCATTGTCATCGCAGTAGGTTAACACGCAAGAAATTTCAATTAATAACTTAGCATAATTCTCCAGCAAATTTGAATCATAGTTACGTATACCTCCTCGTTTCAGAGAACAGTCTGAAATACATATACACATATCTCACCCACTAATATGAAGCTTCCCCATCTGGAAACATTATCTGTCTCTCTATCTACCTCCCTTTGTTACTCTTTCTTTTCCTGAAAGTGGCTAATTAAAATGTCATATCATAAGAGATATTTCTTAGAATGAGATATTTAGTATTAATGAGACTCTGTAGGCGTCTGCACTAAGAAAATATTTATACCAAATGGTGGATTTGCTTTGACAAATACTTCATACAATACCCTTCATTCATAGATATTACTAGTTTAGTGTAATGTAATTTTCTCTCCCATACATACACCCATAAACACTGAGTTGATCCACCAGAAGACAAAAGGAGGTAAACAGTGATTTTTTTCCGTCTGGATAAATGGTTTTACATTAGCACAAGTTAAAACTATGTAATGAAAATAGAGAGCATTTTCAAGTGTTGACTATTGTTATTTATATATGAAAATACATGGAGGAAATCGGTTGATATTGATAAAATCAGGCAAAACTTCAACGAATAATTTAACCTGGTAATAATACAACATTTCAATCTCATTTACGTCGATAACAACAGTAACGTTTACGAATGGCGAGTGTAACCGGTATCACTTTACAACGATTTTTAATTAGTTATGTAAAATAAAATATGTTACCTGGAAACTAAGACGGATCTAAAGTAGTTTTAATTATCTGGTTATGTAACAATTTCGTTGTTCCTCTGTATAAAATATCCATTTGTTATATTGCTTCATAGATGAGCTGTACCACACATGTAGCTAAATAATTGGTCTCCTGAATGAAAAATACTGAGGAAACAGATTAATCCGATTACAAGGCGTCGATTGTTGGCCTGCATTATCAAACATCAGCTGCACGATTTCTTCTGTTGTCTTCCCCTTCAAATAACCTTGATCAAAATGTTAGAATTCACTTCTCTTTGCTGTACACTTGCATATCTATTTTGTGAGATAGATTGTATCGTAACATTTATATAATGCAAATTTTGGCCTGCTTAAATATGTCTTTCTCTTTGAAACTTTATCTTCAAAATAGAAATATCAAATTTATCATTTGTCACTCTTTAATTCATAAGAAGGTTTTAAATCTTAATAAAATTACGACTTTGTCAAAGAGAATTTCATTGTTTTAGATTAGAAATTTGCAACTTCCTAAGAATGTGTAAGTCAGTTTTGCGGCTTTTATTGGCCTTTATGTTTCCAATTTGTTTTTCATAGCCTTAGAATACTAGAGGAAAAACTGCGGTTAGTGCAAAAGAATATGCTTAAGAAATTATTGACAAATAGATATTCTTAAAATATGTTTCTTCCTACACAAATCCCATTTGCAAGAATGAATGGATATAAGATATTGAATTACGTTAATTGTTTCATTGGCACTTGCTACATGAAACTTATAAGTGTCAAGAAAATATATAAAATATTGCTGAAATTGTTTACTTCATTTAATGATTTTCTAATAATTAAAATTTTCAATAATGACGAATTATTTGAAAAGTATTGAAATATTCTTCAAATAGAAGGGAAACGGAGATCATTAGTGAAGAAACATTGTCAGGCGGCATTAGATTCATGTTATCCAGTCTGGAATTTTAAAAATGTTTATATAGATGTTCGATTGAATGAGATATTTAATTTCATTCCATTTCTAGCCTACCATCTCAATGAAAGTATTGCAACTTTGTAGCTGAGGTTAACTACATATCGACATGGCCTTTTGTTCATTTTCTGAAACATTTTAGTCATTGAAAATATCAGCTTTTAACGGACAAAAGCTTACTGTTTGAAACAAAATCTAGTGCATGTCCAGTACTATTTTGTTATCGTGTAACAAGGAATGCCAATTCAACTTCAGTAGTAGTTGTGCTTTTCCTTTCATCATTAAAAAGTCACTTATGCTGATGCACAACTATCTCGTTTTATCAGTTTTGTTAAAAGGCATACTGCCATATTTATAAATAAAGTTTACAATATATTTTTGTTATTTAGTTTCATAAAGTGAAATTAACCATGGAGTGTAAAATGTCTCTCAACTTTAGTTCAGTAGATGATCAAATCAAATATAAAAATAGCCTTCGTCTTGTATAACGATGTCCTTGACATACAAAATTATGGGGTGTTCATGCTTACAAAATATTTGATACTAGATATGTTAGATCATGGATAATTTTCGGGTAGAAAAAAACAACCCAACAAAACTTTAACAAATAAACCTGAATAGTCAAACTTAATATGGATCATATTAAACGTATATAAAGTTTTCTAATACCCGCTGGAGGAGGGACGTTAAAAGCTGCAAGAACTTTTCCATTTCCACTAGCAATATTTAAGCAATAAATATTTTCTTTCAATATTTAAAATAGAAAACATAAAGTATGAAAGCCAGTTCAAGAGGAGTTTAGATTGCCGAGGAAAAGTTAGACTTCATGCGTTTGCAAAATACCTCTCTATCTTCACACAAATATACACATAACATGTATCTAACCATCTCATTTCTCTTCTTTCACTCTAGCCTCTAGCTAGTTAGCCTTATTGGTACGTCTTGTGTCTAGTGACACAGTTTGAATTACATATGTAACATCAGTGATTTATTCATATATAATGGAGAACTTTGATATTAAATCCATCAAAGAAACAATTAAATGAGGCTGTTGTCACATCGTGCAAGGAAATAACACATTAGTAAACAATCTTAATTATTCATTTGTCAGATTCCGCAAGTACACTGAGATGGCTCAGACAGATTGCATCAATACACACCTGTTCAGACGTACAAAAACATTCACAGAATATCATTTCGCTTTCAAATTCCCCGATATAAAAGTCACAGACACCTAAATTATCTTTTCAGCAAAATTTAGTAAAGCCACAATTCAGATCAACACACCTGCAATTTACAAAGTTTATAATTTCCTAAGAAAACTTTTATACAAACTACTTTATAATTCTTGTGTGTTGAATTACTGATCATTTCCAATATTTAATTTTTTGTTGCTGATAGAATATATTCTAACGCAGAGTGCAATAAAGTATTTTTGAACGGAATTAAGTACATTAAGTAATATAAAGGTGTTTCAACACAGTGTAATAAATTAATTTAATTAATGTTAATTTTGTAAAACGATTTTAGCCCATTAATTAGTTACAGAGGAAGCGGCAGAATTCATAATATTTGTGACATCGATGAATAAACATTTCCAAGAACAGGTCTAAATTATAAGGTATGAGAATTACCTTTTGCAAATTTGACCTTCGTAAAAACTGCCATAGCCCGAAAGGCTCTCAAACGGTGCGTCCTCGAGAACTGGGTTTTTTTTCATTTCTTCTTATCCTTTCTGTCTTTATGTTTTTTTTTTGTCTTTTTACTAACTAATTTTTTGGATTTTGTTTTCAATTCTATACTTTTTATAATTTTTGTTGAAATTTTTGTTGAACTATTAAGAGAACTTTAAAAAAAGAACATCGTGGCGAAAAAGGAGTTCATTGTTCACTTTTAAGTGAATTATTTTGGTGGGCGGATCCTCTGCCGCCATAAACTGTGGAATTCCTTTTTGCTACTGTGGAAAAACAAAATTTTCTTCGTTGTGTATTTACCACCTAATGTTAAATTAATTTTGTTCCTGCTACTGTGTCCCCGACTCAATAGAGTACCTCTTTTGGAAACTACAACGGCCAGGAGTACCGGTTGGCTGGAACTTCATTTTTTTGAAGAAGCTGTTCCAGTGATTTGAACTATCAAAGTGCAAAGAACTGTCGCCCTGCTGAACTGTTTTTTCATTTTTTGTTATCTTTTCTGTCTATATTTTTCTCTTGTCTTCTTTCTAACTGCTTTTTAATTTTATTTTTAATTCTTTACTTCTCATAAATTTTTATGAACTATTTAAGAGAACATGGCGAAAAAGAATGTCTTGGAGTGGGAGATTATCCAACCTAAAGAGTGGATTAAACAGCAGGAGGAGAACACGGTGGTGTTGAGAACATATTTGAAGGTTCTCGACGCCATCAGCATGTTCTCCAAAGAAGTAACAGGAGAATATTTGAAGGACTATCTACCAAATGTGAAATTTATTGCACGGTGTGTTGGATATGCAACGATTTGGTTGCTATTTGACAACCCGATGAGGCTCGCATTTTTGCGAGCCAGCCCCAGGAGAGCAATAAAATTTGTTTTTTCCCACGTATTGTGGGAGGACACTGACGCGGGCTTGTGTTTGTGGGTTGCCACCGAACTTAAAACCAGGCTGGATAGAGGACACTATCCGCCGGGGTTTGGGTGGCAGCGGCACCAATCTCATTAATGTTAAATTATTACCAGTGGCTGATTGGGTGGGGTCAAAAGTTATTTTGACCCTGTGGACCCAATCAGTAAAGAAGTTAGTCTTTCCAGTATTTTTAACTATGGCTGGGAGCAGGTACCCGGTGATTCTTGAGGATCATCCCCAAATGTCACGGTTGTCTGTAACATGGCCATACAAAAGAGAATTGCCCCCAGGACCAACAATCGGCGGGAGTTGTCTGTTTCCTCCATTAGTCATCATTCTCACTTTTCATCTCATATAACATTATGTCTATGTCCAGCCCGCAGCTTCCTTCTTTCTCTATGTAAGGCCATTATAGCCAATTTAATTAAATAAAGCTTGCTTCCGGTTTATCGTTGTTCAGTTGGATTGTTCATTTTGTTCGTTATACACGTGTTTTTTTTGCTGTCTTGGCGGTGCGACGTTTTTCCTCTGGTCTAATGGAGGGGCGTTGTGCGGAGAGTTGTGAGGGTTTAAGCTATTCTTCTTCAGAATTTGTGTCGTATGAGGAAGAAATGGCGAAGTATTTTAACTAGATTGATGCAGTGATAGAAACAAGAAATTACGCCGCAACGGCAAAGGGAAAAATTGAAGACATAAGTCTGGAAGAGCTGAGCAAGTACAAGGAAATACTTAAAATGGAGGGGAATGACGTGAAAGTGTTCCCCGCCAAAGAAGTGTTAAATGATAAGGAGGAGAGAACGATTGTTTACAGGACATACATAGTGGCAACAAAAGAAATAGAAGTGGTATCGAAGACACAAATTGAAAAGGTGTTGAGGCCAGTCTGGCAAGAGATATCCTATCTTGCCAGAGGAAGAAAGTATGGAACGGTGGAAGTGAAGTTTCGGGAGATAGCTACCGCCAAACTGCACTCAGCCACACCATCAAAAACCGAAGAAGTGGTGCTTCTACCCGTATACCTTAGAGACGTGCTTCTAGGGTTAGGATAGAGGAAAGGACATACCACCAGAAATGAATGTAGTCTGGTTGGTGTTTGCCTTACTGCTAGGGATGGAAGAGAAGGTGGTGGCCCTGCAGGCCAACAGAACACCCTACAGAAACTGGCAAGGGCAGAGTCTAGACATGGTGGTACATATTAACCCAGAGTATATTGAAAGCATGGTGGAAACAATCACGGTCGGAGACGTGACACTGAAAGTCAGAGTGGAAGGGAGAATTCCGCGGTGCTATACATGTGGCCTGAAAGGCCACATTAGAGTGGATTGTACTCCACCACTTGCGAAAACTACGGAAAGGTAACAAAATGAGAAAGTACAGTAATTTTGTTTTAATAAACTTTTTATATATATTTTGAAGCTGAGAGACTCATCAATATGAAATGCCGAGAAATTTTGCAAACTTGCTTTATCTGCGATGAGGACATTTGGAAGAGGCTATGTGGAGAAAAGCATGTAGCAGGGTAAGCTGATTAGCAATAAGCCATTGAGAAAACTTGACCAGTTCTGAATTAATTGTATTGAGTAGGGCGGAAATGTCCTGGTGACTAATAAAAATAATAGTCATCAGGGAAATGTAGAAAATTTAATAAATCAATAGAATTGCATATATCATTTATATAGATAGGGAACGGATTTAATGGGGGCAGTATAGACCCGTTGGGTGACTCCTAGCTTTATAGTGGATATTGGTAATTTTGATGTTTCAACAGAAACACACTGTTTACGCTGTGAAAGGTATGATCTAAACCAATTTTTAGGAACACCACCTATTCCTATACGTCCAAGTTTGAATAGATCTTTATATATATATATATATATATATATATATATATATATATATATATATATACATGTATATACTATTTATCTGTAGATGTATAAATGTATATATATATATATATATGTATATATATATATAATATATATATATATATATATATATGTATATATATACATATATATATACATTTATATATATATATATATATATATATATATATATATATATATATATAATATATATATATATATATGGAAAATAGTAAAAAGTGAAAAAAATACAGAAGGCTTAAAGGTTTAAAATATATATATATTTGCGTCAATATGTCTGAAGAATATTAAAAAAATTTTTTCCTTACAATGACATAGTTTAGAAGAAAGACCGGTTTCGCGTTTAGCTTTTCAAATTTCTTACGACGTTATGTTTATGTTGAATAGAGTTATCGTTATGTTTATGTTTAAAAGAGTTCTAAATAAGGGGAGGTAATGAGTGATTTCTTCCGGTGTAAGGTAGATAATCGCTTAAATTTCTTTTCCTTTCCCTTGGTGTGAATTTCTCTGTATCAGTATGTTGGCATGGTTAAGTCTGGGCTTGTACTTTTCAATGAAGAATGTTTCCTTGTTTAGTCTAATTTATGTTGATGATCCGATAGCACATTGGTAAAATGGAAAGATTAAAATTGTGGTAGTAGTTGCTTTGCGCATTTCTCAATGTGCTCACTAAAAGGTATCATTCTGTATTCTGGGAATGCAATCTTTTGTCGATGCAGTGTGCATCTACGTCTGAGTGATAGTCCCGTGGATCCCACGTAGTCTTGGTGGCAGCCCGAGCATTTTATGACATAAATTATGTTTTCAGAGGCACAAGTAAAGTTAGATTTGATCTTGAATTTCTGTCCCTCTTTAAAGAGGAATTCTGATCCTTCTAGCAGGTTTGGACATGTTGCACAGTTCGATCTACCACATTTTTTTACTTTTGCATCCGTAATTTCAGAAGACAATTTTGCCTTTGTGAGAATCTTTTTAAGTGATTTAGGTTGTTTGTAGCTTTTAATGATTTGGTGTATGTTAAGAATTTCCTTTAATTTGGGGTCCTTATGAAGTATTGGTAAATTCTGGGTGATGATGGTGAAGGCTTTTTTGTTTCTGGGGTTGTATGTAGATATGTAAGGTAGTATTTTCGGGGAAGGTGTGTTGTTGTGTTGAACTTTTCTTAAAGTTTCTATGTTGATTTCTGTTGCACGTCTGATCCCATCCTCTATGAGTTGAGCTGGGTAATGTCTGTCAATTAGGGTGTTTTTGAGTTCTTGCAGTCTAAAGTTCCTGGTATTTTGTTCTGACACTATTGTGCATATCCTTCCTGCAAGGTTGAAGGGGATGTTTGTTTTAGTGTGTCTTAGGTGGCATGAATTAAAAAGAAGGTATTGTTTGGTGTCTGTGGCTTTGTAAAAAATGTCTGTTTCTATTTTAAGGTTAATTTTTTTGATTAGTATATCCAAGAACGGGAGCTCCTTTTGGTTGTATTCCATTGTGAACTGTATATTTGGGTTTATGCTGTTCAATAGGTTTTTAAATTTTAGGAGTTTATCTGTGTTTTCATTCCAGAGTATAAAACAATCGTCTAATATATATATATACACATACACACACACATTTACGTGTATATGCGCGAATGTGCGTGCTCACCTACATTCACATAAATACTGAGACAAAAATACCAATTTAAATTTGTTTCATTTCTATCATTGTCGCAATGGGATTGGCAAGCGCCCACATAAAATATTTAATAGCAGAGATTGTTTTGTAATAAAGGAAGCTGTAGAAACAGTTAGAGTGCTTTTCATTTTAGCCGAGTCTTTGATCACGTATAGCCAATAGTGATTCCAAATTTTGGCGCAAGACAGCAATTTCAAGTGATGGATAAGTCCATTATCTAGAACTCAGTATTCAACTGCTATTTGATTTATCGACCCTGAAAGGTATAGTGGTGGTATCCGAAGTCTGGAAGGTAAAGACTTACGAAATGACACTAAGCATTTTGTTCTGTGTGCTACCGATTCTTCCACCTTGCCACCTAGCGTATATTTCAACAACCCACCGGTTGTGAAGCAATGATGGAGGAGAAACAGACCCAAAGAGACACGCACTTTGTTTCCGTCAACCAAATCCACTCGTCTCCTTCCTTCTCCTTCCTAACTTTATCATTAATACTTTTTAGGATAACACCTACGTAAAGTCTATAAACAAAACATTCAAAAGAAATATTTCCATGAATTGAAAATATTTCATGAATTGAACAGGACTGCTACCATCCACTGACTATTCAAATTACTACTATCACGGCACTCCCAAATTCTTCTCTCCTTCTACCCCTTCTCCTCCTCCTCCTCCTTCTTCTTCTTTTTCTTCTTCTTCCCTACCAAGAATTCACAACTACATCGAACCCACAAGAGTAAATAAGAGAGACAGACACAGACAGAAACAAGGAAAATGCCACTTGTATTTGAATACTATACAAATATTCTTTTTAAACAAACTTTTCTTTTAATTTTTCTAAATTTTATTATTTAATTGTTACAGTTGAAAATGTCTCAATGACTGTAACCGGTACTGAAATGATTTTTTACAAAATTATTTTAGCATTTTCTATCTTTGACTTTTTTCCACATATATATATATATATATATATATATATATATATATATATATATATACGTACAAACATATATCTAATTATATATATGTATAAATATATATTTATATATACGTATGTGTGTGTGTGCGTGTGTGTGTGTGTGTGTGGTTGCATAAATTTGATCAGAAGATATTTTAACATCGTGAAGAGATAGTTGTATGCAATGAAATACTGGTTCAATACCTAATAGTTTTCAGAATGAAATTCCCTTAAAACAATAGGTGCACATTAAACATATAGTATAATATCCATTTAAAAGAAGAAAGGAATTGGAGAAAAGGAAGTTAATAATTGTTTATTATTAACAAAATTTTGTCATCTTTGCTTTTTATAGCCGTTTCATTCAATGCACAATAATTTAATTCCAAATTTGTACATTAAATTTACATTTATGTGACCTGTGGATAATTTCATCAGAGAAAGAAATTTTAAATAAACCTTTGGATGTTGTATGAGGATCTATCATTTCATTTCACCTGACCGAAAATGCAAACTATTCACCTGTAAACCATATATTTAAGACAATAAATCACCAAGGAGACAGAGCGGAGGAGTTTTGTGGCTTGGGAATCATATTGATAATTAAATAAAATGACGGATACGTATACAAGAATGCCAAAACAATCTATCCAGTATTTATATGATGAGGAAGAAATTTTCTACGATATTTGCGTAATTCTTTAAAATTTACAATATGTAAGATGAAGCGAATGTTTTAGTTAAATCATTCATCACATAACTTTAATGTTGTTATAGAAATAGTATATTAAGAAAGAATATATAATTAGATAGAATGATAGCTGGATGTTCTATTACATCTATTTGGTGATGTAACACGAATTAATCTATTTTTGTTTACTGTCAAACCAGATGGAGAATATTTATGATAAATAGTGCATTTGCATTCGAAGAAAACTGTCAACAGTGTCTTCACGCTGCTTCGACTCATTCGTGCTTTCTCCGGTCTTAGAGAATTTGGAGACTTTCACTGCAAAGAGTGAACTTTAGTTTCGGGGTAATAGTCATAGACTCTCAATTCGTCAGCTGTTATATCCGTTTTCACAACAGTGTCCGTCTACTACAGCACAATCAATGAGATTCTGCGCCACATAAACCCGAACTTTTTCATTAACCGAAGGCAGTTTTTAAACAAACTTGTCAGACAGACGACTTATATTCAAATCATCAGTGAGAATTAACTAACCTGAACCATAACTAATGTTCACATCCTTTGACAACTTATGTACAGTGATACATTAGTTTTTCCGAAGATGTGTGGTTTCATCAGTTCTACTGGTTGCGGTCTCCCAGAAGATCTGTCACTCTTTTTCGGCCATCTAGAAGCCCTTACCACCACTTGTATACTCGGGTCTGGCTCATGCACTCCTCTCCATACGTTTTCTGCCACTTCGTGTAGGTCTCTGCACAAGATTTTGGCAACATTGTTGCTTATTCTCTGCTCCTACTAATCTGCCATTCTTTCCGATGGAAGCTCTGTGCTTTGTGAGACATACACTACGCACTTTCCTTCCAAACACTGCCATGAATAACAGAAGTGAGCGAGAATGCTATACCTCAGTGTGCATTGGTGACAGAGTTTAAGCTCAATTTGTGCCAAACGACATCACTCTCCGTACTCTAACTCAGTTACAAATGCAACTGTGCGATATCTTTTGATCAGATGTCTTGACACTCTAGATCATCTGTTTTAATTTAGCGTTGCATGGAACGTCTGCATGATTTCTTCTCCGTGCTGAGGTGACTATAGAGAGTCTGACGAAAACAATTTCAGCGTGTTTTCGGTAACGAAAGTTTAGAACTAAGAACAAAACTTATTTTGTTTTAAGCCGTGATTGTTACACCTCAATCAATAACTGCCTGTCATGGACTTTCTACCGCCAGCTTATTCGAAAACTGGAATGATTCCATCAAGAAAACCTGCCTTCAATCATGAACATCAAATGTATTGACAATGTCAACATCGTTGCAGTTCTTGAACAGGCAACAGCTTTGAGGCTACCATCATAAAATAGTCACACAAGGTCATGCCCGCAACATGTAGAGTTCTAGACTGCTACGTCAGATCATCTACAGCGACTGTGTTTCTGTGAGCATGTGTATGTGTTTGTATGTGTGTGTGAGTGCATGTGTGTGTCTGTATGTGTGCCTGTATGTATGTGCATTGTGTTATTATAAGTATCAAAAGGAGAGAGGAACAGAACATTTCCATATACACGTCTCTGTATATGTGTGTGCGTGTGTACATGGGTGTGTGGATGTGTGGGTGTTTATGGGTATCCATAAGTATTTGGAAGATTTTCATGTGATAACCATGTCTGACAACATTTAATGAAAGAACCTGTCATCGAATAACGCGTAGTTTCTAAATGAGTTTACAGATATCCATGCAACATAGCCACCATTGTTACAATTTATAAACATAACTTCGCTGAGTTTCTGAAAATATTCAATTTGCTGAAAGTAAAAAATATACGTAAACGTATATATCGAGAAGTGCGTTATATATAGAGAGCTCTCCATATATATATATATATATATAATATATATATATATATATATATATATATATATATATAGAGAGAGAGAGAGAGAGAGAGAGAGAGAGATAGATAGATAGATAGATAGATAGATAGATAGATAGATAGATAGATAGATAGATAGATAGATAGATAGACAGACAATAAGTTATTTTAGTACAAAATACCATCGTTTTGGATAGTTAGAATTTCAATTATTCCATAGTAAATTGGTTCTCGATCATTTCGACGCTGTGGTGCACTGGCATAAAATAAAAATATGACTAGTACACTTCCCTCCTAAATTTAAGGGAAAACAAGTTGGAAAATTTAAAAAGTAAATAGAAACTTATTGTTTTCTTTGCCTATTGAGAATAACTGTGTATACCATCATTTGAATACGTTGCTTTTCAACAATCTGATGAATACTTATTACTAATATAAATTCATTCAATTATATACTTACTTATAATCTGCGTTGCGCTTCATGATCAGTACTGCTACGCAAGTACTTAAACAACAGTGTACGCAAAAAATTGAGGTGGCTGGTAAAAGGGTATGAACCGAAAGTAATAAATTTTGAGCACTTTCTATGTTGTTTAAGTCTACCTTGCTTTTGCTGAGATGTATTGTCAAATTACATTTGCCCACACGCCATAGGATATCATCCAAGCACATGAAGAACAATGATATTGCAACACATTTAATATTTAAATCCTGCTGTTGTGCACATATTCAAGTCTTGAAAATTTGGCGCGAATCATATTTTCAGAAGCATCATCAATGTTGCAGATCATATTTCATGACATATGACATTCTGATACCATCTTTTATAATTGTACTTTTACTTATATTTATTGGGCTTTCATTCACTGCTCTGGTGGTGGTATTAAACTAGACGCTGAGTTAAAAAATTTTCACTAGATATTAATGTAAAATTTACTTATCTTTCGAATGTGTTCAGAAATGTTTTGAGTCATCTTATATATGCATGTATGTGTGTGTGTATGTATGAATGTATATAGATGTATATATATTTGTATGAATATATATATACAAGAAGTATTGGTATCTAGAAGACCCAAAGAGTGGCGGTTAACACTGAGTAAATGCTATGGACAGACTGTAGTTAAACTCTTGTTTCGATAGTGATATGAATGAGGAGTCTAATGTAGGTCTTGTATTAACATGCATATAAATACTAGACAAACCAAGATAACAAAGCCAAGGCTGAGAGGAGTTTTTAAAACATTTATAAGGAAGATTTCCTTATCAATGTCCTGAAAACTCTTTACAATCTTAGCTTTGTCATCTCATTTTATCTAATATATATATTACGCCATGATAGATCGTTAGCTCCTACACGCATTGTTTTTCTCTCCTTGTTTTTTTCTGTGTATCTTTCCGTCGAAGAGCGTAGGCTCGAAACGTAAAAGACTTGTTCTATTTCTATTCCTGAGCGACATACTAATACATTTGTTTTGTTTGTACTCCACCTGCCTTCGTCTTTTGTTTATTTTCGTAAACCTTCCCGTTATATATATATATATATATATATATATATATATTATATATATATATACAAATATTTTGTATTCATATAAATAATTATAAGAGGAGTTTGGCTATATGTCTCACCACGAATGAAAAATAGACGCCAAATGACACTATTACCACCATAAATTCTCCGAGAATAACACACCACATAATAGGCTAGCAAAAGAAAGAAAATGAATTAAAACCTTCGTTTAAGCGCGTACAGAGACACTCGTGAATTTATGCTATACAATACCGTCACTGATGAAACCAATAGGTAATATTTTTATATTTTAAGCTCGAAACAGGATCTTGTTCGAGATTAACCGAAAATTTTAATTCATTTTCTTTTTTTTATTAGCCTATTATGTGACGTGGTATTCTCGGAGAATTTATGATAGAAATAGTGTCATTTGGCGTCTATTTTTCTATGCTTGGTGAAGCACATAGCCAAACCTTTGTTATAATTATGTATATAATTATAAAATATTTGTAAAATTTACCTCTGAGGTCTTTATTTCCGATCTGGCCACCTGGTGAAAATCATTAATGATTTTTACCCTTTATTATAAATATCAAGGACTATGATTACGTAAGTAAAATCGTTAATGACGAAACCAGTCTTCGATTAATTCTGTATTTTGTATATTTTCATCTGTCTTACTCGCTTATGTTCTGGTGTTTTGCTGAATTTTTCTAGAGAACATTCTTTTCGTTGGGGATAGATTGTAGATGGTCTTCTTCTAGCATATTCGATGTGCACTTAGTTGTCATCCTTTAATATACGCATGTATTATAATTTTTCTGAATGTTCATATTTTTCTATACGCTAGGCTACTGGTTTAAAATTGATGTTAATTACATTAATATTCAATTTATCGCCCTCATTATCTCTCTCTCTCTCTCTCTCTCTCTCTCTCTCTATATATATATATATATATATATATATATATATATATATAATCAGCTTATTAATCAACTAAGAATGTTTCATGCTTGAACACTATATGCTTTCAGTTGTAACTTGATTTTAAAAATTTAATATACATACATTTCTTGTAGAGGCCACAGTACTGTAATATGCTGATCGTACTCATCATCAACTCTAAACACATTTAATTCAGTGTAATTATAATTTGTGGTAAACAGTCTTCATAAAATAAAGGCGCCTACTTTCTTTCCTTCTTTCGTTCAGCAAGGCCAAATATGTTTGTGTCATTCGTTTAACATGGCAGTACATGATATATTTCTAGGTGTCAAGATAATTCGATACTGATTGCACTGCCTGGAAACCATACAAAATAGTTTTGTTTTGTTTTATGATTTCTTCTTTCCTAATTCATTGCATGTTCTTTTAACTTCGTCATGAATTTGAGAAGTTCACACATTTGGTTTTAATAAACGTGGAAGAGCTTTTTTACGCAATTTGTGTTATAATTCGCTTTGTTAATTTGCATTCATTGATAGTTATTACCAACGTCCCAATGCTTCAGTGAAAATGATATACATCGATAATTAGATAATTAAATAATTAAAAGCTATGTTTGTATTCTCTAATAAGATTGGCAGAAAATATATGATGCCTTGTGATGATCTTATAATTCTCATAGGAACATATCATGTAGAAACTTTTGTCGAATTATCACCGTACTTGACGTAAAAAATGTAATAATTGTCATCGACTAACGCTATTTTTCACTCGTTGCATACTTAAATCTATTTTAAATTTTTTCTAGTTTTCCAGGCATTATATTTTCTAGAACCCATATGCTGAGAATATAAACTACGTGTCACGGTATTTTTTCATTTATAATTTGTTTGCTTGTAAGGACTAACGAATTCTCAGTTACTTCTTTTAACTGTGCCACTCAGGTATAGACATATATACTCCGGTGGGTAACTTTTTTATTTGAAGGGTGTTTAAACATGATAATTAGCATATCCCATCATTTGTATTTTTTATTCAATTAATTTTATATTTTTTTAAAGCATCATGTAACAAACAGAATTAACAATCATAATTAAATCGATTGTTATTGAACGTTACACAGAAAATGCCATTTCACCATGTTCTTTGTGTTGAGAGAGTGCAAAATATTTAATGGAAAGAAAAACCGAAGGCAATTAAAATTAAATTATTCTGCAAGAAATGTCCATATTTCAATAAAAGAATAATTCTGAACTTCGCACAATTAATTTCATATGATATCTTATTTCGTTCGTATCAAGGCCATTAATGTTTAGGGGCTGGCAGCTAAGCAATTTTTATCTTTGGTTAAAACCTCCGTATGGTGATTTTCGAGGAGATATATGACTTTCAAAGAAGTCAAATTGGAGTAATCCTTGGAACTTGTATTGAATAAATTGGTTCATGATCTGGTAATTTTTCCTGTAAAACATGACGAGGTCTCTTATCCCACTCATTTGTTTCAGCGTCGATTAAAAGTAGATATTCAGGACGACGACTAAAACGCAGTACTCCATGTCAGGTAAGAGACCTTGTAATGTTATTTATGTCGCTTCGTTCTGACAGCATCACCTAAACAACATTGGTGCCAAGAAGCATCAGCCTTACTTTTGGATTAAAACAGCGTTGAGAGGTGAGACTTTCATGTATGTCCAGTTAATTATCTTCTTCCATATATTCTGCTCTGGCATGAACGCATACGTGCATAATTATGATCAAACTTTACCACTGGACGCCATAGAATATTCAATAATTCAGCATTAGGAAATGAGTAAAATATATCTCTCTCGATTTTCCTGACTGACACTATTTTCTGTTTCTTGGACATAGTTATGCCTAAGCTGGACATAGGAAGGGCATGCAGTTACGAAGACCAAAGAATTATTTCCAGTAAAACGCAAGCAACTATTTCAAGCTTTAAAATAACTAAACAAAACTCTCGTTAATTTAATTATGTTTCTTCCTTGCATAAAGATTACGTTTTAATGCGACATATCATTAAACCAAAGCATATACATTGCTTAAGATATCCGATTCTCTCCCAAATGTTCCTAGCAAAGAAAATCACTTAGCGGTGCATAATGTTTTAGAATTTTTTTAATTCATGTAATGTGGATAATATGACAAGAAGTGAAATAAAACATCCCAACATGATGAAAGCGATTTTTATTTAGTTATTATGTAGACCGAATTCAACGTTTCATTTTCATTTAACATGGAGAATAATATAATTTTATTTCTAAACACGTTACTTCACTAATGTAACAAGATATTTTAATGGAAAAATGGTTCTGTATCAAATAGAAAAATATATCGCCTAAAATTAAAGTCTTTCTGTAATATAAATTTTTAACTTTTTAAACTTTTATAACTTCACATATTATATGGAATCCATCCCACAAGAACATTATAAGCCTGATGTATACATTCTACCATTCCCAAACTAAATCCTTTTATTATTAGACAATCATTTTACTATTAACCACAGGTGGTGTATATATATATATATATGTTAGTTTACTATTTTTTCCTTGTTATTTTTATTATTATATAGCATTTTTATTGTTATTGCTGTTGCTGTTTCTGGAGTAGTTATTGTTATGTTTATTAATTAATCATTTATCCATTTAAGAAAATACTCACCATTATTTAAATGTATTTTATGGGGAGATATTCAAACCAACTGATTATTCGACTAAACTTCATTCTAGATGCCTTACAGGCTAGGATCCCTGATATGATTCTGGATATAATGGAAAACCCAGTCTAAACAGTATTCCTAGCGCATCACAATCGTATCACGAAATGTATATGCTATAACAGTGAAGACATTGCGAATATTGAAGAAAAATATTTTAAAAATTATAATGAATTTCTTACATCTTTCGCCAAAGAAATTCTACTATAAAAGAATACATTTATATATGTATATTTTAAATCGTAAGGACTTTAAAATGATCGTGTATTTGCATAAAATATATTTGCATAAAATATGATTTTTTTTTGTCTTAAATAGGCTGATATCAATAAGAAGTAATCCTATATAAAGGGACATGCTAAACAATATATTCAGTTTCAAATAAATGAAGGCTATAGGGATGTCTTCTGATGGGGTTTTACATCAAATGGGAAATTTATTTCGTTTCTTTTTAATAAATTCATTTTACCTGCAAGAATTTGGAATTAATATAAGAAAATTTGTATATATATCTTCAAATTTGCAATACGGTTATTTATCATATACATGAGAAAGCGCATATATTAAACAACTTTGTTCTATGTTATCAAAAGCATGACACATTCAAATTATACACCAGCATATAGTTATTCATATCGTACATAATATAAAGCTTAAGTCGCATGAGTCATGTTTTATGGAATGGCTTATCAACATTTTGGCAAAATCCAAACACGAAAAATTGTTGGCTATGATCAGGGTAGATAAAATGTGAACTCAATGTTACAGAGGACCAAGCATATGACTGAAAACTAGACAAATCTATTGTACACATTTACGATCACCTCTATCGTAGTCCTGTTTATATGGTTTGCTGCACTGCCTGGAGTCTTTATGTTTCCTTATATAAAGATAAGTCCAGTCATTATTAGGGTGATTGTTTCAATGACCATCTTTTCGAATATCCGCAAATATCGTCTGACCTCAGGAGAACTGTGGCGCACCAGTTTGACACCTGTGCTACTATACTCTATGTTTTTGACTATAATCAATGTCTGGATGTGAGTAGCCAACTGGCCATATTTCCTCCGATGAATTTAAACACCTGGCCATATGTATACACTACTCTACTTCCTTTGATTTCATCAAACACACCAATGGGAAATGTGCGTTTATTATTCATTTTCTTTCCTTGACATTTTGTTCTTTGAAAGCCTACCTATGCGCTCGCCGCTGGTTTATGCTATATGTACTGCCAGCTTATCATATAAGTCACGATACTTTGTAATTGAATTATACTAAATCCTCATCAATTTCTTCTATTATATCATTTCTCTTGGCCTTTGTCCCTTACATGAAACGTCTCATTCATTTTATCTCTCATTATGTGCATTTATCTCCAGTTCCATGTTCTCCTAACTTTTAACATGAACTTCCATTTCACTTCAACAAGCCATTACTTGATTCCTCTGTCGAAGGTTCTGCAGCCGAAATGTTGACTAGCTGGCTCCTCAGAGTAACCATTTGTAGGATGTTATGTAACACTGCTACATTAAAATTTTTCTTAAACGTGATGTTTTCTGGGTATCATTCTATATATTTTGCTTGTGAATAAGTTTCATTCAACTAGCTTTCAAATCATGGTTATTCTATCTTTTTTATGGGCATAATATATTTAAGAATACATTTTCCACGATATGATTCCTTTATTTAATACGGTAGCTGCGAAGATAAGGCAGTCTAGTGACAACGTGGAAGCGCGTTATTTGCTGGCAAAGATTCCTCCTTCACTGCACTTGGTGTGTGTGTGGTCATATTGTGCAGTGACCACATAAAAAGATCAGCCATATAATAAAAGCAAGCTCGGAAAATTAAAACCACCTCCACGGGTGGGGATCCCTAATTGTTGCAGTAGCAAACAGCAACTACCATTGTACGTTGTTATTACCATAAACTATCATTTCTCTAATGAATAATTGTTACTGTAAACGATGAGACATCTAAAACATTTTAACTCTACGACATGACAAAAATCGTTCTAGGCGAGCATAAACATATAGACACAAATATGTCTGAAACATCAATAACTTCATTATCTCCTAGCACTATTCTGCGACACTAATAAAAATCCAGTGGAATAATAGTGATGTCATGGGAGCAGTCAGAATAATGAATTTTTATTGAAATATTGTGAACAATGGCGATACTGCAGTATATGCAGGGTGGCACATAGCCCTAATACGATGAATATTTCTATGAGAGAGTCATGGGAATGACTCACTCATTCAGCATCTTTTACTTGGTGAACATTGAAATATATGGGTCAAATTTCTCCTGAACGACATGGCAATCGACCCACATGCAACGTAACATTTTCGACCGAGTTAGCCGTGATCTACGCAACAAATTGTGCATATTACTTTGCAATAAATATGTGAAATTGCGTCGCTCTTTTGGATGTTTTACTTAAATGGATCTACATGTATGTGATTTTAAAAAATTCCTTGAATGCTGTGTCACAGTGTTTTTATTTATGTAGTATTCCATCTCATTTCATGTTACAAAAGGTCTCAATTAAATATGCTTTCTTGTCATATATGCATTTAAATAATTTCCAAATACTTACACAGAACGTTCAACTATTTAAAATGTCTGCATATATGTGTGTGCTTGTGTTAGTTCGTGTACGGAGCACTCGAACACACATAGATACAGAATAACATATACATCATAATTCAGTTGAATGAATTCTCTTTCATATTATATTTTTTATTGATTTCAAACAATGGTCCAAGTTCACAAAATTTGGGGGTGAGCAGAGTCAATTAAATCGGCTCCAGTATAGCTTGATCTTTAATTCATGAATCCCGCAAGGATGCACGTTAAACTTATTACAGTGCCCAAGGCCTTGAATAGGAATAGACAGACAATAGGGATTTTCGTGAGAAGATTTCTTAACCACAGAATCAATGATTGACATTTTAGCTCATAGTTTAATAACTTGAAGTTGAATAGTCATTGAGGGTTAGGCAGCACAAACTCATCTAATATACATAAAATAGTAAATTAGAAATCTTCTTAATGTGATTATTTGAGTTCATGTTATCACACTTGAGGGATTTATGTAACCATGAAATTTTGAATGGACATAAATGTATCCTTTAAATTGACAATCTTTTATATATTATCTATTATTAGCATTAGGCCAACGCTTCTAAATAAATCATATAAGATGAATAGAATATTTAATGGTGTGAGATCCATAATTGCATATACTCCCGAAATCTCTATATATTCTCATTGAATTTCTTATAAATTACTTAATTTCCCAATATAACAGAAATAACTTTTGCCACATTAACTTAACAGAGAATATAACAAGCTGGTTGGTAGTCTGAAGGCAAATTTTCTCAAGCTATTGACATAAGTATGTTGTGTAAGTGAAGGAAATGAAAACAATTTAGCTGTCTTAGCATATAGACAGATTTATTCAAGGATCTGATGTCCTTGGCAGCTGCTAACGTCTAGTTCTTAAATTAATTTCGTTGAGGCAAGTAAATACCAACTATATTAAAATCCAAATATATGCGATGATATATAGAGATATAATGTGAGTAAAATACAGCTGATCACCAAAGTCCCACTTCTTAAGCATCAAAACTGCATTTCGAGACATGTAAAACTACCTTACCTTGAAATAAGTGATTTTCAAAAGTTGTTAGTCATCACATAGTAGAGTTTAAATATTCCAACTCATTTCTTATCCCCACCTACACACACACACACAACACACACACACACGCGCACACACACACACAACACACACACACACACACACACACACACACACACACACACACACACACACACACAACAGAAAATAAGAAGTACCATCTTAGAGGTTTTGCCTGTTATATAAACTTTTAACAGGGACCGAAGTTTCTTGAACGGAAACAGAAAAAAATTAATATTTTTTCTTCTGTTCAAGGCGTTTCATTTTATTGATATTGTGACAGTCATACTATTTCAATTAGTCGGCGTTTGTGTGTCAGTTATTTTAGAGGGTGCTACACCATTAGGAGAAATACAGTACGTATATAAAATATTACAAGCGTTGCCTTAAAAAGTACGAAACTAGAATTGAAAAATGCGCACGCTCAAAAGAATTACACAATGTCATAATAAACCTTAGAAAGCATGGCACTAGCATCGTTGCACTAAAATATTGGAATGCTTTATGTTGTACATTTTGTGGCATCTTTTTTATCACAGGAAATTTGCTTAGTTCATTGAAATTAAGTTATATTCAAAAATCAAGTTAAATTATCGCATACTCAATTTTAACAATACAATTGCGTATAAATACTAATGTCATCTTAACGCAATAATTCAATATATGAATAACTTTATGAATTCACAAGTAATCAATCAAAAATAATTTAGTAATTTGTTTAATTCGCATAACTATTCCATAAAATTGTGTATCATAATGCAAATTATCTTTGCTTATAATTTCCGTTTCGTGCTTTCGCTGTTATATAGATTCCACTTCATCAGAAATACAGTTTATTTTTCATTAATATGGTACTTTGCATGTAGTGTGAAATATGTTTTTTACATATTTTGGTATGAAGAGTATTATAATGAATTTAATTATTTTTTTATATTAAGAAGGCGGTTTAATAATCATCGTAACATCGTAATTCACACACGAGCCTCATTTCGTTTTATGAACCCACAGAATACACAATATATAGTGATTCCAATATTTTTGCACAACAATGCTAGTCCCATACTACTTGAGGTTTATTATGACATGCTGTAACCCTTTTGAGCGTGCGCATTTTTCAATTCTATATATATGTATGTATGTATATATATGTATATATATATATGGAGGGCAAAGGAAAGTGATTGCGTCTCTCATAGCCTCTCCTCTCCAGGTGTAATGATCGCTACAGAACTTCTACTTGGCTGCGCCTTGTGGAAAGTTCTTGCTTATGGCCTCTCCTGCGCTACTGTGTCCACAGCAGCACCTTCACGCGGTACCCCCTGTTCTCACTGAGCCTGCTGTGTGGCGCGACCGGGTGCTTGGCGGTATAACCAGGTGGGCAGACTGGGCTCGTTAGCCTTGGTTGGCAGCCAGTCTAGGAGAAGGAAAACTCTGACTCCAAACCCTCGCTCCGCTGCCTTGCGGATGCTCTTGGGAGAGGGAAATGCTATGGGAGTAAACCCAGACAGAAAATCCGGAGTGGAGCCCCGAAGGCGGTAGGGTGTCGAATGTCGACCCTTTTCCGGCAACTCCTGCAGCCAGCCAGACTCCAAACGTACTGCACTGCATTCCTTTGGATTATGTCTGGGGAGCCAAGAGGGAGATTCTGGTGTCTGGGCAGCCCAGTGTCTTCGTTCCTACCGCCCAGGCTTGCGCCATGGAGAAACTACTCCATCGATGGAACAAGCTGAGATGGCAGTTACGAGTTTTAAGCCAGGGTGAATTGGCGTAATCCCAGGCGCTACGGGTCGTCTCTAACGGTGGGAGGGATCATTGAAACAACTGCAGCAACACCCCACACGTACCCATCGAGGTTCGTGTGCAGCAACTGTACCAAGGACTGCCACTCTAGAATTGGACTGTTCAGTCACAGCAGACGCTGCTCATCATCAAAGTAGGCCCCACCCTTGGCGCGACCCATTGTCTAATCAAGACAGACGGGAGAGAAGGAGAAGGAAGAAGGATATATATATATATATATATATATATATATATATATATTATATAATATATATATATATATATATATATATATATATATGGAGTTAAACGCAGGTGTTATTCAAATTCTTTTAATTCCGACACATGCTTCGAAGATATTGGTATTATTCCAAAAGATTAAAATGGTGTAAAACAATGTTACCTTATCTTCGGGGAAATGAAGAAATAAAAATCGTCAATAAGGCATTTTAACAGAATATGTTGGATATGTAAAGTGATGAACTGAACGCTATTAAGTTTCTTTTTAAAAAAAAACGTTAGATGATATAACGTTAAAGGTACCCTGTAGAAAGAGGAGGGTGTAAAGGAAAGCGAGAAACTCAAATGCATCCAGACATACACACTCACAAACACACACATACACATATATATGACGAGCTTTTTTCAGTTTCTGACTACCAGATCCACTCACAAGCTTTTGGTTGGCCCGTGGCTATGCAGCAGACTCAAACTCGAACGACATAGTTGGGAATATATTTTAATTTCACTTAAGCATTGCGTGACAAATAAGGTATTGTAGAATCCAGTATACGTACGTTTCAGAACGAATATACAGCGGCAATACGTAAGAGAGATGACAAAGAAATAAAAGACTATCTTGTTCACTTCATTAGCTTGCAGTTGTCTCTGCTTGAGGTTGAGTGCCTGTATAACACCTTTTAGCTTCATATTCGAGCCTCCGATGTAGCTATAAGGTGTTATTCAGGCACTCAACCATGAGTCCACTACACCTTATAGCAGAAGCAGCTGTAAGCTAATGAATTGCCTTCTTTGTCATCTCTCTCTCTCTCTCTCTCTCTCTCCCTCTCTCTCCCTATATATATATATATATATATATATATATATATATATATATAATAAATATTAGGGAATAAATCCAAATTTACAGGGTAAAAATCAGATTTAGGATTAAATCCCATTTTATAGTAAAATATTATAAAATATTATTAGAGACAAAACCACTATTTTGCAAAACAAACAAGGAAAGACTTAATCAATACATAAAATTTTAATAAATAGTCAAAAAAACCGCCACTACAATCGTTTCTTGTCTTGATCGACAATCTTCAGGTGGACTTCCAATAAGTCAGTTTCAAATTCGAGCCTCCGATGTAGCTATAAGGTGTTATTCAGGCACTCAACCATGAGTCCACTACACCTTATAGCAGAAGCAGCTGTAAGCTAATGAATTGCCTTCTTTGTCATCTCTCTCTCTCTCTCTCTTCTCTCTCTCTCTCTCTCTCCCTCTCTCTCCCTATATATAATTTGAAACTGACTTATTGGAAGTCCACCTGAAGATTGTCGATCAAGACAAGAAACGATTGTAGTGGTGGTTTTTTTGACTATTTATTAAAATTTTATGTATTGATTAAGTCTTTCCTTGTTTGTTTTGCAAAATAGTGGTTTTGTCTCTAATAATATTTTATATATATATATATATATATATGCGTGTGTGCGTATGTATATATTCAGTTACATAATTCTTACACAAGTAAATGTGATAGCTTCTTAGCCAATTCATGTATTTATCTTCGTCAAAATCCCTTGCGTCATTAGGATATTATATTGAAATATATTTTTCGATGCTGAAATAGATAGCATCATCTATCATATAACTAAACACTAATATTTGCAAACATTTGTTATGTAAACATCGGCTTCTAGATTCTTGACCGGGAGACCGTTTCGTCATTTGTCCCGATGTCATCATTTCCTCTTTCTCTTTGCCTCTTTCTGATGCATATACACATACATACACACATACATATACATGCTTCCACGCTCACATCTCTCTCTCTCTCTCTCTCTCTCTCTCTCTCTCTCTGCATATATATATATATATATATATATGTATATATATGTATATATATATATATATGTATATGTATGTATGTGTA
Organism: Octopus sinensis; assembly: GCF_006345805.1. Taxonomy (NCBI): domain Eukaryota; kingdom Metazoa; phylum Mollusca; class Cephalopoda; order Octopoda; family Octopodidae; genus Octopus; species Octopus sinensis. The sequence goes on from NC_042999.1 coordinate 106,417,695, forward strand.
TATATATGTATATATATATATATATATATATATATATATATATATATATATACATATATACATGCATACATACATGCATACATACATACATGTAAATATAAAATACATCAATTACAGGACATAAACAACAAGTGTAAATTACGTAGACACACGAATGATAAGTACAGGACGAATTACCAAAACATATGCAATGAGAACAGAACATCACCAGCGAGTGAAAAATACGTAAACACATAATGAGAGACAAGTACGGAACAAAATACCAAAACAAGTCTAACTCCTTAGTTGCCGACTGTTAATTACTCACTATTTCAAGCTTTCAACGACGATATAGGAAAACTTCATAAAACAGCAACATCTAGAGATTTTTAAAATATAAAATTTCTGGAGAGTTAGAAATTCGAACGAACAAACAACTACAGCGTGAACGTACAGAGTAAACAATCGATGAAGGCAAACATTAAGGGGAGTTAAGCCAAGACGCATTTTAACGGCTAACGCCCGTGAGAGTTTTTCAAAGGATGTAGAATGAATACAAGAGAAGAAAATAGAAGAAAAAAAAAGAGAAAACATGTCAGGAGGCCAGAGAAAATGACGTCCAGCTAAGAACGAATCGCGCCCAGAAAAGACAGAGGTGAGAAAAAATGGCCTGTAGCCACGTGTGAAAAACAGGCAGACGACAAGGGAGACAAGTAAGAGGATGAGTGAAAGAAACAAAAGAAGGAGAAGGAAAGAAAGACAGTAAGGGGGGAAGGAAGATAGACAGGCGACAGCAAAGAGGGAGAGAAAAACGGAAATTAAGGAGGATTGCAGAGGGGTAGAGAGAAGGAAAGAAAGAAAGAAAGAAAAAAAGAAAGAAAGGGAGAAAGAAAGAAAGAAAGAAAGAAAGAATGAAAGAAAGAAAGAATGAAAGAAAGAAAGAATGAAAGAAAGAAAGAAAGAAAGGGAACAGAGAGTAGAGTCGCAGAAATTATAAATAAAAGTAAAAACCTACTGTGGACAAGGCTGCGTAGCGTTCGATTATAAATTCTTTTATTCTTATATTATTTTTAAGCCTAGTATTTATTCTATCGGTTTACTCTTGCCGAATCGCTAAGGTACGGGGACGTAAACACACCACCATCAGTTGTCAAGCGATGTTGGGGGACAAAGACAGACGCACAAACATATAGATACACACACACACACACACACACACACACACACATATATATATATATATATATATATATATATATACGATGTGCTTTTTCTCAGTTCCCGTCTACCAAATTCACTCACAAGGCTTTGATCGGCCCAAGGTTATAGTAAAAGACACTTGCCCATGTTGCCACGCAGTGGGACTGAACCCGGAATCATGTGGTTGTTAAGCAAGTTACTATATTTCAAAAATGTTGCCATAAAGGCATGATTCATAGTAGCTTGCAGGCTGGACAAAGACATTGATGAGGTGAGGGATGAAACGGATGATATTAATGGGAGAAGTCAAAAAACGCCCGCCGAATTTTTCCTGCTCTAAAACATTATTCTCTCCTTTTTTTTCACAGAAAAATTCAAAACGAGGTAATGAACCTCTTACTTCAGTTTTACAATTTTGGGACTAATAGTCCATTCAAGAATTGGGGCGTTAGACCTCTTAAACACAATAATATGCAATAAACATTAAACATTATACAATAAACATTATAACAATGAGGCTTTTCAATCTCTTGTCACTATTCCTCCCCAACACCGCTTGTGCTCGTCCAATTCTTGGCAAACTTGCTCCTGTGTTTGGCGGCGAATATTGTGAGAAATGCCTGGCTGTAGTTGATATAGTAAATATTATCACTGTGACTGTCTTCAAAATTGTAAATGCCATTCTCTTTGCCGTTGCAGCAGTGTTGGCGTAATTTGCGGTGGTACTTTCTATATTACTGTCACTACTCAGATCTAGAAACTCTTTGATGTGTTCTGTCTTTACCAAAACTTTAGTATTCAAGAGTTCTTCCAATCACAGAACCACATGATTCTACTCGCACATTCCGAAAAATACGTCTTCAAACCCAGAAATATGTAGGCGGAGCCTTATGCCTATCCACGCGAGGAATGCAAGAGGAGACATGAACATTTTCATCTAAGCCCGCTCATTCCATGAATAACTTTATACCGGTACTTTGAACCTTGATTACACAACATTTGGTTGGAGCTTCAGAAATTACATCTTATAGATGAAAAGCAAAATAACCTCTTTGCGGATTCTTGGTCACTTCCGTAAAATAACAATTTCAATGTCGGAAATTGTTGATTGTAAAATATAAGAATTGGAAACAAAAAGTAACCAGACTCCTACGTGTCTTAATGCACGTCCAAGTATTATTAAGTAGTAGTAGTAGTAGTAGTAGTAGTAGTAGTAGTAGTGATAGTAGTAGTAGTAGTAGTAGTAGTGTAGTAGTAGTAGTAGTAGTAGTAGTAGTAGTAGTAGTAGTAGTAGTAGTAGTTATAAGACTAGTAATTTTGATGGAGATGCTAGGAGATAACATTGACCTCATCATTTCATTTAAACTCGGAATTGTGGAAAACATCGACGGGACTTCAATCGAATCCGAAACGAAACTACTTGAACAAATCCTACAAGGATTTTATGATGCTTTAAATATTCGTCTAATCTACTACTGTGGTTGGTCAGTAGAAACCTTAATAATAATAATAATAATAATAATAATAATAATAATAATAATAATAATAATAATAATAATAATATGACTGTCCCAATCGATATAAACGTATGTCAAGACCTACCAAAAACTGAGCAAATATAAAGATCTTGAAATAGAAATCAGCAAAATGTGGAACCTGAAGACTAAAACAATACCTGTTGTCATAGGTGCCCTGGGAATGATAGCGAAAGGGACTGATTGCTACCTAACTCAGATACCAGGAAACCCCAAAATGGCAGAAATTCAAAAGATAGTGCTCATGGGAACTGCTCATATCCTACGCAAAATACTCTCTATGTAATCCCAAGGTTTAAAACAAACTTTTTTTTTGTTTATTTATTTATTTTTATTTTTATATGTATTAGATATTCACTAGTACAACACCAAAAAAAGGGAAGAAAGAAGGAGAAAGGAAAAAAAAAAACCAAATATATGGCACAGAACTTCCAACATGTTGTCTCCTGAGGTCTCTGGGTGAGACTTGGAGCCAACTTGTACAGACATAAAGCAAAAGTCAAACATAGAATAATAATAATAATAATTAGAAGAAGTAGAAGAAGAAGAAGAAGATAAAGATGAAGAAGAAGATGAAGAAGAAGAAGAAGATGAAGATGAAGAAGAAGATGAAGATGAAGAAGAAGAAGAAGAAGAAGAAGAAGAAAAGAAGAAGAAGAAGAAGAAGAAGAAGAAGAAGAAGAAGAAGAAGAAGAAGAAGAAGAAGAAGAAGAAGAAGAAGAAGAAGAAGAAGCTGGGTCAATTCATACGCATTAAGTATGATAGATATGAAAGACATTACAAGTAATAAAAACAATATATCATAATTTATTTCACATACTAAATGCCGAATATTCAGAAATGCGTACATGTTGCCTGCAGAATGTTATATCATGTTATATCCATCTAAATAATCTATCATCCACAAAGTCATTTAATTGTTACTCTCGATGTACAAGCTTCAAAAGCAATATATTAAGGCAATAAGAAAATGACACGTTCAAAATACTGAGAAAAAAATGTTCAGGTTCTAAAGTAAATTTGTAAAGCATTGAATTTTCTTGAATCAAGGATAATTCTTTAAGCACAGACGTGCAGACATCCAACCCGCTCGAAGACATGTGATTATATACATACAGATAATTGTACATATGTATGTATATCTATATGTGTGTGCGTGCGCGCCTATGTGTGTATGTGCACCATACATGTAAATACATGCATCTCTCAATGAATGGACTACTTTTTTGTTGATCTAACTTTATACATATATATATATGTGTATGTGTGTCTTTATAGTTATGTATATGTATATATATTTATATATATATACACACATACACACACGCATATATATATATATATATACATATATATATATATTACTATATTCATATATGGCTTCCAAATAATATTTTACTTTATATTCTTAAACGTTTAAACGCTTTACTTTTTTCTGACAACTATTATCCACTTTCTCAAACAATTTGCATGATCTCCTTCAAGCCATTATATCACTAAAAAAAGTGTGGAAAAGTAACTCAAATAAACATGGTTTTCTTTCTTTTATTCTGCTTATTGCATCTGGACAGACTAAAGAATATTGACACAGTTATTAAAGTAATTGTTTTGCACAACACGTAGTGCACAAATCTGTTTAGGATTAGTTCGTCGTTTGTCCCCATAATTTTGAACTAATCAATTACTGGTTTGAAATAAGAGTTATTATGTTTACGAAGAACTTCTTCAAGGCTTCGTGACATCTCAATAAAAGTAAACATCCTCATTATCATCGCTAGCGGTGCATGAATAATTTGCGAAATCCCCAAAACTTGACTGCCAGTTATTTCCCATGCAAGCTAAGAGGCATTTCTAGTTTGTGTCTTCAGCATCTACAGCGCTGTAGTAAATATAGGTTACACGAAGTCGCGTAGCCTAAGTTCTGCCCCGAAGTAATGACATGTACTTATAAACTTGATGTTTATAGATATAGATGTTGTAGCTATCAACAGAGCTAAAATTTTGGGATGGATAAATTCGTGCTCCTGCAAAATATGAAGATTAGACTCCAAATGGCTATCACCAGATTCAAGTGTATTTACAGCATTGTTTTATAAAGGACTAGAGATGTCGAAGTAAAAGGAAGCTTCCTGGATACGGAAGATACCTTCTGAGTAGTTAACATGAGTATCACAGACTAATGATCATTTGAGCTTTGGATTGTTTTAGGTGGTTAGATATCTTCAGATATCTCAAATAATGATTAGCATCAACTCCCTTATAGTTTTTAGTTGAAATATGGAGTGTGTGTGTGTGTGTGTGTGTGTGTGTGTGTGTGTGTGTGTGTGTGTGTGTGTGTGTGTGTGTGTGTGTGTGTGTGTGTGTGTGTGTGTGTGCGTGTTGTTTAGAAAAAGATGTGCAAAATCATCATGAACTTGCTCAGATAGTTTCAGGTGTCTCAGAGTCAAAACCTATACTTTTCAGGTCTGCTATCAAAGCACCGTGAATTTTCGAGAATGTACAGCTATAATGTGTTAGTTCTCGCAGCACATACAGATAGTTTAGAGTCTTTGATAATTGACTAAATAAACCACAAGTTGTTGTCCTAACTGTCAGAAAGTGGTCCGTACTGAAGGCCTTGTTACGGAATGAATAATATCTTGTTGCTATTTTTCAATCGCTACAATTTATGTATCCTTATTTATATGTTTCATATATATACGGTAACTCTTAACGCGTAGAAACTGAAACATTATTTAGGTGAGATTTTCTGCACCTGAAGGTCTTTGGAAAAGTAACTACAGGATTTCTTTTAACCCTCCTACCTCTATTAAATTACATTTCCCAGATTATTTGCACATTTTGTAGTGCGTGCATGTACCATCTCCTTACATAATGGTAACATTTTTCATTATTTAATACTGTCGTAAAACAATGTGTTCGAAAACTAAGAATAGTATGACCATAAGCTCGTTTAATCAGAACTTATTTTGGGCTAAATAACAAGAAAAACCAACCATTATTATCTTATGAATTATCAGTTGCATTTTAAAACATAAAACTCTATCATTGATGAGCTGGGATATTTATCAAGGCACCATACACTATAATGTGACCCTTCTATAGTATTGCAGAGAAACACAAATAACTCCGCTCTCGAGTATTTCAGTAGGCTGAAAAAGACCTTGTTGAGAGATTTCCCAGGGACTAGTAGTTTGTTCAGGAGAGGGCTATGCGACAGTAGTGTTTAGAACACCGGGTAAACCTGAAATATTTTGCACTTTTGGAAATAACTAACACATAGAATAGGTTTCAGGAAGTTTTTTTGTGACCAGGTACATCTTCATTTCGTTTTATGTGTGTTCATCGATAATCATAATGTCTTGCAGAGATTCTAAGAGGAACATACTTAATGCTTTTCTTGAAAGATGTTACTACTAGAAAAGTGATATCTTAATAATTAATTTGATTTGTTGGTGCAGTATAGTTATATTAAGATATATGTAATGAGTAAGAATACGTCAGAAAGCGTATAAGATATGCAGACAGATTAGTGTTGAGACCAGTTCAAAGACCTAAAATCCAACATCAAACGAAAGGAGACATAATCCAGGAAAACAAGAGGTACATGTAACACATGTAGTATTCAAAGCAAGGAAAGCACAATAAAATAAAAAATGGAGATGCAGTTGTAGATGGCATGAAAGCATTTATGCATTAGTTGTAGAGAATTTGATATAAAAATAATTAAGTAGTGACACAGGAAGTACTGGAAAAGGAAAGTCCATTATAGTTCAACATAGACAGGTAGACATTCAGAAAGCTACTGCTCTAAGTTAGAGTATGAAATCTCCTGAAATCTATTTATATATATAGGATAATTGCTAGGATTCTTCTCTTTCATATTCTCACCTGTGATATTAGAAGATGAATTTTCCGGATGTCTACCTATCTGTGTTGAACTACTATGTGCTTCCGTTTTCCCAATTTTCTCAAGTTTTCTGTTTAATTATATTTATACGTCATTTTCTATAATTAATTTATAAATGATTTGTACCTATTAATTACTAACTGTCCAACTTTTATTTTATAAAAGACATTTCAAGAATTATATTAACTGAACATTTTTCATTTTCAATTTATATCTAGTTGTATGCTCTAAACACAATGTGAAATTTATGAAAATTTATAAGCTGAAATGCAATGTTATCAGTTTAATATTTGGTTTTCTGACAAATATAAGCTCCCCAAGAAATATTTTGTGAATTCGAGAATTGTATATTGCCAGAGGTACCCGGCGTTGCTCGGGATTAAAACAGTTTTCAGACTCTCGCCTTCAGTGTTCTAGTCTTCCTTGGTTTATACTTGTTTATGGAGAGATTACGTCTTTTCTGTGTTTTGTCCACTCATTCCGTAACAAATTATTTGAAGAGAGCAGAAATTTAAAGAAGAGAAAGCGAAAAGGACAGAGAAAGAAAGTGAAAGATGTATGTACGTCTATATGAAATGGACGCGCGTGTGTGTGTGTGTGAGAGAGAGAGAGAAAGAGAGTGAAAAAGAGAGATAGACTGAGTGAAGATGTATGTCGTGCTGATTGATGTCTTTTATGGTACACACACATATAGAAAATGTGACTTCATCGCGTAAAATGTTTACGATAGTTGATTTATGTAAAAGATTATAAGGTTACATTTTTGAAATGCAAATATGTGAATGGAAATTAAGTTGAATTTGTAGCCGAAATAGTACTGAAACTTTTGATACCCCATACGTCCAAATCTGTAAATCGGTTTTGGAACGCATAAGGAACACACACACACACACATACACACACAGAGACACACACACACATACACACACACACTCATGTATATATATATATATATATATATATATATATAGGACAGACTTCTTTCAAGTTGAGTGCATTATCTCACATTACTATAGAGATGTAATACTGAAATAGTGTAAGAGATAAGAGATTGCTCTGGGCTCGCATTGAGTAAGAAGTTGGAAATTTATTTGGCCCATGACACTGCATGTACCTTGGCTTTTGTATTTGACAACTGTCACAGCAAACACGTTGCTTTTAATGGCGAAACAAACAGGACAAAAAGATTACAAAAATAGTGATTCTCACTTTGAAACTAAACATTTTGAAAATCGTTTTAGATTACAGAACGCTTCGCTCTCTCAAGTACCCATGTTTAAAATTTCAGCGCGATGGGATGAATAACACTCGAGTTATATACGCATTAAAAGACACAACAGAGAGAAAGAATTATATATATATATATATATATATATATATATATATATATATATATATATATATATATATATATGAGCACGCTTGTGTGTGCATGTACATACGCAAGTATGTATGTATCTATCTGTGTATTTACGTAAGTTAAGACATTTGCTTTTGTTCAGAAAATGTACCATATCACATCACTTTCGAAATATATTTGGTTCCTAAAAAATGGGAGTGTCAACTATTTCATGCTATTATAGATTATTGTTGATAAACCAAACGCGTACATCGAACATGACAGACGCTGTCAACTATGTGATATTGAACATCGCAAAAAAAACTCATTCTATTTGGCTACATTTTGAGCAGGAAAGAAAGAAACGCTTCTGGTATGCTTCATTTACACAAAATATTGATTGGAGGCATCAGATTTGTTCATTAATCCCCTATTCATGTGGTTGTAAATGAATAATAGATGCAAGTAATTTAACACAACATGTAGATGGAAAATAAGTAGATTCGCTAACTGCTGGTAACAAGATAAATACAAGTGCACTCTAAACCTAAAATATCATTTTCGAGCTAACTGCAGTTCCCTTTGCACGAAATTTTTCTCAGTTAGGAATTACATCCCATAATGTTTGCCACATGTAGAGTTTACTAATAAATCAGTTGCAGAATAGTGACTTATAGAGTAGCTACTTGTATCGAGACTTGTTGATTGAAAGATTTATAAAATCGAATAATTTTTCTTGTTCTCTTTCTAATTTTGCTTTCATATGCTGGTGTGATATTATTTGTGCATTGAACTTTGTAGTCACTAATGGGAAATGTTTCAGCGTATGATGTTGGAATTTCGTTGTATAATGATTTGTTGGGCAATGGTTCGGTGAGACTTAATGAAATATTACTAACGAGATTGTTTACTTTTACACTTTGTATTTCATTAGAGAAATTTTGTTTATACTGTTTGTCTCTTATTTTCATTTTATAAATTTTGTTGAAGGCTGTTTCTAAATTTAGGTTTATATTTTAAACAGAGATAAGCTGTGTTAAAACTGTGATGTGGAGGCCTTATTTGTTAAAAAATTGTTTTTTTCTAAGTTGATCAGTTGAGGGATGAACATTTTGCGATGAATAATCCACTCCCTCTATATAATCCGTCTGAAAAAGAAAGAAATCTAGAACGAAGTGTTGGTAATATGTAGAGGCTAATCATATCTTTAAAGTCTTGGGATTGTCTTGACTTTATGCTAATATCAAAATATTCTTTACGGATTATTTTCCTCAAGTATCCATCATTATGGAATAGAAGTTTTTTTGGTCGTAATATTATTTTCACTATGAAATATTTAATAGGTTTGACACTATTCAGAACTACTATTATATATGATTCACCTATTGCTGCCCATGAGTCTTTAATCTCAACCTGTTGGAAATGTCAACTACATTTATTCGGGATGTTTAACAACTTTCCTCACCTTTTCTTTGGAGAGTTCATCGTTGCTCTAGAGAAGAGGCGAAAATATCGCAATATTGCGTATAAATATTTCAGTAGTTACTTACTAATGATGTTAAAATTAGTTTGTTGGACAGAGGCAATATTCGGAAAAGAAGTTTTGTGGTCTTTAATTGTGATATATGAATATCTGGGTGTTGAAATATCTTCCCTGTTGTTTGTATTTTTATAGTTTAATGTTGTATTTTGTGTTGTTTTTTCTTTTATACATTTAACATAGATTTACAAAGGATACAATGCCAAGAAACGTTATTTCACTGTTAAAATTATTTGTTTTATCCGACTTTGCAAATAAGTTTCCACTGGACTTGATATAGGTAATTTTCAGCTTCAGCACATTTTGCTGAGAATTCAAATGTGCTTGTTAAATCTGAGGCTTTTGATCATTGCCAATACTCCTATACTGAAAGAGTTGTATTAGGATATTGGATACTGGACAGATATGAGTGTGTGTATGTGTGTGTTTGTGTGTGTGCGTTTGTGCGTGTTTGTGTACATGTTTGTTTCGCCTGTTTGTGTGCCGTGTGTGTGCCGTGTGTGTACCGTATGTGTGTCGTGTGTGTGTGCTGTGTGTGTACCGTATGTGTGCCGTGTGTGTGCTGTGTGTATATGTCGTGTGCATGTATATTCCGTGTTTGTGTACGCATCTCAGTGCATATGCGTGTGTGACATTATTTCTTTCATTTACGTCAGTATTCTTTTACTCGTATTCTTAAAATTGTTCTGCAGGTTCAGTAATTAACTATTTCAGCTGACATTTTCCCCTTCAACTAGTTATTTATTTTACACGTAGTCGGTATATTCGTTTATGGTTTTCGGTTTCATATCCTAAATCTTTGAAAATTAAGGCTGTTTTTCATATGATGGGAAACTAAAACTAGAAGCATTGTATCTAATACGAAATGAGAATCATGCCCTTTATACGTTCTGCTTGCACACGGTAGTCCAAAAGCATAGATAAAAGCTAAACGCATAGAATCATAATCAAAGTCATATACACAAACCTTCACGGGCACACGGACACATACACATACTTGAACATACACATACATGAGCATACACGACCATAGACAGACACACACACATACATGCAGACACACACATACACATACATACATACATAAATACATACATACACATACATACATACATACATACATGCATGCATACATAACCTGTTGAATTTGTTGAAATGACGGAGCCTTATATTTAGGTTAGAAACCGGCTCTTTATCTATTGGCAAGAAATCTTGAAATAAAACTGAATAATGACATACATACATACAAATGATCAGGATAACTGGGACTGTAAATACGTATAAAAATCAGAAACACCTTGAGATTTGAAGGATGACGGTCAAATCATGATACTTCATAACCTTGCTACCAAATCAGCGGCCAGTCAAAATATACTCTAAATTTAAAAGATAGTCAGAAGGCATACGTGTATACATACATGCAAACTAACATACATACATACATACATACATACATACATACAAACAAACAAACATATATACATACAAACATACATACATTTATACGCACGCATACACACACTCGTATAAAAGTATAGACGGTAATACATGCATAACTTCGAGCTTACAGGTACCTTGGACAAGGTAGTGAGTAGCCTCTCCTGGGTTGTTCAATTCTGATTGATGAGTAACAACGTGCTTCTAAGTAAGGTACTTTATTTTATTTGCTCCATTTCACTCAAATATTTGATGCAGGAAGCAGAATTTCTCAGAAGCGTATATGTGATACTACCTTCTCCATGGAGAGATTTATTGTTCATCCAGTTGACTCAATAAACTGGTGAAGTTATTACAAACACTACTTTTATTACTTAAATATACATATACACAAACATGCAGACATCTATCCACATACATATATAAGTAAATATATGTATAAATATATATATGTATATGTGTGTATGTTTCCGTGCGTATGTGTACCTTTTATATCAAACTGGAAAGAGTAGTTGTGAAAATTTTGACATCAGGAAAATGTTATGGAAAGTAAAGTGTTGTCAGCCATAAGCACTGAACATATCAACTTTGACATTATCAAGAAGCAGGAGTGTTTTACACACACACACATAAACACACACACACACACACACACACACTATCACACTCACACACAGACACGCACGCATACACACGCATATGGCAAGTGTAAGAAAAAGTCTTTAGCCAATCTATATTATATAAAACTATCAAGCTGGAAAGCTTTTACTTCCCTGACATTAATCAGATAGAGTTGATTTTATAACATTATGTTCGTCAAACAACTTTAAACCAAGTCATAAGTTAGTGTAATGTGTTATTGTTGTTCTTTTTCCATCAATCAATGTGCTCCCTTTTTCCAAACATACTCTGTAGTATACGATCATAGCAATGAAAGGCAGTCAAATGCCATATCATCTCATATCTCATAGTATTCGTTATATATATTTTTTTACCTTTATCATTGGCGTTGATAAAAAGAATAATTATTTGTTGTACTAAATCACAGAATATGCTGCACAGCCGATATCAACCAACGTTCATTTAGAAATCCATCTCTTAGAATGGCCAAGTTGGGCCGAGAAAATTTAAGAGAAATCATAAGTCCTAGGTTCAATCTCCTGGTGAGTATATCATTAAACGCGAAGAGTGTATATATCAGAGGAGAGAGAGAGAGGTAAATGAAGGGATAAGCTAATTATACAGATCAATATATAAAGTCTATTAAATACATGAAATACAAAAAATGTGTCTATATATATGTATATATATAATAACAAAATAATAAATAAAACATGCGTATATATACATACATATATGTACGTACCTACATCTATATGTACATATGCATGCATACATGGATACAGGACACCAAAAAAACGTCGAACACTATGAAAAACGAAAACATAAAAACAAAACCAAGGAAATTGACATTTTTCCTAATCAACGAAAAAATCGAGTACAAGACATACAACACAAGGAACATTCCCCTTCTTCAGCCGCCTCTGTTTTATCTACTCCGCGTTTCGAACTCTACAGGGTTCTGTGTGTGTGTTTTGTGTGTGTTTTATAAATCTCTCAAAATTATCTTTACATTTCAGTTATTAAAACCCATTAATATAGTACTCGATAATTAACATAACTATATTGCTTCCTCTCAAACATCGACTTTTCTACTTTATTATAACATCGTAAAAAAACAACGGTTTAAATGCTTTTGCATATTTTATCACGGTCCTTTTTAGATGGAGGTGCATTCCGGAGCTAACGAAGAATGATTCTGCTTCTTTGTTCTCTTTGCTAATAAAATCCGCCAAACATTTTCTCACAGTATTCTATAATTTTAAAATATAGTACGAGGCGAGTATATTAGATAATGTATTAGTGAGGTTTTCTGTCAGATAAAAGAATGTGCTTGCAACGTCTTTGATCATATATCTTCTTAGTCATGTCTGACATGAATACAAACAACAACTAGTTTCCGAAGTTGAAGTAATAAACAACAATCAATCATTGTAATCCACAGAAAAGGAAATACCACCCACCATAAGCTGATACTTTGTCCTTCCGTTAGAAATAATTAATAGATAATTAATCTGAGGGGTATGTTATCTTTTAGAAATTCCAGTAAGCTACTGTTTACTCATTATTGCTTAAATAATTGTGCAACTTATTCATTACGGATGTGTTATTTCTTCCTCTTGCAAATAGCATTGGATTTACTTTCTGTCTATATAATGATACGCCCATGATTAGATAAAAACGGTAAAATAAATTAGATACATTACAAAGCTGAGTTAACATTTAGTGTTCTAAGAATTCTAGAACATCATAGATGTTGAAACCGGTTGAAATGTCCAAATAGGCATTTAAGCTTAAATATCATAAGGGTCACAAAATATAAACGTATATTTTAGAAATATGCAGCATCTTATTGCGCATGCATATTCACGCATATTCTCACTGGTTAGTATATTCTTTTATTCTTTAACAAGTTTAAAGCATTGGATCGAGGCTATGTTGAGGCAATGCCTTCCCAGTCTCAGTCGATTCAAACCAAGTCCTTATTTTTTAAGTGCATGAGTATACTGTTTCCTATTTCCTTAATGCATCTGCACACATGCAAACACATGTACAACAGGTATATGCATACATAGGCACTCACGCCCGTCCATACATATACATACTCACGCGCACAGTATCCTCACATTCACGCATAAGTTTGTGCACACACTTAAGGCAGATTACTACTGTCTCCCTTGCCACCCTTGTCTTCAACCACTTCCTTCCTTTCGGTCAATTCAACATGTGCAACCATTAATATAGACACCTCTCTTGTCTTTGTCCCATTTTCCTCTCGCTCCATCTGTTTTATCTCCTCGTTACCTACTGTTGAGGAGCGAGGGCTCGAAACATTAAATACTCTTCCATTTTTCTAAACGCCGAACTTGTACACCTTCTCTGTAGTTCCTTCACCTGTCTCAATCGTTTATTTTTATTTATTTTAGCTTTTGTGCAATTATGGACAATATATGCATGTATGTCTGTCTGTCTGTTGGTGTCAATAAAATATACATGCACATATACAGGGTAGGGAAGCAACATTTACAATATTTTGAAGCAGGGATTGAAAGACAGTGTATGACCAATTAGTTTATTGAAAGACATGAGAATGTATTTGCCATAAGAAAATTTACATAATAGAAAATGTTTTTATTCTATGTGTCCTCCTTCTTTCTGAATAACTGTCTTCACACGCTTCCTGAAACTTGCACAAGTTTTCCTCAAATATTCGGGAGACAACTTCTCCCATTCTTCTTTAATAGTATCTTTAAGAGAGTCGACGTTGCTGTGTGATGTTCTATTGGTAGCATGTTCTATTGGTAGCATGTCCTAAAACGCCCCAAATAGCATAATCCAGAGTGTTTAGATCTGGGCTAGAAGGTGGCCATAAACATGAATCCAAAAAATTGCTAAAGTTGGATTTGCAGAAATCTTGTATTTTTCTAGCTGTGTGGGCTGGAGCACGATCCTGTGTCCATACTTAATTATCATCTGGGTAGTTTGCTTTAAGTCATGGCAATACCTGGTATCTCAGAGTCTTGTAGTAAGTATTAACATTGATCATTTCATCAGCTTTGTAGAATTTTATAGGCATTTTCTTTCCATCGGAAGCCACAACACCAAAAGCCATAAGTTGAGCAGGATGTTTTGTTCTGGATGTTCCCATAACCTCAACTGTTTATTTTGTGATAAATCTGTCATTTATGCGGTTCAGAACAGCATCGACAGTGAAGAGCTTTTCCTCTGAAAATATCGTTACAATGGAGAACTTTTTCTTGAACCATGTAATAATTTTCTTGCACCTTTCCAATCTCTTTTCCTTCATAGCTGTTGTCAAAAAATGTTTTCATGTTCTTGTGTGAGATTTTAACCTCAAATCGTATTTTACTGCTTTTCTAATGGTCTTGTTGTCTACCTCAAGTTCATTTGCCATTTTTCTCATGCATTTGGTTGGATCCTTTAAACTTTTGGATTTGAGAGCTTTAATAAGAGATTTGCTACGTTTTTTTGTTGATTCCTCCCCTTCCAGACTTCCTCGTAATAGTTTTGCTTATAGTCATTCTATTCTTACATTATAAACAGTGTTTATGGACACTCCAACTATTCTTGAAATCTCCCTTGGTGTGACGAGTGCATTCAGCAAATCACACATTCTTTGACTTTTGCTTTCCTGATTACACATACGGGCAACATTTTCTGAAAGGGTAAGGATAATAGTGTTAGGTATGATTATTACTTCAATATATGCTAGGTTTCAAAACAACCCACTTAGTGTCTGTTGAGAAAAACCAACTTAACTTTCATTGTAAATTTTGCTTCCCTACCCTGCATATATATATATATGTATATATATATATATATATATAATATATATATATATAAAATAGTAAAAAGTGAAAAAACTACAGAAGGCTTAAATGTTAGAAAATATATATATTTGCGTCAATATGTCTGAAGAATATTAAACAATTCTTTTTAAAAAAATTTTTCTCTTATAATGGCATAATTTAAAAGAAAGACCGGTTTCGCGTTTAGCTTTTCAAATTTCTTGCGACGTTATATTTATGTTGAATAGAGTTATCGTTATGTTTATGTTCAGGAGAGTTCTAAATAAGGGGAGGTAGTTAGTGATTTCTTCCGGTGTAAGGGAGATAATCGCTTAATTTTTTTTTCCTTTCCCTTGGTGTGAATTTCTCTGTATCAGTATGTTCGGATGGTTGAGTCTGGGCTTGTACTTTTCAATGAAGAATGTTTCCTTGTTTAGTCTAATTTGTGTTGATGATCCGAAAGCACATTGGTAAAATGGAAAGATTAAAAATTGTGGTAGTAGTTGCTTTGCGCATTTCTCAATGTGCTCACTAAAAGGTATCATTCTATATTCTGGGAATGCAATCTGTTGTCGATGCAGTGTGCATCTACGTCTGAGTGATAGTCCCGTGGAACCCACTATATGCACATATTTACATATGTGTATGTATATAATGTATATATATATATATAATATATATATATATATACGCTTTAGAATAAGGAACTTGTCAAATAGAATGACAAGTGAACAGGGATTCCGTAATCAACTTCAATATTTTACAGCTTTTTCTGCTATACGCTGCAGCACTCCCAGAGCTGAGTATTGTGCATCAAGTTATAGTTTCGCGGGAACTTCTAAAATGAAGTGGAAGTCTATTTGGAAAGCATTTACCTACATATAAAAATCACCGTTGAAAATTCTTTTCCATATCTTTGCAAAGCTGCATCATAGTTTTCATGATAATTATTTTCAGATTTCTTTCCTCTTAACACCCACTATCACTGCATGATTTTGCAAACGGTTGCACTTGGTGATAGAAAGATATTGCGATAGAAACAGATGTCTCTAGAGGAAAGAGAACGAATCAGAAATTTTCTTTCCAGCTTCATATACTCTTGTTTGACCAGCAATGATATAATCGACAGTGGCATAAAAAAAAACCAGCTGTCTGAAATTCTGATTCTGTAAACATTTCAGCATTTTTCGTTTGGCTTTCATGACTTGACTGGTTCTCATAAAAAAGAAATATTTTGCTTTTCCCCACTTGTTTATAGTTTAATTTCAAATTGCAGACTATTAGCAATGTTTCCATTCTCCCAGCAGAGTGTCAAATTGATTTCGCAGTTTCTGCATAGTTTCTAATGTTCTCTATTAATAATAATGCACACTTTTGCTTCTAAGGCCATGTCGTACGATTTTAATGGAGCAAGAATTTTAAAACAGATGAATTAAATGAGTATGCATCTAGATGAGTACGTGCAGATGTTTCAGTTTCTACATATAGATGTTCATCACTTAGTTTCTGAGAGCAATACCATATCTTGAAATGATCTCTTTCTTTTGAATTCACATTTAGCTGTCACCTTCGCTTCTCTAATGAGATATATCTGGTTACGCGTTTCACTGATAAGATTGAGAAATCTGAGATACTGGAAAGTATTTCAGAAAGTAAATACTGGAAAATGTTGGATATATTTTTTAGACCAGCATTAAACACTGGATCGACTTGTGGATATCACATAATATATAAACGTTTCTTTTCGTGTGTACCTCCAGACATCCTACAGCGCAGCGTTTAGAACTTATGTATATGACAACTGATTGATTTATTGATGAATGGAAAATGAGAACACAGAGAAAGAGAGAAAAGTTGTATGTGTGTGTGTTTGTTGAGCGTTTGTATGTGTGTGCGTGTGTTTGTGTCTGTGTGTATGTGTGTGCGCGCGCGTGTGTGAGTGTGCATGCACTCAATAATGAAAGAATGATAGGAAAATGTTGAAATGGAAAAGAAGTTGATGGAGAGTAAAGGAGTTTGGTGAAAGCAAAAATGTGAGCGAAGTGGTAGAGCAGTATTATATTGTTGGTAGAGGTAATAAAATAACACCTCCACTTGTAAAGCCGTGTATATGTTTCGGGGTATATTACATTCATCTATAGATATATATTTATGCATACGTGTGGGTGCATGTAGGTGTATGTCTGTGTGTGTGTTTGTGCGTGTGTGTGTGACAGACAGACAGAGAGAGTGTGTGAAGCGTCTCCAGCGGATGGGAATATGGTAGAAATGAAAAATAAGAAACCTAGCAGTCCATCGGTTACTGCGATGAATGTTCCAGTTAATCTGATCAACAGATCAGCTTGCTCGTGAAATTAACGTGCAATGACTATGCCCTTACCAGAAACGTATACCCTTAAGGTAGTTCTCAGGGATATTCAACGTGACGCAGAATGTGAATGGGGCAGGACGCAGTGCTGGGACGTACGACATTACAATTTCGAGCCTGACCAATAAGCTACGCGTCTTCGCAAAGCCACGGGCCTTTGCAAGTAAGAAATGAGACATAGAATAGGAGGAAACGAATACCGTTTTAGCTAGTTAAAGAGAGGGGCAAAAGGAAAGAGAGAAGGGAACATGAACTTGGTAGTGCTGGGAGATACAGATAACTCTACGTATTCACATATATTACATATCTAGAACTGTAGGGTTAATGATGTCACTAGAGTATTGGTTAACGTAGATGGCAATAGTGGTTGTAATATTGTGAGAGCAAGGAAGTGACGAGAGTAGTTTTCTTGTTTTTTATTTTGGAACACTTATTCGTAAAGTCGAAATTCTTTTCACATGAGATTCGTACATTAAGAGGTTCAATTATCTAAAAAGCTGTTCAATTATCTAAGAGCTTGTATTTAAGTGGTGAAAATATAACTCCTCCGGAAAGTAGGCATATTGAAATTATTCTAGAAATGTTACTCCCCACAAAGTTTCTTTCTTGTCATGCCATACTGAGCCAATATGTTTTCCATTTCCATTTCATCGCGGACAATTCCAATAGCACAACGAAATCCAGCACCATAAAGCATCTCAAATGACTCGAGTTCATACCCTGTTAAAACTTTGATAATTTTCGACCGACATTTTTGTAGGAATTCAGTATCATCCTTTAAACAGAGCAACATTTTCAGCAGTATTTACTTGACATCTACGTAAAGACTGAACTATCTTTTTACAGTGGAAATCGTCAAGATTTAAAATACATGTGCTCATAATGATCACTTCATTAACTTTTGAAGCATATCAACGATATGCTCGTACTCAATATGCTCATATTTTCTTTTTTCATCGAATTTAATGAAATAATCCCTCTGCAATATATTTATTTTTTTCTTTAGGAAGACAAAATTAAATATGCAGATGACATCAAGCAATTAGCATCTGCAGAAGTTCTAAATGAAGGCATTCTATTGAAGAATCTTGCAAGAAAAATTCCTGACACAAAGGTTATGTGCTATTAATCATCCCGTTTCTTTTTGCATGGAAAATTACACACGAAGTAAACTTTCCAAACACTGTCTAAGTAGAGATACTTCATAATATGGCAGGTGTAATAATGGTGCTCTTGTGTAAGTTCGACGATATTCTGTAGGTATCGCAACGTCGTGTCGTACAATACTTTTGTTTCTAATGAAAAATTCCATATCTATATAAATTTGGAACTTTATTCATCTGTCAAGATATCAAATATGTTTTTAAATAAATGTAAAAAGATCATCACTTCACCTCCACTGAAATTACAATGTCGCTACTAACAAACAGCAGCTTCTTTTCTGAAGCCATGTAATAAGTATCTCAAAATAAGATATATAAAAGCATTTTACAGTTTATAGATCTGCCTTTCACCTCCCAGACTTTCAAAGTTTACTTCCTAAAAGTAACGGCCCTTCAAGTTGCAAAATCGCACGAAAAATTATTCACAACAATATTTACAAATTCAAATTCTTTTTCAATGAAGGTGGAAAGTTTTTCAATGAAGGTGAAAACATGGATAATTAGACAGGAGTCTGGACAATTTGAAATATTTTATTTGTGCAATGCGACAAGCTGGCAGAATCATTACTGCGGTGGAAAAATGCAGAGCCTTTCTTCCGACTTTACCTTCTGAAATAAAATGCCACGGGGGTCAACTTTCGCTTCTCACTCATTCGGGATAGATAAAATAAGTACCAGTTTAACACTGGAGTCGATGTAATTGAATTACCCCGTACCCAAAATTTGAAACGAATATTTTGTGTGTCTGTTGCTCTTTTACTTTCCAGGAGCATGAACCTATGATATATCGATTACTGTCCGATGAAACATTATGCCAACAGAGAAAAATATTTGCTTACGAGTAATTGGAAAACAATTCAACAGTTAGAATGAATAATCTTTCCAGCTATCTGTGCCTATTGTAAGCTTCAAAAAGTAATTCAACTATGAAATGCTTTTGCGGAATATCTTATTGAAGATCACGTGTTATGTATTTTCTCCTAAGATTTCCCACTGTCAGTTAAAATCTCCTCAGTTGCAACTGAAGAGATTTTATAACCAGTACCAGGAAATGTCCTAACGTATTTTAGTATTGATCAAATAATTAATGACAAAAAAAAGGAGATAACTACTACACAATAGAATTACTTAATTCATTTACTCCACGTGGAATACTATCTCACAAACTGAATTTAAAAGTAGAATCAATTGTAATGTTATTATATAATACATCAATGCAGCAAGGGCTATTTAGTAGAACTAAACTAGAAATCGTTAACTTACATTATAACTACAAGAATGTTTGTTAATAAATGGAGCTTTGGCTGCCGGGTAAACGTGGATATTTACAGTTTAACTGGTTAATAGCGAACACAATTTGCCTTTTAGTTTACAAAGATCTATTTCCTGTTACATTATCTTTTCACTGAAAAATGGTAATATGCAGGGCCAAACATTTAATAAAATAGAGATTTGCTTACCGCAACATATCTTGAGACAAGGATACTTATTTGTTGTATTCTCTAGGTATAGAAAACTTATTGATACTTATTTGTTGCATTCTCTAGGAATAGAAAACTAACGAAAGAGTAGCTAACACCAATAGGCAAGGAAAGCAAATAGAAAAAAATTATCACCAAAATTAATCTATACTAGGAAGTATTAGATTAATGCTACGCGTTTATGATAATGAAAATTAATGGAATAATCTTTCAAATGATACAATGATGAAATAACTTTATTGTACGACAGTGCAATGTTATTAATTATTGATTTTCCTTAATATGGTTCTTCTATTGATTTGTTTATTATGCAAATCATATTTATTATATTAAGCGTATACCAATATTAATTCAAATCTTGATTAAGTAATATATATTTTTTTAATAATTCATTTCTTTCTCGTTTATCCATGTTATATGTAAGTGTACAAATATATTCAACAGTACAACCATAATATTAACAAGGATTCAACAACTGCATACTCAGATTTGCTAAAGCACTATCAATGCAGTTGCACGTTAGAGAAAAATATTATAGATGAGGTATTCAACTGTGTTCCATATGAAAGATTGCTTAATGCGTTTGCTACATACATCATTCTTTCAGTTCATTTTCAGTCATTTTGCGAATGTTGCCATAATGGAAATATAAATAGTCATGAATTATTACTTTCTCATGGATATTTCTGTATACCTCTTTCTAGAGATCGCTCACCTCCTGATACAAGGTAAAAGTATTAGATTACAACTTTCAAGATTGAATAGATGATAATTGTATAACTATGAATATATTTTACTGCTTCAGCTACAAGATAAATGCTACTTATGTAGACTTCTCACAATCTCAATACGTAATGACTTCCAAAATAAATACACGTCTTATATATTTTAGATTCATCTTTAAACGTACAATATTAAAGTTATTTTTCTACGGGTGCTGCTAGACGTTATTATTATTATTATTATTATTAGTAGTAGTAGTAGTAGTAGTAGTAGTAGTAGTAGTAGTAGTAGTAGTAGTATTATTGTTATTATCATCATCATCATCATCATCATCATCATTATTATTATTATTATTATTATTATTATTATTATTATTATTATTGAGTGAGAGAGCAGTTCATGCCATCAAAGTGACACTGGGGTAAAATATACGAAGCCCAATATACCCATCATGACTACCCGTCTGATAAGGGTACACCAGGCACATGCATCACAACCATATGTGCGCGACATGGTGATCTCATATCAAGATAAACAGCACATGACCTTGCAGGTGGGGCCCAGTTAGAATTTTCTTCAGGTTGAGTAGCCCATCCCGCTCAAACGGTCCCTGAATAAGGGTTGTTTAAGAATGTTGAAAGAACCACCCATGTTTCCAGAGGTGAATTATTCAAACCCCAAAGAATCCCTCTCAACACATGGCTATGATGCTCCCCCACTACTTCTGCTCGTGATCAGGGATGCACATATCGTCAGTCACTAAGGGGCATGTTCAACTGGTTAAGGTCAAACAACTGACAAGCAAATCTGTGGTATTGAGCAGAATATTTGCTGTAGCCCATCTTTTATACCAAGACAAAACAATGTACATGATAACACTTCCAATCAGTTAAGATTAGAAGCCATGAGAGCCACTGCCTGGTACTGCATCAGGGCATTTATTATTATTATTATTATTATTATTATTATTATTATTATTATTATTATTATTATTATTATTATTATTATTATTATTATCATTATTATTATTATTATTATTTTCATTATTATTATATGTTTGACTTTTGCTTTACATTTGTACAAGTTGGCTCCAAGTCTCATTCAGAGAACTCAAGAGACAACAAGCTGGAAGTTCATGTTGGTGTTATGTCTAGGGTGCCATATATTTGGTTTTGTACTTAGTGTTGCACTAGTGAATGTTTAAGAAACCATAAGAAAATAATGTTTGTTTTAAAACTTGAGATTACATAGAAAGAATTTTGCATAGGATATGAGCAGTTCCCATGAGCACTATCTTTTGAATTTCTGCCATTTTGGGGTTTCCTGGTATCTGAGTTAGGTAGCAATCAGCTCCTTTTGCTATCATTCCCAGGTCACCTATAACAACAGGTATTGTTTTAGTCTTCAGGTTCCACATTTTGCTGATTTCTATTTCAAGATCCTTATATTTGTTCAGTTTTTGGTAGGTCTTAACAGATACGTTTATATTGGTTGGGACAGTCATATCAATGAGGAGGCATGATTTTTGTCTGAAGTCTTTCAATATGGTGTCTGGTTTATTCGCATTTATCTTTCTGTCAGTTTGAATGGTGAAGTTCCAGAGGAGTGAAAAGTGATCATTTTCAAGTACTGGAGGTGGTTTGTGTTCCCACCAGTTTTTATCATGGGGCAAGTCAAAGCTTTTGCAAATTACCCAGTGAATATATTGTGCAGTTCTATCATGCCTTTTGAGATATTCTGTAGGCACAAGAAGACTGCACTTGGAGACAACATGATCAATGGTTTCATTTTGTTGTTGACGTACATGACATGTTGGGCTACTGCCGTTCTTTAATATGTTGGCCTAGTAGTTCCTTGTAAGTAGATATTGATCTAGGGCTGCTATGATAAACTCTTCTATTTATTATTATTATTATTATTATTATTATTATTATTATTATTATTATTATTATTATTATTATATTATTATTATTATTAATAATAATATTATTATTGTTATTGTTATTATTATTATTGTTAATATTATTGTTATTATTATTATTATTGTTATTATTATTATTATTATTGTTATTATTATTATTATTATTCAGTAGTTTTATTTTTATAGCGTGCTTTCACTTCACTACCGAGCGCAGCTCTGTGTGCCTTGGGTATGTGCTGTGATTTGTTGTGATGCTCTGATGGTTATTGTATGGAAAGTGTTCTGCGTAGGATGTGTGCAGTGCCTAGTAGTGCAATTTTCTGTATGTTCTATGTGTTTGTAATCCTGGTGTTTTTGTTATGTATTTGTCTGAATATTTTTTTATCATGCCTAATGCACCTTCTATGATAGGAATTGTTTCTGTTTTCAGGTTCCACATTCTAATTACCTCTATTTCCAGGTCTTTGTATTTTGAGAGTTTCTCCATTTCTTTTAGAGACACGTTGTCATCAGCCGGTATTGATACATCAATTAGAAAGCATTTTTTTTCTTCATGATCTCTGACAACTATATCTGGTCTGTTGGCCTTAATTTCTCTATCTGTGTGTATCGGCATATCCCAGAGTATGGTTGCTTTCTCGTTTTCTGTGACCTTTTCGGGTGTGTGCCTATACCATCTTTTTCTGTTGTTATTCCATAATGTTGGCATAGCTTCCAGTGTATGTAGGTTCCAACTCTGTCATGTCTGTGAATATATTCCTTCTTAGTCAGGACTGGGCAGCCAGAGATAATATGATTTATTGTTTCTTGTCCATCTCCACATATTCTGCAGTTACTTTTTATATTTCTTTTCATTACAAGTTTTTGGTAATTTTGGTAATCCCTCTGTTTCTACTTTGAGTCCTGAGCTTCTCAACCATTGCTGGGATTTTTCTTTGTCTATTTCTTTTGCGTTTAGTTTAGTCCAGTATTTACAATGAAGTGGCTTTTCTTGCCATCGTTTTATCATGGTTCTTTGCTGTTGTAGTTTTAGTTTGGATTTCATTTGTTTTATAGCTTTTGTTGTTTCTTCATATTTTTCTTCTTCTTCATATTTCTTAGGTGGTATGATTTCTTGTTTGTATTCGTCAGCTTCCTTAAATACTGAAAACAGTTTTTTGTTTTGCTCGTGTTTTGCCGCTATTTTATAGTAGTTTTCTAGCTGTATAAGGCCTCTTCCACCTTCTATACGTTGTATATATAGTCTTTCTATGTCAGATTTTGGGTGATGCATCCTAGATCCTGTCAGTATTTTTCTTGTTTTCCTATCTATTTTGGTCAGTTCATTTAGTGTCCAGTTAAGGATATTGTAGCTGTAACATATAACTGATACAGCTAAAGTGTTAATACCTATTATCTTGTTTTTAGCATTGAGCTCTGTTTTTAGTATTGATCTAACTCGTCTATAATATTCTTTTTTTACTTTCTCTTTCATTTGTGTGCGTTGTGTCTTATCTAGTTCATGGATTCCTAAGTATTTGTAAGTTTGGCTTTGGTCTAATTCTTTTATTTCATTGGATTTATCTAGTGTGATGTTGTTACTCTTAACTAGTTTTCCTCTTTTCAGGGTTACTTTGGCGCATTTATCCAATCCAAATTTCATATCTATTCCTTTGGTAAGTCCATGAACTGTCTTTAATAGTGTTTCCAGCTGTTAGTCATTTGTAGCGTATAGTTTTAGGTCATCCATATATAAAAGGTGGCTGATCGTTTTGCCGTAACATTTATATCCGCATCCAGTACTATTTAGCATATCAGATAGAGGTGACAGTGCCAAGCAGAAAAGGAGGGGAGAGATCGTGTCTCCCTGGAATATTCCTCTTCTAATGGGGATGGCTTTGGTTTTCATGAGTCCCTCTTTTGTTTGGAGCTGTAGCACTGTTTGCCATTTATTCATAGAGTGTCCAATGAATTTTATAATTGTTGGTGCTACTTTGTTAATGGCTAGTGTTTCGAGTATCCATGTGTGGGGGATGCTATCAAACGCCTTTTTGTAGTCGATCCAGGCCATACTGAGGCCTTTCTTCTTTCTGTGGCTGTCTTCAGTTATGGCTTTATTAATCATTAGTTGATCTTTACAGCCATATGAACCTTTGCGGCATCCTTTCTGCTCTTCTGGAAACGCGTTGTTTTCGTCCAGGTGCTAGTTCAACCTTTGCGATATCACTGCAGTAAATGCCTTGTACATTGTAGGGAGACAGGTTATTGGTCTGTAGTTTTCTGGTTTTGCTGTCTCATTTGATTTGGGAAGTAAGATGGTTTTCCCCTTCGTGAGCCATTCTGGCATTGTCTCTTGCTCTGTCAGTATGTTGTTAAAGTTTTCAGCCAGCTTTTTGTGCATTCCTGTTAGATATTTCAACCAGAAGTTGGGGATCTTGTCATGCCCAGGTGCCTTCCAGTTGCTTAGTCTTTGCAGTGCCTGGGTGACCTCTTCAGTTGTTATGTTGGTTCAAAGTTGTTCAGATGCCGAGTTTGTTATTTTGATACTCCTTTTTTTTTTGTTGTTCGTTCGTCGACCATATTTCTCTCCAGAATTCTTCCACTTCTTCTGCCGTTGGTGCTGCAGTGATTTCTATTTTATTTTTGACAAGTTCTTGGTAGAACTTTTTGGTGTTGGAGTTGAGCTTTTTGTTTTGTTCAAAGAAGCGCTGGCGTTTCTCGTACCGGCGGATCCTTTGTGTTTTGGCAAGGATATCTTGCTTTAGTTTTTCTTTTATCTCGGGTGAATCTTTTTCTGTGATGTTGTATTTGCGGAGTATTTTTTGTTTTCTTTTTGTTGCTCAGTAGCGTTGATTGTCTACTGATTTCATTAAGAATCGACAGATCTTTTCTCATTTTGTTTTGGATGTTATTTATCCACATGGTTTGTTTGGGTGGTGGTGCTCCTGTTTGGATGGGTTTGAGTGAGTATCCAGCTTCTGTTGTGGCTGCAGTGGCTGCTGCGTATCCTAAGTCATTTAGCTCAGTGATATCGCTTTTTGTTTCAGTGGCTATTAGTTCCGTGACAGCTAGGTTTATGCTGTTTATAATTGATGTTGTTGTTTCGTCTATTTTGATTTTTGGGAGGAATGGTCGGTGCTCCATCTTGAGATCTGTGTTTTTCAGTTCTTTGATTATTCTACTTTTTATAGTATCATAATCATTAGGCTTCCCTTCGTTGTTTTCAGGTTTTACATTTGTGTCACTTTTTTTCACGTTCGTATATTTGTTTGTCGTGTATTATTATGCATCCTTACGGTCTGGGTTTGTCGTTTTTTGTTTACATCGTGTTTGTTGGGAATGTTACGTTTGTCTTCGTGTTTTACTGTTCCAGTGTTTATATTATTGGGCATTGTTGTGTGGCTTCTATCTACATCTTCCTGATGTATTTTTTCTTTTAGATGTTCTATTTCTATTGCTGATATTATTATTATTATTATTATTATTATTGAAGGGGAGAGCAGTGCATGCTATCAAGGTGACACTGGAGTAAAATATACGAAGCCCAGTATACCTATCATGACTACCCGTCTGAGAAGAGTACACTAGACACATGCATCACAACCATATATGCGTGACATGGTAATCTCCTATCAAGATAAACAGCACATGACCTTGCAGGTGGGGCCAAGTTAGAATTTTCTTCTAGTCGAGTAACCCATCTGTTATACAAAGACAGAACAATGGACATGATAACATTTCCAATCAGTTAAGATCAGAAGCCACGAGAGCCACTGCCTTGTACTGCATCTATTATTATTATTATTATTATTATTATTATTATTATTATTATTATTATTATATTATTATATTATTATTATTATTATAATTGGTGATATTGTTCTTATTGGGATTATAGGAGGCCGTCAATACTAATAAAGACAGCAACTACAGCAGCAATAGTTGTTTTCTACACTTAGCCTTGTTTTGTTGATCCAGTTATGCATCACAAGTGGTCTGCTAGATATTGTAGTCACCTGTCATCTATGCTGCAGTCTCTCGGCTACAAATAATTTGAACTCAACTTCGTCTAATAATAAACTGTAATTTCAGATATACTTTCTTTTTAAAAGCAGAATTATTATTCACTGATATATTAAACGAATATTTACATGTCCTTGGTACCCACCATGAGTCACTCCAAACAGTAACATGGTGCCGTAACTGTCTAAGTTATATTTACTTGCAGCTCATCATGTGTTGAGATACATTTATGATTAGGACTCTGTTCTATATGTTCATTCTCTTGTTTTTTGCCTGCATTCCAAACAACAAATAATTTAAAACTTTAATGTAACGCTCTCACGCTTAATAATCACCTTCTCATCAGATAATAGAAGATTATGCAAAGATTATGCCTTTCACCTCGGTATCTCCACACAACAGCAATCTCAATATCTCTACACAGCAGCAATCTCTGTATATCCACACAAAAGCAATCTCAGTATCTACACACAACAGCAATATACACCTCGTGTGCACTGCATTCACGCCTTCACTAATACATGCACACACTCTCATATACGAAGTCGCAGTCATACAAACGTTAGCTATCTATCACGCCTTGTTATGAGTGATAGTATCCATTTATACCTCTATGCTCTACAACATGCAGGCAGGTAAACACTCACACATTGCTACCACATACCTACACAAACACATGCACACGATTCCTGTATATTTATATATAACTTGCCCTTATTTTCGTATTCTTTAAACTACCTTCGCTCGTTTCATTTTATTCATCTACTGGCACCCATCTTACAATAAACCACTAATTTGCAAACTATCGATCCATACAATTTCGTCCTTTAATTAGTCATGCTAACTTTGCCCTTAACTACACACATATAGCGGCTTTTCATTGTTTTGAAGGGGCACCACCTGAAACGATAAAAACCTCCTTGCTGTTTACCCCTAGCATAATTATATATTTTGTTTTCGTTGTTTTATTCTTGTGTATTTCTCATGACTTTCTTAATATAAACTGAAAACCTGATCAATGAGAGTTACTTAGAATTGGAATAAGTTTGATAATTATGTATCATTGTCATGATAGTGGAAAAGATAATAGACCTTTTAGTTATATTACTTGTTACCAGAAAGCATCTGATATTGAAACAGATGGCTTTATTTATTTCCATTGATGCCTAACATCAATGGAATAAGCTTCCACATTATAGTCATAAGAATAACATACAATACCTTTGGAGGGATTTAGGCTACATAAATACTTAAACAAGCGTTATGACAAAAATATCCAGAGGCTCGTAAGAGAGTTCCCAGATCTTCAATTTAGATATTTAATCATTTTAATCAATTTCCTTCAAATAGATTATGTGCAGAAGTTGTTTATTTGAAATAGAGGATGATATGATCAACCCATTTCTAAGAAGGTAAATAATCTCAACATGGAATATACTCACTAATCAGATAATTCTTTCTTTCACAATGTTTCTCTTATAAACTATTAACTATACGATCTTTGCTTGTTATATTAACATAGCTTTATATTGTGTCGGATCGACATAGCTTATATTCTTATGCCTGCTATGAATCTCATATTGCATACAAAGTATTATGCAAGTTTTAATTGGTGGCGTATAGGAGAAAGTGTCAAACAGCACTCAGTTATTTCCCATTCCGTGTTCAGCTCGAATACAGCTGAAGTTAACCAGGCTTTTGTAACACCAGCAGTGGACAGCAAACCTACTATTAATATCATCGACTGATTTGAATCACTGTGCCCTATCCATATATAATTATATATTGTCTAAATGAATAATTTCAAATTCTGCGAGAAACCATAATTTGAAATAGATATAATCCTTCTCTTGTACTCTCCTACAACTACAAGCGAATGATTTGAAGATACTTAAAGAAAATCTTAGTAGAGGTAACACCATCAATCCAATCAGGTGATGACATTCTATTATTGAGATACTCTACCCCTTTTTTCAAAAAGGCGAAGATCTACTACGATCGGTTTGAAAATCCAGGTAGTTACTCACAGTGCATTAGCCATAACAACCCAAACGTAATATCGAAACACTTCCTTTACTAAGAAGTAAAAAGGACAGAAGTTTTTTTTGTAAATGCAGAAGACACCTGATCTGCGATTTGGGATTTCAAAAAAGGTTTTGTGCATTGTGAAGAAAAAACTTAAATAACATAAAAGGAAGAACGACATAGAAGTAGATGTTAAGACAAAAAACTTTATGAATTATTGTTCCAATAAATGGAGGATGTTAAAAGCTAAGGTTGCTGGCTGTGTTTGACAGGGGGAAACCTGAAACAAAACCCGTTTTTTTCTAATTATAACCGCTTAAAACAAGGGAATATAAGGAATTAGGCAAAGACAATGACTGATAAGGCTAGAGACACAAAGCAAACACAGGAAGAGAAGATAAATATTAAATCATCTTCTAAGTGAATGCAGAAAGCTAGCAAGTAGTTTGCTTTTGACACAGGCATGACTGTGTCGGCAAAAGAATAAACTGTAATGTCAACCAGGATTGTGGATTCGAAGTGAGTGACAAATAGTATGAATACTAGTCCGATGCTGTGGTAATAAATGTTCATTAAATAATTTTATGGGATTTCTTATTGAGACTCATCACAATATGGAACAAATGAAATCAAATATGATCGTGATGGACAGAGTTATAGTACCATTGTTTTATTACGGCTATTGCATGACAATGTCATGTAACCCAACCCCAGGGTTACGTGATGAATGCTACTTAACATGAAAACCGCATTATCAATAAAATCCGCTTCCTTCAATTGAACGCATATCACATATTAGAGAATTAGTAGTGTCTAATCCAGATTTGATTGAAAGCTGGTTAAAAGCCTTTCAGACACTGTGTTAAGAAACGCAATGACTCTGTTGACAGTAAAGATATAATTGACTGCTTCATCGCCAGCGTAGGAGTTGAAAATATTAAGAACGTATCTGTGATGCCGTACACAAAACTTTTAAAGAATTGGTATTTTGCAGTCATAAAGTAGAAAATAATATCCTTACCGAGACCAGAGAAAAGGTTACTTATTGCTGAAAGAACATAGTTTTTAGCTCTGAAGTGGTTCCATCAAAAATATTTTATCAATATTCTCAACGATTATGTGAACAAGATTGCCCAAGAATTATAGAAATTGTGTGAGCACTGACACTTGAAATTGTTAAACACAAGGGTGGATCACAAGATTTAAGAAGTACTAGTGATAATAGGAGCACTAGAAATAAAGAATCATGAAATTAAATACACAAATTCCCAAACAACACACAAAATATCTCAGCTAGATATCGTCTACATCCTATGTAAGGCGCATTCAATTCAAAAGTACAAATAGGATACTAAATTATCTATACACAACAGATGCTAAACACATTACACTAACAAGAAAATATCCCAAGACAAACAACCACTCTACCAATCACTGTTTGACACTAATTACACCGAACTAATTTTACCTAACACGAATTGAATCGCATTTGCATATCACAAACTCCACGAAGTACTATTGGTCAAAATGCACAAACACATCAGAACAAACCAATAGCTAACAGCAAAAGTAAAATGTAATCCTCACATCAAAGCAAAATCAAACTGATTCAACAAACACAATTCTACATTTGTAAAAGGTTATGTTGCACATAACTCGGGAACATGTAGGTGCACAAGGTAGAGAAGTAACTCTCATAAAACTGTTGAATATATGACAATGAATAGTCATAACCACAATAATCATAACTAAGGAAATAAATGGAATTCCGAGAGTAGGAGAAAAGCAGAGAGAATTATTCTCATTCTTATTTCTTATTTCTTTATTGCTCACAAGATGCTAAAGATAGAGGGGACATACAAGGACAGACAAAGGGATTAAGTCGATTCTATCGAACTCAGTGCGTAACTGGTACTTATTTAATCGAACCCGAAAGGATGAAAGGCAAAGTCGATCTCGGCGGAATTTGAACTCAGAACATAAAGACAAAAGAAAAACCCATTTCCTTTACTACCCACAAGGTGCTAAACACAGAGAGGACAAACAAAGAC
Source organism: Octopus sinensis (assembly GCF_006345805.1). Taxonomy (NCBI): domain Eukaryota; kingdom Metazoa; phylum Mollusca; class Cephalopoda; order Octopoda; family Octopodidae; genus Octopus; species Octopus sinensis. The sequence goes on from NC_042999.1 coordinate 106,448,799, forward strand.
AGACAAACGGATTAAGTCAATTACATCGGTCCTAGTGCGTAACTGGTACTTATCTAATCGACCCCAAAAGGATTAAAGGCAAAATCGACCTCGGTGGAATTTGAACTCAGAACGTAGCGGCAGCCGAAATACTGCTAAGCATTTCGCCCAGCGTGCTAACGATTCTGCCAGCTCGCCGCCTTAACATATTCTCAATCTACTTGCAACCAAATCGATATGGACAAGAGAAATATGTAAATGGTTAGTAAAGGCATTCAATGAAATTAGCGAGCATATAAATCAATATTACAATAGGGATATTTTTATATTTCGTTTCATTTTCAGGAATTGAAATTTATTCGTAGAGAAAAGCATTGAAATATTTTTATTACAACTTTTCATTCATTTTCCACTTGCGACTTTTATATACAATAGTTGAAATATTCAAATTTGTTAGTGCAATACTAATACCAGTAAATCGTAACAGGGCTAGTGTAAGAATAGAATAGGACATACTATCCTTTGGTGTATACGTGTAAATAAAAAAATATATCATATTAATTGACTTGTCATATTCGCATATAAGAGTTTGAGATATTTTGCTTTCTATTTATTATAACAGTCGCATAATCTTTTCAAGTATTATTTTAAAGTTAACTTTCTGAAAGAACCTTTAATACAGTTCCATATTTAAGCGATGATGAATTATGTACATTATTTACATTATTTATATTTGACGGATAGTTGTCCTTGCTTTTCGTTAACACAACGTTTCGAGTGATATACCCTCCAGCTTTCATCAGGTGTCTTGGAGAAATTTCGAACCTGGGTTCTCATTCCTGAGGTATTTTTCGAAGTTATCATTATTATTATTATTATTACTATTATTATTATTATTATTATTATTCAGTAGTTTTATTTTTATAGCGTGCTTTCACTTCACTACCGAGCGCAGCTCTGTGTGCCTTGGGTATGTGCTGTGATTTGTTGTGATGCTCTGATGGTTATTGTATGGAAAGTGTTCTGCGTAGGATGTGTGCAGTGCCTAGTAGTGCAATTTTCTGTATGTTATATGTGTTTGTAAGTCCTGGTGTTTTTCTTATGTATTTGTCTGAATATTTTTTTATCATGCCTAATGCACCTACTATGATAGGAATTGTTTCTGTTTTCAGGTTCCACATTCTAGTTACCTCTATTTCCAGGTCTTTGTATTTTGAGAGTTTCTCCATTTCTTTTAGAGACACGTTGTCATCTGCCGGTATTGATACATCAATTAGAAAGCATTTTTTTCTTCATGATCTCTGACAACTATATCTGGTCTGTTGGCCTTAATTTCTCTATCTGTGTGTATCGGCATATCCCAGAGTATGGTTGCTTTCTCGTTTTCTGTGACCTTTTCTGGTGTGTGCCTATACCATCTTTTTTCTGTTGTTATTCCATAATGTTGGCATAGCTTCCAATGTATGTACGTTCCAACTCTGTCATGTCTGTGAATATATTCCTTCTTAGCCAGGACTGGGCAGCTAGAGATAATATGATTTATTGTTTCTTGTCCATCTCCACATATTCTGCAGTTACTTTTTATATTTCTTTTCATTACATGTTTTTGGTAATTTCTGGTGGGGAGGCTTTGGTCTTGTGCTGCAATTAAAAAACCTTCTGTTTCTGCTTTGAGTCCTGAGCTTCTCAACCATTGCTGGGATTTTTCTTTGTCTATTTCTTTTGCGTTTAGTTTAGTGCAGTATTTACCATGAAGGGGCTTTTCTTGCCATTGTTTTATCATGGCTCGTTGCTGTTCTATTTTTAGTTTGGATTTCATTTGTTTTATAGCTTTTGTTGTTTCTTCATCATCTTCTTCTTCTTTGTGTTTATTAGGTGGTATGATTTCTTGTTTGTATTTGTCAGCTTCCTTAAATACTGAGAACAGTTTTTTGTTTTGCTCGTGTTTTGCTGCTATCTGGATCAGTTTTCCTTCCTTCTGAAGTAGGTATTTTTGCAGTCCTATGGTGGTTATTTTATAGTAGTTTTCCAGCTGTATAAGGCCTCTTCCACCTTCTATACGTTGTATATATAGTCTTTCTATGTCAGATTTTGGGTGATGCATCCTAGATCCTGTCAGTATTTTTCTTGTTTTCCTATCTATTTTGGACAGTTCATTTCGTGTCCAGTTAAGGATATTGTAGCTGTAACTTATAACTGGGACAGCTAAAGTGTTGATACCTATTATCCTGTTTTTAGCATTGAGCTCTGTTTTTAGTATTGATCTAACTCGTCTATAATATTCTTTTTTTATTTTCTCTTTCATTTGTGTGTGTTGTGTCTTATCTAGTTCATGGATTCCTAAGTATTTGTAAGTTTGGCTTTGGTCTAATTCTTTTATTTCATTGGTTTTTATCTAGTGTGATGTTGTTACTCTTAACTAGTTTTCCTCTTTTCATGGTTACTTTGGCGCATTTTTCTAATCCAAATTTCATATCTATTTCTTTGGTAAATCCATGAACTGTCTTTAATAGTGTTTCCAGCTGTTTGTCATTTGCAGCGTATAGTTTTAGGTCATCCATATATAAAAGGTGGCTGATCGTTTTGCCGTAACATTTATATCCGCATCTAGTTCTATTTAGTATATCAGATAGAGGTGACAGTGCCAAGCAGAAAAGGAGTGGAGAGAGCGTGTCTCCCTGGAATATTCCTCTTCTAATGGGGATGTCTTTGGTTTTCATGAGTCCCTCTTTTGTTTGGAGGTGTAGGACTGTTTGCCATTTATTCATAGAGTGCTCTATGAATTTTATGATTGTTGGTGCTACTTTGTTAATGGCTAGTGTTTCGAGGATCCATGTGTGGGGGATGCTATCAAACGCCTTTTTGTAGTCAATCCAGGCCATACTGAGGCCTTTCTTCTTTCTGTGGCTGTCTTCAGTTACGGCTTTATTAATCATTAGTTGATCTTTACAGCCATATGAGCCCTTGCGGCATCCTTTCTGCTCTTCTGGGAAGAGTTTGTTTTCGTCCAGGTGCTTGTTCAGCCTTTGCGATATCACTGCAGTAAATGCCTTGAACATAGTAGGGAGGCAGGTTATTGGTCTGTAGTTTTCTAGTTTTGTTGTTTCATTTGATTTGGGAATTAAGATGGTTTTCCCCTTCGTGAGCCATTCAGGCATTGTCTCTGGCTCTGCTAGTATGCTGTTAAAGTTTTCAGCCAGCTTTTTGTGCATTCCTGTTAGATATTTCAACCAGAAGTTGGGGATCTTGTCATGCCCAGGTGCCTTCCAGTTGCTTAGTTTTTGCCGTGTCTGGGTGACCTCTTCAGTTGTTATGGGGGTCCAAAGTTGTTCAGATGTTGTTGTTATTATTATTATTATTATTATTATTATTATTATTATTATTATTATTATTATTATTGTTATTCAGTAGTTTTATTTTTATAGCGTGCTTTCACTTCACTACCGAGCGCAGCTCTGTGTGCCTTGGGTATGTGCTGTGATTTGTTGTGATGCTCTGATGGTTATTGTATGGAAAGTGTTCTGCGTAGGATGTGTGCAGTGCCTAGTAGTGCTATTTTCTGTATGTTATATGTGTTTGTAAGTCCTGGTGTTTTTCTTATGTATTTGTCTGAATATTTTTTTATCATGCCTAATGCACCTACTATGATAGGAATTGTTTCTGTTTTCAGGTTCCACATTCTAGTTACCTCTATTTCCAGGTCTTTGTATTTTGAGAGTTTCTCCATTTCTTTTAGAGACACGTTGTTATTATTATTATTATTATTATTATTATTATTATTATTGAGTGAGAGAGCAGTTTATGCCATCAAAGTGACACTGGGGTAAAATATACGAAGCCCAATATACCCATCATGACTACCCTATTATTATTATTATTATTATTATTATTATTATTATTCAGGACTCTGCCTGGAATCGAACTCGGAATATTGTGCTTAGTAGCCCGTGCTCTTAACCACTACGCCATATGCAATTATGGTTTCCCAAGATTCCGAGTTCGATTCCAGGCAGTGACCTGAGTAATAATAATAATAATAATAATAATAATAATAATAATCATAATAATAATAATAATAATAATAATAATAATAATAATGTGGAGGCGCAATGGCCTAGTGGTTAGGGCAGCGGACTCGCAGTTTCGATTCCCAGACCGGGCGTTGTGAGTGTTTATTGAGCGAAAACACCTAAAGCTCCACGAGGCTCCGGCAGGGGGTGGTGGCGACCCCTGTTGTACTCTTTCGCCACTTTCTCTCACTCTTTCTTCTGTTGGCCTGCTCGCTTAGCAAGCGGGGTGGCGTCACTTGAAGGCTAAAACAATGCGAAGCACATTGTGACCAGCGATGTGTAACCACATCTGATAACCTGGTCGGTCACGGTAATAATAATAATAATAATAATAATAATAATAATAATAATAATAATAATAATATAATAATAATAATAAGAAGAAGAAGAAGAAGAAGAAGAAGAAGAAGAAGAAGAAGAAGAATGTTAAAGAAAAGAAAATTAATTGCAAAGACAAAAAGCACACGAAAAATTAGCTAGCTGATGGGAACAGAATCCTCTGCATGGGAAGTATGTGGCCCGTAGCAAACAAGCTGATGTCGACCAGAAACACACACATCAATGTTATGAAGCACAGGGCTAAAGGCAGAGAGTGATGGTATCATATTAGCTGCTCAAGACCAAAGCTTATTAACCCGGAACTACCAAGCCAATGTGATAAAAAATGGAGCTGGCCCAAAATTCCGATTCTATAACGAAGAGAACTATAAAACACTTAATCTCAGGGTGTAGAGTCTTAGCACCTGCAGAATATAAAGCAAGACATGACAGAGGCAGCCAATATTTACAATATACAATATGTCGGCATTATAAAATCAAAACCGTTGACGAATGGTATAAACACCATCCTGAAGCTGTGACTGAGGGAGAAAATGTGTCGATTCTCTGGGATTTCCCCGTACAGACCGACAAAACTATAAAAGCTAATAAACCGGATATTATTATAAATGAGTAGACAAAAAAAAGGGTGTTTATTAATTGCCATTAGTATTCCTTGCGATCACAATATAGCGGCGAAAGAATTTGACAAGATCAGTAAATATAAAGACTTGCTAATAGAAATTGAAAAATGTGGCATCTCAAGGCGACTACAGTACCAATGATTGTAGGATCTCTAGGAATGATAAAATAAAGTTACTGAAACCTATTTGAAAATGATTCCAGGCTTACCATCCCTACGGGAAGTGCAAAAGATCCGTGTTAAATGGAATAACACATGTACTGGAAGAGTATTATCGCTGTGAAAACAACATCCATTCATGAATTTATTTATTAATTTTTTAAATACATATTTTACCTGTGAATTTGCGTGCGTAATCAGGGAATGCTTACAATGAGCTTCTCACCTCTAGGTGTACGGGAAACACTCGACCAGAAATGGAAGAAAATTTTAAGAAAGAAAGAAAAGAAACAATAATAATAGTAACATCGAAAATTCCCCAAGACACCTGATTAAGGCTGGAGAGTATATCAGCCGAAAAGTTGTGTTAACAATAAACAAGATGAGGACAAATATCCGTCAAATGTAAATAATGTAAATAAAGTACCTTTAATGTTTTGATTTCCAGTGTACATACTTGATTATCGAAGTTTTAATTTGTTGATAGTCATAAAGAATTAGGTTGATGTATATGATAATATGATCGGATTGTCCTTTGTGAAAGGAAATATATATTTAATTATACGTTATGACAAAAAGTAAAACATAAAATTATTTTAACACTTCATCTATATCCAGAAAGCTTTTTATCTGATTATACGTTGTTTTATCAAATTAATTAAAACTTTTACAAGTTGTCGATTTTTCTTTTGTTATGTATGATACACTCGTTGATATTTAGAAATATAATTTGGTATATAAGCTGCATACGGAAATCAATTATTTAACAAACTGATAATTCACATATTGTCTAATAATAAACTTTCATTACCAATATAATGCTTTAACTCACTACTATCTTCTGAGATATTCGAATAACTGTGAATATAACCATGCTTGTTTCCTCTATCTACGTATAGGTTGTGCTCGACTGCCAGCAGTTGTATTTGGTCTGGGATTGGATTAAGAAAAATAAAGAATTAAGTCTATCAATTATAACCTTTCCTTCATAAAAACGCATTTTGTCGTTAGCTCAAAATACAAAATAAAATGTATATCGGTTTTTTGTCTTTTATTGAGCTTTGACAGTGAGTATTGAGTGCAGAATATTAATATTTGCTTGAGTAAAAAGAAATGCATTGACTACAAAGAGCAGTATTGACTTTCATCAAAGTTAAAATACACCTGAACAGAGGAAGATTCCCGGTGTGACAGACAACAGTAAAAGAGAGAAAATTAGGAAACGGTGCTGCTATGGCAACCTACTGATTGTGGGTAGCATTTACTAAATACAAAAACGAAGCTTTACTAGTGGAAGATGAAAATCTGAACACTCATAAGAAGATGCATGAAGATCGTATGTATTATGATATATGGTTCCACATATGAGGATCGAACAACAAGGTGGTATACTGTACTCCAGACCCCTTGACCATGCCAGTGCTGCAGGACTATAAAAGAAAACAACGAAGCTATTATTGTTAATCGGTTGAAAAGTTGGTTTTGAGTATATACGAGGGTCGTTCAATAAGTAATGCCCCTGACCCACTTCCCATAGCAATAGAGCAACGAAACTTGGCACAGTTATTAGTCTTTTTCTACATAGGAACCATCGAGAGTAACGCATATCTCCCATCGTTTGATGCAGCTCTGGAGACCGTTTGTGTAGAAGACCTCAGCTTGGTCCTCCAGCCACGACATGACTTCAGAAATCAAGGCTGCATCATCTGGCAAACGCTTTACTTTCAAATACAACTTCATGGCTGAGAAGAGGTGAAAATCAGAGGGTGCAAGATCAGGAAAGTAGGAGGGATGGGGAAGAGTTCATAGCCGCACGCCTGTGCTTCTGATCTGGCGACACGCGAGTTGTGGACCGGAGCGTTGTCCTGCAAGAGGAGGATGCCTTTGCTGATCTTGCCCCGCCTCTTGATTTTGATAGCTTCTCTTAATTTCCTCAAAAGTGAAGCATAATAGGCTCCTGTAATTGTGGTACTCTTTGCCAGGAAATCTGTCATCACTACTCCGTCCTGGTCCCAGAAGACTGTGAGAATGATCTTGCCAGCGGAGGGCTGCACCCTTGCCTTCTTTGGAGGAGGTGAGTCATGGTGCTTCCACTGCATTGACTGAGCTTTGGTCTCTGGAACATAGTGATGGACCCAGGTTTCATCCTGTGTAATCAGTCTTTTGAAAAATTTTGACTCATCTTCTTGGCACATCTCCAAATTCATCCTCGAGCACTCGACGCGTTCTTGCTTCTGGAAAGGTGTGAGCAACCTGGGAATCCTTCTGGCAGACGCCTTTTGCATATGCAAATGGTCATGAATGATAGTTAACACAGACCCGGTACTAATGTTGACCTCACGGGCTATTTGGCGAATAGTTATGCGTCGATCTTCCAAAATGGCAGCCTCAGCTTGACGGACAGATGCTTCATCAATGGCAGAAGTGGAGCGACCAGATCAGGGAGCTGTTTCCACAGAGTTCTGACCATGTTTGAATTCACGATGCCAGCGTTTTACAAGGTCATATAATGGGGCATCATCACCATAAGTTACTTTCATTTCATCAAAAGTCTCCCGTGGTGTGCGTCCTTTCAAATACAAAAACCAGATCACTGCTCGACACTCAACAGACTCCATTTCACACTTGACTCAGTTCAAACACCTGTAAATCAGAAACCACAATTAGTTCATAGCTGTAATTTGCCACGTAATCTATAGAGATATGGATAATTGCACATGCACACATTCAGCTAGATCAAACAACTGAAAGTGGGTCAGGGGCATTACTTATTGAACGTCCCTCGTAGTATTTTTGTGAAAGCTCCGCATTTTATACCAAACTTTGATTATACTTCTAACGTTTATTCAAGCAAATAATCAAGTTAAAGTGTTTAAAGGAACTTCATTAATTAATATATAGCTGTTCAATAATCAACCTTTACTGTTAATTGATTAAAGAGCAACATTTTATACATTTGATATGTTATCCAAGAATGGTGCCTCTAGCAACATTCATTAATGTATAGTTTCTATTGCAAAGACATTAACACTTACTGAATCAGTTGATTAAAACTTTAAAATGCAACGGTATGAAATAGTAGGAAGACAGTCCTTTATATGATCATTGATAGCTTATTCACGAACTCAAATACTGTATTTTTCCATTGATCAGTTGTATATGTTTCATTTGCATGTCAGAAGTGGTCATCTAAAACTTAATGCCTACTCGTATAACCTAATAATTAACTGTAGAATCCTTAGCGGTTAATCTCGTATTGCATATATTTTTCGACCTACAATATGTTTTCTTTATTTTGGATCGTTTTACTATATTTATTTGCATTCGTCTTTTCGCACTTTTCGACAGTAATGAAGTAATTTACTTAATAACCATTTTTATATAATAGCTCCTATTTATAAAAAAGCATTAATTCCACAAAACAAAGAGAAAATCTCTAATCGCCTTGGATGAAGAAAAACTGCTACTCTTCTAACAACCATCTGTCAAACTGTGCCTACCCTAACTAACCAACTCCTCTTTACAAGTAGCACATTCTATTCAAGAACATGTTTCTCTTACGTAGCATCTATTTTGCTATCATTAATCTATATTGTTTGGATACTAATAACAAAACTGGAGGGATATCATTATTGCGTAAAGTTTCTTTACTCCTTTACTGTAATTTAACTATTGCCTCTACTTCTTCACGAATCGCTGTAGCAACTATCGGTTGTTCAACCATCTTATGTCTGTCTCCATATATATATATATATATATATATATATATATATGGAATATCTACTTGTAAACCCCCTTTTCACGAAAGCTTTATCATAGACGATTTCAGTGCACGCAATTTCTCTTGAGACTTGCACTGATATGACATTGAGATGCTGATGGTGTAGCCAAATAATTTATCATTCAAAATTGCCTGCCACTACTGTGCCTCCTCACACAACCATGCACTCGATGGAAACGTCGATTTTCAAAACACTTCGGTTAATACTCTTCTCTTTAGCATTCAGAATATTCTGTTAAATATAATGCTTATTTATTCAATTCTTGTGTTTTAATTATTCACCCTCTCATAACTGTAAGATTTTGGTAATGTGATTGTTTAGTTTTGGATTGACATTGTAGAATATGTGTGAGAGTTCAGATTTGGCTGCTTTCAACATAAAACAGGCAGATAACTGTGGCTGGATATGGCCGGTTTAAATGCTAAAGTGTTAAACATTAGCTTACATCTATATTTCGCAAGCTCGGGAGAAATCCCTTTAGCCTCCTATCACCTACTTCAATCGGTTTCGAATAGCAATCATCAGCACCAAGAATTAATACAGGCATTTGTACACTCACCAGCTCTCTACCGATTATCCTTAGCAGCAAAATAACCTATTTAACTTTTATTCCTAGATTGTTGACACCCTTCGTTTATTCATTACTAATTCGTGCAAATCCAGCTTAGAACCTTCTAATCATATTTGTACTGCTTTCATAGACAACATCTGTGAAATCTTCCAATGGAGACTTACTTCAACTGCTTGGGGTACTTTGAAATAGCTTGGGCGCTGCACCTTCACTGAAAAAACTAAAAAGAGTTTACATAAAATGCTATAAGACAGTGTCTGATATTTAGCTCAAAGCTGACTCAGGTCGAGCAGTTGTTTCCAAGAAACATTCTAGCAATGAAATCCTCGTCATTTCTTCATAGACCCTACAATACAGTATGTGCTCTCTTTTCTAAAACGTTAGGTATGAGGGTGATTTAGTGGTTACTACAAGTATTAAAAGCTAACTCAAAGAGAGTTCAGATTCGGTTCCACAAATATTTCAGTTGTTCCTTTAGTTGTACCATCCTTGATGGAACATATCGGTGATGTAAAGACCATGAACCATTCCATAGTTTTGTATATCTATACCTTTAGCGTATAGTATACCTATTGTGCTTCCTTAAGAACTTCGGGCATTATTTGAGGTATGTTGATTGCTACTTCTAACAGATTAAGCGATTACAGAAAGGCTCCATCATTGATTCGCAAACCGATATGTTTTCCGGAATTTAACTTTACAATCTCTATCAGCGAATTTACTGAGTACCAACAGAGCATATCCTAATTTCTACGAAGCCTATAAACTGGAAATCTTCTACAAACACCATCATGCCTAAGTCGTTTTATACCCAATAAGTGATTCAATCGTATATCTATAGCTTTGACATAAATCACTCGTATCTTGATTCAGCCACTATATCTGTGATGCAAGATACAGTACACTTATTTAAGATAAGTATTGCATAATACGAAGAGGCGATTACAATAACTTCTAGACACTGCACAACATCATAAAATTCACAGCTAATATTTATTCAGTGGAAATTTCGTTTCACACAAATAGACAGCTTCACTAAAACAATTCACTATTGGGCTTATCAAAAATATAGAGCACTCATTCATATTCCCATACCTAATATTTCAATCTCATCATATAACAGGCATGGCAATCAGAATATCTGTAAACAAAATGAAATGAAGGGTTCTAGTCAGTAAAGCGTGCAGAAATAAAATATAGAATAAAGAGATGTCTCTTGGTGTCTACGGAAATGTATTTATAAATAAGTACACTTCTGTCCATGCCTCTTTCACAACTACTACCTCTACTTCTACTACTGCTGCTACTGGCGTTACTGATGTTGCTGCTGCTACTACTACTACTACTACTACTACTACTACTACTACTACTACTACTACTACTACTACTACTACCAGGCTTTCCTTTTGTTGTTTTTTTTAATTTGTTGTACTTGTCATAAATGTGTAGAAAGTAAACCTCCTTTATATGATAATAGGTACAAAACGTTGCCTTACTGAACGCCACCATCAACTTCGAACCAGGGTTCCGGTTTTGGATACTCCGCCTTTTATCATCGCGCCATTACCTTGTATTCTTTATTGTAAAGACAAACAAAAAATCCAAACCCATTGCCAATTTATCTTCCTCTTCTCATTCATGCGAGGAAATTTCCTCGACCTAAATCCCACACATCACTCCTTACTCATACGCAAACAACACACATTTTCTCTTTGAGACGCAGTTTTCAAACTCTAAACAAAAACCATCAATCCTGTTGAGAATACACTCTACTTAAAATTTCACTCCAAATGTTAAACAGTACGCATGCGTAGACAACTGTTCCTGCATTGCACGTTTTTCATCCAGATTTGTTAGTAATATCAAAATCTATTTATTCTGGCACGAAGTATACTTCCCTCGATCTTAAAAGATACCTACTAATTTAATCACTCTACAAATTGCTCAGGGCTTCAGAAATTCTTTGAACTTATATCTTCTGGCACTGAAATGATACATCTCACCTCTATTTTGTCGCCCACACTCTCCTCTCTAAAAACTATAACCTATTTCTGCTACATTCTGTAACGTCCACTGTCTATACAGATTAAAAGATACTTCATTCATTCTTAACCTCTTAACCTTCTTAAACCACACATCATTCACAGATGACCAAGAAACACCACATAAAACATACTGTTTCGACGAACGGAGACTTTGAACGCATCCTTCAGAGGATCCACGTCAGCCACGTGTTCTTTAAGATGGAAATAAACTCGACGCTACCCATATTAATAAATACTACTGCATCAAATTCCGTTAAATATGAGCGATACTCACAGTCACTCCAATTGCCAAGACCCACCACTACCGAACATCTCTCCTAATGAAAGCATATCCTTAGCATAATTACGACTACATCCTAAATATCTGCCTTTCTTTCTGGATGCTTAAAATATCTCAGCTGCTAATATGAATGTTGCCGACATTCATATTAGGGTAAATACAGTCCCTTACCCCCACCCAAAGGAGAACTGCTCCCATATCTGTAATGGTACTGCTGCTACGTAAGCATATTTCCAAAACTGCATCCAAAGCATCCAAAGTGGCAACAAAGTGGCATCCAGTCATTAATAGACACGCTCCAGTCTCTGGTTCACAGCCATGTTCTTTGAGTCTGCTGCAACTATAATGCTCTCGGCTCTCTGCATCTGGCTAGTCTTGTACCTCTTCTAGTCAGACATCTCCAATCAACTCATCTCTTCATCTCTTGTCATCTTCATTGTTATACACTTCCCTCCCATCTTGCGCTAGCCCTCATGACCATTCCTTCCACTCTAGAACGTCGGTTTCCTGGAATCTTGTTGTTCCTACCTTTCTGCAGATCCAACATACAATATTTTTAACAGAATGCTTAAGAAGTTCACTTACTAATAGATCCTGCAAAGAGTGTGTGCCTTGCTCCTTCCTACAAATTAGGCAAGTTAAACAAATTAAGTTTAAAAAAAACTACACGTACTTGGTAAGTTCATAGACATACTATTCACTAGAGAGAAAAATACATTCACACGTCTAGATCCTAAAGTTATATCAAAAACACTTGTCGTCTCGAGAAAGCACGACTTCTAAGTTATTGGTCTCCTTATATTATCAGATTGCTTACATGGCAATCATCTATATAAATCTCCATTTATACAGACACAGCATATTTATTGACATGCACCAAGTCTCAGACAAAGGCAACAGAAGTCTGGTATTAAATATTTTAAGAGAATATACAACACAGCGAGACAACGAGAAGGACACATTTTATTGCTAACCAGCAAAACGTAATGACCGAATATCCCACAACTAACACACCAGTATCTTTAAAAAGGGTATGAACATTAAGTAATGCAGTCTTAGCCACTTTAAGAAAGACATAATTGTAATGGCTGGAATGTTTTGATTATAAAATATTCAGTTGTATGAATAATATTGTTTTGTGGCAAACTAACTTTTATTTTTTAGTATTTTCAGTTCTTTCTAAATTTATTTGATGTACCCAGAACTCCCATTTGTGGCCAACTCAAAATATCAGTAATAACAGTAATACACTACAAATGTACAAATAAATTGTACATTCAAATATAAATCAACGAGAGAGCATCTTAGCGGATTCTTGAAATAGCAAGATCAGTTACACTCAATCGTCGTAAAAACGTGAGAACCTACTTGGCAATATACTCCATGTTATACAGAACGACTGTATGCTTACCAACAAAGCTTTGACCTAATGTCTACGTAAATAGAAATGACGTAGAAATCAACAACAATGCTGGAAATATGTTGCAGTATGCTCACCGTAGCCAATCTACTTTTGACCTACACTCAAACAAAAGGTCACCTCTTTAATTAGCATTTCCTTAATCACCAACATTCTGTAACTAGTGGCTTCCCCTTAGGTAAGATGGACATTTTTACGCATACCTTTTCTTACAGGGTACTTTTAAATAGTTACAATTCGTAAATTCATATTAACTATTTCAACAATATTCACATGAATTTCGCAAATATCTGAGACAAGTTGTTGTTAATAAACTTAGAATTTTTCAGGCTGTTAACCTCATCTGGAATTTGATCTGTAAAGATGTAATTAATAATCTGAAAAATAACATTTCACTACATTGCTTTCTCTATTTCAATGTATACTAGTTAAAAAATAATGAGATCTCTTATTCATACGAAACACAATTTATTGTGCTTGCCTATTTTTACTTACATACACGATATAACTACCTACTTAACCACATGTAAATATCAATATATCATCTCCTTTTCATCACACTACTAAATCATTTGCTTCTCATGCACTAAACTTCTGTGTTATCACCCGAGAAGCTTTAGCTGAACTGGAATTTTACTTTCTTCACTCAATTTGTATTTTAATTTTCGCAAGAGCTATTTCCTATTCCTCCACTATAACCTGAGCATTTCAGCATTTGAGGAACAAAGTTTGTTTCGACGTAAAACTCTCGCGCTATATGCAATACACATGTAATTATCTCCAACACACAAAGCTGTTTAAAACACGGTAGAACTTTGTTAAATACTGACAAAGATGAAAAAGTATACATACAAAAATAGCAGTAGATTTAATGCATTGATTTTTACTAGAATAAATCAGAGATACACAATGTAATGACATTCACAACCCACGGTCACATCGCCAATATATCGAATAGAAATTTTACAATTCACAATATTTAATTAGCAGCTTCAGGCTGATCTTGGGCTATTATTCACAAATACTCGTAACATTCCCAAAGCTGCATGAACATAATACATTCACAATGTATTCACAACATTCAACCAAATTCATGATTGTACAGCATTTAACGCATCCTTCAGTATGGCTTATGCCCGTTAGATTTTCTAAAATATTTTAATTAATTACTTCAGATTGAACCAGAGTTATTTTTCATAAACAACAACCCCCCAAATGTAATATGTTTATTACACATCTGCAAATTGATGATTAAGCAGTATTAAAATTGTTTTAATTCAATGTACTCTTAATCACTGATTAAATTTCATAAAACGTATTTCTTTATTATCATTCATGGAGATATGTGAACATTATGTTTTGTAATTAGAGGAAACTGCTGAGCCAACAAGAATCATAATACTTACGAGATCTATGTTAAATTACATGAATTCTTTGAATTTTGAAAACATTTCTTGTAATTTTACTTTCCTAATTTTCATTCACGGTGGTGACTGGTAGGCGGGCAATTTAATATTCTTCTCTGCGTAGAAATTTTAACAAATGAAAGGCAGTAGCATGCTCGTTATTATTGTATAGTATATAACCAAACTTGGAACCAAGTCATGAATTCAATAGAAAGATTGAATGAAACATCTGCCGTGAGGCGTCTCGAAGACTCTAAGTTTGTACCGCCAGCAAACAAAATAAACGAAAGTATTTTTTTCACATTCAGTTGACTTACAAGAAAGAACAATTAAATATCATTCAAATAAGAACCTACAGATATAAAGCAAATAGTAATAAACTAAACACTTGATAGGCTACACCTAACATAACAACGGAGGGATACAAACACGGACACTTTTCATAAATCTCATTCATCAGAAATGAACTTGGGCTCAGCGTGAAAAGTTACTATTAGCATGTTAATTAAATGGCAAGTCTTTGGAAATTCTGTAGCATTTAGCAATGAGAATTACTCTCTTTCTCCCTCTCTTCCACTCTCCCTCACCCTCTTACTCTCTTTATATATATATATATATATATATATATATATATATATATATATACCTTAAACAATTTTCTATAGTTCCAGATCATTCTGTGTAGTTAGCCAGAACCTGGATTATCCTAGAGTAATTGAAAGATACCTACCCAGATTAAAAAATACCTATTCCTTTACATATATATATATATATATATATACATATATATATATATATATATATATATATATATATATATATATATATATATATATATATATATATATATAATATATATATATATATATATATGTATGTATGTATATATAATAAAATTAAGCAACAAGATATCCAGAGGTAATGTAGTACGATCGTTTCATGCGACTCCATTTAATTGAACAATGCAAATGTTACATTAATTTAAAATGTAGTGCAATCTTCAGCTGCGTTCAATTAAATGGAGTCGCATGAAACGATCGAACTGCATTACCTCTGGATATCCTTGTTGCGTATTTTGATTATAATCATCCGATTTTGAATTATATGGATAATACCATGCTAAATTCTGGTCCCTTTAACTTAAGTACCATATTCATCTGAATCTAAATTTTACATAATATATATGTACATATATATATATATATATATATATATATATATATATATATATATATATATATATATATATATATATATATATATATATAACGAAGGTTTACGAAAATAAACAAAAGACGAAGGCAGGTGGAGTACAAACTAAAAATTGTATAAGTATGGCGCTCAGGAATAGAAATTACGTTTCGAGTCTACGCTCTTCAACAGAAAGATACACAGAAAAGAAACAAAGAGAGAAAAAATGCGTGCAGGAGCTAACGATTCAACATGGCGTTCTATATCTCTATATATACACGGCAGTTTGTCTGTCTGTGTGTCTGTGTGTCTGTCAGGTTGTACCCTCACCCTGACCACGGCTTTCAACCGATTCTGATGAAACTTGACACACACATAGCCCAATGTCATAATTCAAAACTAACGCAGGGAAAATTTTGAAAAGTTTCCCCAGTTCTGAAAAGAATTGATAAATTCGACATGGGGTCGAGAATCTAAGCTTCTTATATGCAACATATTTGCTGTTGTATTTTCCATGCAATACCTTACCATCAGAAAAAATCGATAAAATCATGCCATTTTGGGAAATCGCGTTCAAATTCAAGATGACATATTTTCAACAATATCTTTCACAAATTGGCAGGAATTTTTTTTTAATTCACAGCGAGCATCATGTCTGCTCCAAGTAGCTATATGGCCCTTTTTATTCCAATAGGATACTTTATTAATGGAAAAAATCGGTTAATTAAATCATATGTGGCACACATAGCAAACCGATTTGTGTATTAAACACAAACCACAGACTGTCTAGGGGACGCAACTCGACCTTTTTAACTCTCTTGGGAGGCGCAATAATGTTTTCATGTTTTCGCCCAAAGGGACAGCTAGGAACATCGTATACACAGAAGTATTCGAGTGAAGAGAATACATTGCAACCTACACATGCGCCTTCGTTCCCTAGGGGGAAGGGACTAGATTGGGATTAGTCGTTGCCTACTAGGGGCTCTTACATACCCGGGCAATGCCGGGCTATGCTGCTAGTATATATATATATATATATTAAATTAGAGATAATTATGTATTGGCTTATGTTTTCATTGTTTGATTTGCCTAATAGTGGTTTTATCTCTAATTTAATATAATATAATATAATATAATATATTTATACTATAAAATTGAATTTTAATCCTAAATCTGATTTTTTCCTGTAAGTTTGGATTTATTCCCTAATATTTTATTATATATATATATATATAGCAGTAGGCCCCGATAGGTTCCCTGCTTGTGTCCTGAAGGTGTGTCGACACCAACTTGCATCTCCCCTTGCTAATCTGTGGAGAAACTCACTGGATGCTGGCTATATTCCAAAAAAACCTTCTGTCCCAGTCTGTTGTCCCAGTTTTCAAAAAGGGAAACAAGTCCCTTGCAGTGAATTACCGTCCGATCTCACTCACCTCTCATATCATCAAGGTATTTGAGAGGGTGGTGAGATCTCGAATAACCCAATTTCTGGAAAGCAACAGACAGCTGATCTCCAACCAACATGGGTTCCGTAATGGAAGGGACTGCCTAACGCAGCTCCTGCATCACTTTGAGGACATTTTGAGAGCTTTGGGAGAGGGCTCCAACACCGATGTCATCTACCTTGATTTCAGTAAGGCCTTCGACAGGGTCGATCACAAGATCCTATTGAAAAAACTATCCAACATTGGTGTCTCTGGAAAGTTACTGAAATGGATTAAGTGTTTCCTGACAGACAGATCTCAACATGTTGTAGTTGAAGGGGTAAAATCAAGCCCAGCCAAAGTCAGTAGTGGCGTTCCGCAAGGCACTGTGCTGGGCCCACTTCTTTTCATCATTTACATTAATGACATTAATGACATCATCAAGCACAGCAACATAAAAATCTTTGCAGATGACTCCAAGCTACAGAAGGTCATAAATGAGGCGAGTGACCGGACATGCCTTCAGTCAGATCTACTGGCTGTTATCCAATGGGCAAAAAAAACAATATGCTGCTGAACGAGGATAAATTTGAGCTAATCCACTTTGGAAAAGAGGATGCCCTGAAACTCCCATACTCCCTTCCTTCAGGTGAAACTCTCGCGGCGTCCAACAACATCAGAGACTTGGGAGTAATTGTGGACAACAACGTAAGCTGGGCCACTCATATAAACACCAAAGTTGACATGGCCCGCAGAATGTGTTCCTGGATTCTCAGAACTTTCCAGTCGAGAGATATCCACACCATTATCCTTCTCTTCTCCATTTTTGCCCGACCCCACCTTGAATACTGTTGTCCACTGTGGTCTCCCCACACAATACAAGGTATCATAAAAGTTGAAGCACCTCAAAGGGCAATCACAAAAAAGATAGATGGCATGACAGGCCTCGACTATTGGGGTCGACTAGAAAAGCTAAAACTCTATTCTCTCCAACGTCGTCGTGAGCGCTACATCATCTGCATGATGTGGAAAATATTCCATCAGCATTGCCCAAATGATGTTGGCATCACCTTTAAGGTACATCCAAGGCTTGGGCCCCGTGCCATCCGCCCAAAACAAAAATCGCACTCTCATCTCATAACAACAATACGGCACAATTATTTCACCTCAATTGGCCCCGCTCTCTTTAACATTACACCAAAACACATTAAAACAGAACATGACCCTATAGGGTTCAAGAAGTCTTTGGACAGATTCCTTCAAGAAATCCCTGATAAACCCCCTACACCCGGATATGTCTCTGTAAACAATAACTCTCTACTTGAGTGGGCCATAGTGCCCAAATTCTGACTTGAAAGACTTCACCAGGTGGTGCTATTAAGTTAGACATGGCCTGGGCCAATAATGGCCGAAACCTATCAAAGTATCAAAGTAAAGTATATATATATATATATATATATATATATATTATATATATATATATATATATATATATATATTATATATATATATAATATATATATATATATATTATATATATATATATATATATACATATATGTATGTATGTATGTATTTATGCATGTATATGTATATATTAGTTATAACGTAATCATTTCTTTATCATATCACTTATTTTCTTATGAATATAATGACATATTTAAAGAGCCAAGTAATATGTATTATAAAATTTTCGTAGTTTTGTTTATTGAAGCTGTACATTTTAAATTATTTTATTGTAGCGAAAAACAGAACATATTAAAGTTAACAAGGTTTTTAGAAGAGGTAGTCTTAGCATAGCGTTTAATGTGTTTTAATTATTATTAAAAGAACTTTGCAGCTATAAGAATTTTATCATAATGTTTTGACTGAACTCATTTCTTAAGAGAATAAATGAATGAAAAGGCTATAAAATTTGGAGATTAGGAAGAATTAGCATCTTTGTTTTCAGGCAAATTACTTTAACATTCTAATTGATTGTAAAATATAAAATCGTTATCATATAAAAAGTAAAAAAAAATATGAAAATAATCTCATATATAATATTTTCATTAAATTTAATCTTCATTAAATATTACTGAGACTGGAGGGAAAACCTTACAAATGTTTTTTTTCTTTCTATTGTCATTTGGGAATATTGAAGTAATTTTTAAATATTAATCAGCATTCATTTCTAACTGGAAAAGAACCTTATCCCTGAACTTTATTTGAGAAACGACGGCAGGATTATGCTACATATTCAATAAATACACGTATTTTAATCACATCCATTTGGAAACTTTTACTATATCTATGGAAATTAATCACATGCTCAAAAGAAATAGGATTTTTTTATAATTTAAAGCATTGTAACATGGAGCTAGCAAGTCTTATTCTATTTATTTGGGCCGTGAAAGAAGTTATGATGATATTTGGAGAAGACCACTGTAGACGGGTTAGATTGAATTGGTTAATATTCTCTTGAACGTTGCAGGTTAACGTCCGCGAGAACAAAGAGATATTCACATGTGAACTGTCTATAGAGATAACATTCTCCGGAAATAGGAAGGGGATTGGGTTAGAGTGAAACAACAGAAAGAGATAATATGTTTCCTATATATCCCTTATATATCTATAGAGTAGTGATATGTCGTAAAGACAAACATTTGCTTTTAAAGTGATTTATCTGTTATCATTACTAAAATTGTTTAGTTATACTTTCTTACGATTATTCTCACGAAAATTACGCAAGAAAAACGTATTCTCAAGCATTACTGACGACCTTATAGCATATATTATCTGATATAAATTAATTACTACCTAGATGAGAACCGGAAAAAAAACAGCAAAATATCTTTGGACGAAGGGCAAAGCCAATGATCATAAAGAGGTAAAAACAAAGTGCATGTGGATAAGGTAGATTTTTGTGAGGGGAGCATTCATCAACAAAGAACATGGAAAATAAATGGAAGCAAAGTACGATAAAGAGTCATATATGTAACTTTCTTGAACGACAGACGGGAAATAAACCAAAGTAGTTGGAAAATAATCCGGAAAAGGAAAAGTTGCAAAGAAAATTTTCCAGACATGTGAGAAGACAAATGAAGTGTGTAAGAAATAGATTTAAGTGTGTGTGAATTAGGGTTATGCTTGTGTGATGCGATTGGAACATTACAAGAAACTCGTGAGTGCATTAGCCAATATCAAATTTGTGCGCACGTGTGATAATTATGGTATATTACTTGTTAGCGGTGCGATGTGTGCAAGGAGTTAAGGATTATATGTGTGGGTGAGAGGTGAAATATGTTTGGGTAAAAAATAGATTGGTGCGCGGGCAAGATTGAATGGGAATGTGCATGTACGCAGGACGAATAAACATGTGCACAGAGTGTGTACGAAAAGGGTCAACATGCAGCGTATGGAATGTTGTGGCTGGATAATAAATTATGTAACTGCTTTGCTGGAGAAGGAGGTGGTGTGTCTCGTGTTTCTGTTTGCAGTGTGTGACAGCATGAGTAGAAAACGGAGTAGATAATTACAATGAGATGGTGGGGGGGTTATACAAAGAAAATTTGTTGTTAGCATCATCATAGACACGCACATGGACACACAAATACACACACAGACACACACACACACACACACACACACACACACACACACACACCACACCCACACACACACACACACATATATATATATATATGTACGACGGGCTACTTCTTATTTCCGTCTACCGAATCCAATCACAAGTGTTTAATCAGCCTAAAGCTATAGATAACACATGCCCCAGGTACTAATGGAATTTCTTAATACACATTCGCAACTGCGTCTCAACATATCTACAGCTGCGCCCGGCCGGTCTCTGACCGATTTGTGGTCGAGTTTGTAGCACTGGAAACCTCAGGGTTTCTCAGTCTCCGGATCATATCCCTGCTCACTGCTATCGGGGCGGAGATGGCTATCTGCAAGTATGAGATCCCTGAATCAGAGTGGCTGTTCCAGCGCATCTCTTTCTCTCTCCTCCGCGGTAACTCCTTTTCCATTTTGTCTGTTGAGACCACGAGAAGGACTGGCATGCCTTTTAGATATTATTTGTTACATTTGAAACATAGAGAGATGGTATATCATGGGTTTGATAAATCGGGTGATTAGTTATGTCTAAACTGCATACCTGTTTCAAACACCTGCACAACTTCGCATATCTATCTTTTATACATAATCCCTCAATTCTCATAATGCTTCTGATGAAGTGGTATACACACAAGATTAAGTAAAATTAATTATACATAATCATTATTTAATTATCACTGAGACATGTAAAATGTTATAAGTAAATATTTCACACTTTCCTTCTTTCTTGAACTATTTGTATGTGTGTCTGTGTACATATAAAGTTTATATAGCATTTAAAACTAAGTAGCACGTTTGGTAGGGGATCTTGTCGGCTAGCTGTGTGTGTGAGAGAGAGAGATAGAGTGAGAGAGACTTTGTGCATGCGTGTGTGTTACGCAGACACTTTGATATGCTTACTGCTTCTGTTTGAAATATAAACGGTAATGAATCATCACAGCTTCAAAAATTTTTCATTAATTAGCGCTAATTATCTTTCAATAAGTTTCCAAAAGTCACAGAAATCATTGTCTCAGTTGTGAAGTCAAAAGATGCTTTATAGAATTTGTAAAACATAATAAGTAACGAAATTAGTTATCATTATATCTTCTTTGTTCATCTTAATTACACTTATGAATTATAGCTATTAAAATGGTTTATAATTGATAGTTTTGTCTTTAAAAAAGTCTCTAACCTTTGAAGACTAAATGTTTTGTTTAAAATTAAGAAATTGATAATTTCAGAAAATTCTCTATATTTTTCTTTTTTCGAGTAATCTTCCTATATTTTTATTTCTCTATCTTTACGTCTTTCTGTCACTCGCTCTCTGTCTTTCTTTCTCTCTCTCTCTCTCTCCCGTTCTCTTTCTCACTCATTCATTCTCAGTCGCTCTCATATGCATATGTGCACGTGTGTATGTGTGTGCGTTCACCTGGTATACAAACCTCCTACGCCTCATCCGTAACTTGTCTCTCCTCTGCAGATTTCATGATATACTCACTTAACTCAAACACTATTCGAAAAGTTGGTATTTTTGCACATGTAGATCCCGCTAACCTTTCCTCCTCATATATGAGAAGCTGAAATTCCTATTTATTTAGATTCAGAATCTCCTTCCTTCTCATCTCTCAAAACAGCTTCTATTGAGTTGTCCAAGTAACATCGTTAAATACATATCTGTCTATATTCAGATATATCTTACCTCACTTTTCTCTAAACTAATTAACCTCATTGGTTTCAATGTCCATGATCATTACTGCATTACATACTGGAGTGGAATTATTTACAAAATTTAACTTTACAAATATTACTTTCACTCCAATAAATACCTTGACCGTCTCACACAATCTACGGCAATATATCTAATTCAGTGTCAAGTCCATGGGTCCTCTGCTTTCATCTTCCTATCTGCCAACAGTTTATGTGTGTATAGAAACGCATATTACACACACACATACACATACACACTTGCATACATATGTGGATGTATGAGTGTATGTATAAATATAAATATATATATATATATATATATATATATATATTATATATACACATATATATATATATATAATATATATATATATATACACATATATATATACTTATATATATATATATATATATATATATATATATTATATATATATGTATCTATCTGTCAATCTATCTATCTATACACACACACACACATATATATATACACATATGCATATAGTTACAAAGGAAAAATTAATTCAGGACACAAAAGTGAAGGTGGGCGTTGGCCAGCACCATTTATGCTAAAATAAGAGTTAAATTAACTATAAGCCAAATCATTCTAACTCAATGATTGACGAATGGAGGTAAACCCCTATCGTATGAAGCAGAGTTGTGATATATATATATAATATATATATATATATATATATATATATATATATATATATATATATATATATATACATGCATACATACATCCCATGAATAATGCGGTTCTTTTTGAATCGAAATTATGCTCTCCGTCAGTTCTATATTCGAGAGATGAGGAATTATGTACATTATTTACATTATTTACATTTGACGGATATTCGCCCTCATCTGGTTTGCTGTTAACACAATGTTTTGACTGATGCACTCTCCAGCCTTCATCAGGTGTCCTGGGTATTTCTCATTCCTGAGGTATTTCTCCGATGTTATCATCATCATCATCATCATCATCATCATCATTATTAATATTATTATTATTATGATTATTATTATTATTATTATTATTATTATTATTATTATTATTGTTTTTATTATTATTATTATTATTATTATTATTATATTATTATTATTATTATTATTATTATTATTATTATTATTGAGTGAGAGAGCAGTTCATGCCATCAAGGTGACACTGGGGTAAAATATACGAAGCCCAATATACCCACCATGACTACCCATCTGATAAAGGTACACCAGGCACATGCATCACAACCATATGTGCGCGACATGGTGATCTCATATCAAGATAAACAGCACATGACCTTGCAGGTGGGGCCCAGTTAGAATTTTCTTCATGTTGAGTAGCCCATCCCGCTCAAACGGTCTCTGAATAAGGGTTGTTTAAGGATGTTGAAAGAACCACCCATGTTTCCAAATGTGAATTATTCAAACCCCAAAGAATCCCTCTCAACACATGGCTATGATGCTCCCCCACTACTTCTGCTCGTGATCAGAGATACACATATCGTCAGCCACTAAGGGACATGCTCAACTGGTTAAGGTCAAACAACTGACAAGCAAATCTGTGGTATTGAGCAGAATATTATTATTATTATTATTATTATTATTATTATTATTATTATTATTATATTATTATTATTATTATTCAGGTAGGTAAACTGCCTGGAATCGAACTTGGAATCTTGGAGTTAAGAGCGCAGGCTATTAATCCCAAGATTCCGAGTTCGATTCGAGGCAGTGACCTGAATAATGATAATAATAAGGATAATAATAATAATAATAATAATAATATAATAATAATAATAATAATAATAATAATAATAATAATAATAGCAATAATGATAATAATAATAATAATAATAATAATAATAATAATAATAATAATAATAATAATAATTGATGCAGTACCAGGCAGTGGCTCTCATGGCTTCTGATCTTAACTGATTGGAAGTGTTATCATGTACATTGTTTTGTCTTGGTATAAAAGATGGGCTACAGCAAATATTCTGCTCAATACCACAGATTTGCTTGTCAGTTGTTTGACCTTAACCAGTTGAGCATGTCCCTTAGTGGCTGACGATATGTGCATCTCTGATCACGAGCAGAAGTAGTGGGGGAGCATCATAGCCATGTGTTGAGAAGGATTCTTTGGGGTTTGAATAATTCACCTCTGGAACATGGGTGTTTTGTTCAACGTCCTTAAACAACCCTTATTCAGGGACCGTTTGAGCGGGATGGGTTACTCGATCTGAAGAAAATTCTAACTGGGCTCCACCTGCAAGGTCATGTGCTGTTTATCTTGATATATCACCATGTCGCGCACATATGGTTGTGATGCATGTGCCTGGTGTACCCTTATCAGACGGGTAGTCATGATGGGTATACTGGGCTTCGTATATTTTACCCCAGTGTCACTTTGATGGCATGCTCTGCTCGCTCACTCAATAATAATAATAATAGCAATAATGATAATAATAATAATAATAATAATAATAATAATAATAATAATAACAATAATAATAATAATAATAAAAGGTAAAAGGTCACAGAAAACGAGAAAGCAACCATACTCTGGGATATGCCGATACACACAGATAGAGAAATTAAGGCCAACAGACCAGATATAGTTGTCAGAGACCATGAAGAAAAAAAATGCTTTCTAATTGATGTATCAGTACCGGCAGATGACAACGTGTCTCTAAAAGAAATGGAGAAACTCTCAAAATACAAAGACCTGGAAATAGAGGTAACTAGAATGTGGAATCTGAAAACAGAAACAATTCCTATCATAGTAGGTGCATTAGGCATGATAAAAAAATATTCAGACAAATACATAAGAAAAACACCAGGACTTACAAACACATATAACATACAGAAAATTGCACTACTAGGCACTGCACACATCCTACGCAGAACACTTTCCATACAATAACCATCAGAGCATCACAACAAATCACAGCACATACCCAAGGCACACAGAGCTGCGCTCGGTAGTGAAGTGAAAGCACGCTGTAAAAATAAAAATAAAACTACTGAATCATCATCATCATCATCATCATCATCGTTTAACGTCCATTTTCCATGCTAGCATGGGTTGGACGGTTCAACTGGGGTCTGGGAAGCCAGAAGGCTGCGCCAGGCCCAGTCTGATCTAGCAGTGTTTCTACAGCTGGATGCCCTTCCTAACGCCAACCACTCCGAGAGTGTAGTGGGTGCTAATCTACTTAATCCATTGTCTGTCCGTTTGTCCTCTCTGAGCTTAGCACCTTGTGGGTAGTAAAGAAATAGAAAAAGGTATTTCGCCTGTCTTTACATTCTGAGTTCAAATTCTGCCGAGGTCAACTTTGCCTTTCATCCTTTCAATGGCCGATAAATTAAGTACCAGTTGTGTACTGGGGTCGATCTAATCGACTGACCCCTTTCCCAAAAAACTTCGGGCCTTGTGCCTCAACAGGTCTTCACAAGTGTCACTTGCCTCAACAGGTCTTCACAAGTGTCACAAGAAGGAAGGTATGCACAGGTGGACTGTCTACGTCGCCGGGTCTTCGGATGGTGTCTTTATGTGCCACCGACACAGGTGCCAGATGTGGCTGGCGAACGGCCACGATCGGATGGTTTTCTTGTGTGCCACCGGTACTGGAACCACCAAAGATACAAATTCCATTGATGTTCATCTATTTTGATTTGGTTTGATTTTCACTTGCCTCAACAGGTCTTCACAAGTGTCACGCTGTCACACACTTGCCTCAACAGGTCTCCACAAGTGTCACACACTTGCCTCTGCCTCAACAGGTCTTCACAAAGTGTCACACACTTGCCTCTGCCTCAACAGGTCTTCACAAGTGTCATAAGAGGGAAGGTATGCACAGGTGGACTGACTACGTCGCCGGGTCTTTGGATGGTGTTTTTATGTGCCACCGCACAGGTGCCAGGTGAGGCTGGCGAACGGCCACGATCAGATGGTGTTTGTTGTGCCCACAGCACGGAGGCCAGTCGATGCGGTACCAGCTACGGCCACTTCGGATGTTTTCCTTGTGTGCCACCGGTACTGGAACCACAAAGATACAAATTCCATTGATATTCATCTATTTTGATTTGGTTTGATTTTCACTTGCCTCAACAGGTCTTCACAAGTGTCACACACTTGCCTCAACAGGTCTTCACAAGTGTCATAAGAGGGAAGGTATGCACAGGTGGACTGACTACGTCGCCGGGTCTTCGGATGGTGTCTTTATGTGCCACCGGCACAGGTGCCAGATGAGGCTGGCGAACGGCCACGATCGGATGGTGTTTGTTGTGCCCACAGCACGGAGGCCAGTCGATGCGGTACTGGTTACGGCCACGTTTGGGTGGTTTTCTTGTGTGCCACCGGCACTGGTACCACAAAGAATACAATTCCACTGATGTCATCTATTTTGATTTGTTTTGATTTGATTTGATTTTCACTTGCCTCAACAGGTCTTCATAAGTGTCACAAGAAGGAAGGTATGCACAGGACTGACTACGTCCCAGGTCGGGGCCACGGGTTATGGCCTGACTAGTCTTGCCGGGTCTTCTCATGCACAGCATACTTCCATAGGTCTCGGTCTCTAGACATTTCCTTAGTGAGACCTAAAGTTCGAAGGTCGTGCTTCACCACCTCGTCCCAGGTTTTCCTGGGTCTACCTCTTCCACAGGTTCCCTCCACTGCTAGGTGTAGTAGCACTTTTGCACACAACTATCTTCAGCCTTTCTTGTCACATGACCATACCAGCGCAGCCGTCTCTCTTGCACGCCACAACTGACGCTTCTTAGGTTCAGCTTTTCTCTCAAGGAACTTACACTCTGACGATTATGAACACTGACATTACACATCCATCGGAGCATACTGGCTTCATTTCTTGCGAGCTTACGCATATCCTCAGCAGTCACGGCCCATGTTTCACTACCATGTAGCATGGCTGTACGTACACATGCATCATACAGTCTGCCTTTTACTCTGAGCGAGAGGCCTTTTGTCACCAGCAGGGGTAAGAGCTCTCTAAACTTTGCCCAGGCTATTCTTACTCTAGCAGTTACACTTTCAGCACACCCACCCCCGCTACTGACTTGGTCTCCTAGGTAGCGGAAGCTATCAACTACTTCTAGTTTGTCTCCCTGGAACGTGGCAGAAGTTGGTCTCTGCATATTTCCAGTGTATTGCTCCTGAGCATTTGCCACAGACAAAAACTATTTTCCTAGTTAGCCTTCCTTTGACATTGCTGCACCTCTTATGTGTCCATAGCTTACACTTGGTGCATCTTATAGAGTTTCTACCTACACCTTTTTTACAGATCGAGCAGGGCCATCTACCGGAAGGCGTTTGTGATTGATCTACCTTCCTACTTATTAGAACTTTGGTTTTGGCTAGGTTGATTCTAAGGCCCTTCGATTCTAATCCTTGTTTCCACACCTGGAACTTCTCCTCCAGTTCTGATAGTGACTCAGCAATTAGAGCAAGGTCATCAGCATAGAGGAGCTCCAGGGGCAACCTGTCTTGAATTCCTCCGTTATTGCCTGGAGGACTATGATAAATAGGAGGGGACTGAGGACTGAACCTTGGTGGACCCCAACCTCTACCCGGAATTCTTCACTGTACTCGTTGCCCACCCTCACCTTACTAGCAGCGTCTCTGTACATGGCTTGCACAGCTCTCACCAACCATTCTTCTATCCCTAGTTTCCTCATTGACCACCAGATAAGGGACCGGGGACCCTGTCAAAGGCTTTCTCCAAGTCAACAAAAGCCAGGTACAAGGGCTTATCTTTGGCTAGGTATTTCTCCTGCAGCTGTCTTACCAGGAATATAGCATCAGTAGTACTTTTCCCTGGCACGAACCAAACTGCATATCATCTAAGGTAACTCTCTCTCTAATTAGTTCGGCTACAACCCTCTCCGTAACCTTCATTACCTGATCCAGCAGCTTGATGCCCCTGTAGTTATTTGTCTCTAGGGCGTCGCCTTTACCTTTGTAGCAGTTGACTATTATGCTGCTACACCAGTCATTGGGTATGACCCCCTCGTGTATCACCTGGTTAACTATACGGGTGACTAAGCTATAGCCGACACCACCAGATATTTTGAGCATCTCTGCAGTAATTCCTGATGGGCCTGGGGCTTTCCCTGTTTTCATGCTTCTAATTGCCTTATCTACTAAGGAACTGTTAACTCGGATTGCTGGTCCCTCTGTTGGGTCGACATTCGGCAGACTCTCTTTATCCCATTCATTTTCTTCATTCAGCAACCTATCATAGTGGCGTCTCCAAGTCTCTCTCTTTGCACCCTCATTAAGTGCAAGTGAACCGTCCTCCTTGCGAACACATTTCTCTCCTACCACGTCACGATTCTCTCTCACACACTGTCTTGCAACACGAAATACCTCAAGTCTTTCATCCTCACGACGCAGGACATTGGCAAATTTTTCCTTCTCTGCTTCCCTCTGGCTAGATAGACCTGTCTCCTGGCTTCCCTTCTGGCAGACTGATACACTTCCCTGCTACCACCGTTCTTCCAGGCCTTCCAAGCCTGTTTCTTTTGTCTAATAGCCCTGTCAACAATATTGTTCCACCACCACGTTATTTTGGGTCTTAAGGGGACTTTGCACCAGCCACAGATCTGGTCAGCGGCTTTCAGCAGGTTGTCCCTCAGAAGCGTCCAGTTGTCTTCTACCCCATGCGTAGCTATACTCCCTTCCATTTCGTCTAAAGCTTCAAATAACATATCTCTAAATCTCTGTCCATTCGCAGGGTCTTTAAGCTTCCAGACCCTTCTTCTCCATGTTGGTCGTCTTCTAGTCGCCCTCTTAGTCCTGATCCTAAAGTCACTAACTACCAGTCTATGTTGTGGGGTGCATTCTTCACTTGGGAAGGTTTTGGCATTTATAAGCAGCCATCTTTCCCTTTTTCTGGCAAGGATGTAGTCGATTTGGCTAGTATGCCGGCCCGATCGGTAGGTGACCAGGTGGCTTGTCGGTTTCCTGAAGTTAGTGTTGCAAATCATAAGACTATTCGCATCGCAGAACTCCAGCAGCCTGGTTCCCTCCTCGTTGCGGGAACCATAACCGTAGCCTCCATGCACGCCATGGAAGCCCCCAGCACGTCGTCCAACATGCCCATTGAAGTCACCAGCCACAAAGAGAAGGTCCCTGTCGTTCGTCAATGATGTGGTCTGCAGGTAGTGTCATAGAAACAGTCTTTCTGTCCATCAGGTAGCCCTGGCTGAGGGGCATAGGCCGATATAATAGTTGCTAAACTATGGTGGAGCACTAATCTAATCTTAATTATTCTGTCACTTACTCTGACTACCTCGATTACCTTATCTACCCATTTTTCGGCGATAAGCATGCCCACACCCCCGACTCCGTCAGTATTCCCAGCCCAGAAAATCTTGTACCTCTGTCCTTTGCCTGTGAGGAACCTAGCAGAACCTCCTCTCCACCTCACTTCTTGAATGCAGCATATATCAACCACCTCCGTTCAAGCAATTCAACTATCTCGCCAGATCTGCCTTTCAGTGTGCCGACGTTGAGGGTGCCAACCCTGAGGCTGTGGGTGGGGGTGGAAGTGGTATTGGTCCTAATAGCGTCATACATTTGAAAATGGATGGATACAACTCTATATTCTTCCCTTCTTTTCTTGAGCTCGCAACATCTGATGGACTTGTAAGGGCACCAGTGTGACGTATGACATGATGTGAACAGTCTAAGTTTGGCAAAGCCTATTTCTCTCCAAATGTGAACATAGCCAATTGTTTCTTCTTGCATTTAAGCAGTCTTCAAGGTCCTAGGTTGTGACAGGAAATAATAATAATAATAATAATAATAATAGGTGTACCTTTATCAGACGGGTAGTCATGATGGGTATATTGGGCTTCGTATATTTTACCCCAGTGTCACTTTGATGGCATGAACTGCTCTCTCACTCAATAATAATAATAATAATAATAATAATAAAAAGAAGAAGAAGAAGAAGGTCGAGGAGGAGGAGGAGGAGATCGGGAAAATACCTTAGGAATGAGAACCCAGTTTTTATACTCCCACAGAATATCTGAGAGTACATCAGCCGAAACGTTGTGTTAACAACAAACAAGATAAGGACAAATATCGATGAAATGTAAATAACGTAAATAAAATACTCTCTTTCATTTTCTACAATGCTCTTCCATCTATCTAGTTCCAAAAACGGTCCATTCGTGAGATGTGAAAGCAAAGAAGAGCACACATTCACTCTCTGCGCGTGATTAGACTCGAAATCTTTGACCCAGAAGCATTGATTCAATTTGCTGACTTCTAGGCTCGTCTTCTAGGCTTTAGTTTTCTGCTCGGAATTTCTGGAGCCACCGTTTACACTGGCGTACGCTTATTGTCCGATCCCCATGTACTGCATTGATATTTCTGACACCTTCCGTTGTGTTGCTGCCTTTATTGAACTCATAAAGCTAAATATGCCGAATATGCTCCTTTGTCACTTCCATAATAGCTTTGAAAAAATAACTGCTAAAATCGAACTGCATTCTTCAAAACTTTCACTGAGAATAAGGGCAAAGTAAAATTACTACCTACTTTTATCCCGTTTATCTTGTCTCCCTCCAAATTTTAGTTCATGCAATTTAAAAGACATTATTTATGCACTGTTCCTTAGAATGTGCACTGCAATGTTCATTAGAGTGTGCGTCTTTTCTGATATATGTTTTATTGACAATACATATAGATATATGGATGCATATATATTATATACATATGTGTGTGTATGTGTATATATACATACACATATATATATATATTATTTAAATTGTTTACATTTCACGGATATTTGTCTTCATCTTGTTTGTTGTTAACACAACGTTTCGGTTGATGTACTCTCCAGCCTTCATCAGGAATCTTGGGAAAATTTCGAACCTGGGTTTTCATTCCTACGGAACCTTGCCCACCATTGCACATGACCAGCACAATCAACAGATACGGAATGGCCACCCTAAACCCCAACACAGACGTCACGCCAATATTTTTACCAAATATTGGAGGCTTCTTGCATCGCAACAACAAAAACAAAATCTATGGGTGGGGATCTTACTGCATGCAATCAAGCCCTATGCATAGCACTCGTAGAAACACATCTAAAGCCTGATATAGAGGATACAGAAGCACACGTACCAAAATATACCAAAATGTACAGACAGAAGGGAAGGGGTCATGGTGGAGATTCTGTATACATCCATGACAGCCCTGCACCCCAGGTCCTATTGTCATACTCAAATTCAGTATGTGACACTCTAGGTATATACATAAGACAACACAGTATAGTCATATGCAATACATATCGCTCATCGGATGCTCCGAACCATGCGGGAAAGATTGAAGATTGAAGATAGCCACCCTTGCTAGCTACGCAGACGACTTGAAAGTTTCACAGAAAATACAAAACTCTAACGATGTTGCGCGCCTGCAGCAGGAGTTGGACTCAGTTTACAGATGGGCTGAGGTCTATAATATGCACTTTTATGCTGGAAAGTTCCAGACTCTGCGCTACTAGCACCCAAAACTGAGAGTGAAGTCTACAGGATACACTGGCCCACGGGGGATTACAATCCCAGAACCTAAATCAGTGCGGAACTTGTGTATCGACATTAGTGATGATACCTCTTTCCAAGTGCACATAACCAAGATGGTGACAAAGTGCAGACGGCTGGCTAGATCTTGAGAACCTTCAGAAATAGAGAGAAGTAGTAATATACATCTGAAAGATCATGGAAGAGATGTGCCAAATTTTGGCATTGAAAGCTTCACAAATGTCAGAACGGGTCTTAAATGCTGAAAGTCTTGTTGATGGAACAATATATATACAGTAATGTCTCGATATACGAGTTAATTTGTCCTCGGAGAGCGCTCGTAAAACAAAGCAATAATTTTCCATAGTAGCAATGTTATAAATCGTAATTCGTTGGCAGAAAGATATTTTACCTGTAAAATTTATAATACTCGTAGATAGATGGCAATAAAACAACAGTAACATGTAAAGAATATTTTATGTAAAGTAAACAGAATGTCATGATCTTTTATAATAAAAACTATTATTATTATTATTATCGTTTTCTGCATCACTTTCACTCGCACTAGAGTCACGCACACTATCACTTGTTAAATTTGATCGCCGATTCACAAGCACTCGCAGACGGACTTCTATATTTATTCTAGAATTGTTTGGTTAGAAGAAGCTTTGTTTTGCTCTCTTTAAATTTTTCGGTAACAGCAGAAGCATTTATTATGGCAAGAGAAACTTTTGTACTTGTATCTTGAGCTTCAAAATTAAAACTCCTATACTGTGGGTCTCGTAAACGAGTCCTCGTAACGTGAGGTGTTACTATATATGTGTGTTTGTGTGTGTGAGGTGTTACTATATATGTGTGTTTGTGTGTGTGAGGTGTGAGAATGTGTGTGTATGTATGTGTGTGTGTATGCATGTGTGTATAAACATACATACGTACATACATACATTCGTTCATACATACATACATAGCTATAACAATGAAGTCAAATCAAATAGTGATGTTTTGAAACCATTTAATACTACGTTTCATGCTTGCATAATATATAATAGGAAACGCATCCATTACGTAAACCTTCCTCTATTATTCTTCAGCAAAGGAAGTATTGCGGAATAAATGCATTTCGTATTTTCTATTAGGCAAACTTGAAATGTACATATTAAATTATATGAAAATAACACTATTTGGTTTGACTTCATTATAGCAACTAATACGGCTCAATGCCAGTACAAACTAGCTAGTCTTTATTCCTTTTATGCGGATGATCTAACAACGATTCTGTGTAGTTATAATTGATATCAGTTAATTCTAGTACCATATGCCACTTCCAATTCTTTGCATAGCACGAATAATATACATATATAGACATACATACATACATACATATATATATATATTATATATATATATATATATATATATATATATATATATATATATATATATATAGGTACAAAAATTCAGGATTTAGCGGTTTCTGGCTTTATTGGACAGTTTATATCAATGCATAATTGATGTAACATGTATGTCACTAGCCTTCTTCAGCCGCACACAATTACCACACCAAAGACATGTATTACGTTATAGCAGGTTTGAGAAGAAATTTGGGAACATGATGAGTTCCGTTGGGGATGCAAATCCTCATAGTTATATATAGCAAAGTGAGGCACCAAAACAAAACGTCCATACCGTCTTTCACTCGATATAGAATGAGTAGGTTGGATATTGAGATAAAGAGGGAAGGAGTGGAAGGGGGTGAATCTTTAATGAGTTTGGGATCACAAAGAGGAAAATGTATATGTATAAATCTAAACATGATTATACGGGATAATAGTAAGTGCAAAATGTAATAAAAGAGTAAAAATGTAAAAAAAAGTTAAAATGTAAACAAAAATGTTTTTGTGTCTCGCTTTGCTATATACGACTATGAGGATTTGCATCCCCAACGAAACTCGTCTTTTTCCCAAATTTCTTCTCAAACCTGCTATAATGTAATACATGTTTTGGTGTGGTAATTGTGCGCGGCTGAAGAAGGCTACTGTCATACATGTTACATCAATTATGCATTGATATAAACTGTCCAATAAAGCCAGAAACATATGTACCACTAAATCCTTTGCATCCTGTTTTTCTTTTGATATATATATATATATATATATATATATATGCTATGGCTTTATCAAATGAAAGTTAAACATGATCTCTTTTGCATTTACCAATGTTCTCAGTTACCACCTACCAAATTACACACTGTAGACAAGGCCACTGAAATATATAGTGGCGGAGCTTACTGCTTACATACTAAGCAATGAAAATATCTATTAGAGAAAATTACTGAGTGTTTGTTTGGTGTTATAATAAAGTTATATTCATTATATTGAAATTGTGCAATTGATAGATTGATAGAAAAAATGCCTTAATGTGTGACTGATAGTATGATCAATTCGGAAATAAAACAAAATGGAATCATCAACAGAAAAAAAAATTATATGGCCGTTTTAGTGATAACAGTAGTTGCGTGAATAATAACTAAAAGGATTTACTGAATCTCTCATGTTAGTTGTGAGTCAGAAAACAGTAATCTGAAAGACAAGCAAACAAACTGATGTGACTGTTAAAGATTAAAGGAAATGATAAATGCCATATAGAATAGGTAATATAGAAACAAAAAAAGAAAGAAATGTTCCACATAAATACACATACATATGCACATACATACTCGCGCATGTGTGTGTGTGTGTAAATATATATATATATATATATATATATATATATATATATATATATATATATATATATATATATGGTGGATTCTCTCATCGAAGACGATATATATATATATATATATATATATATATATATAATTTTAATCCAAACGGGAAACAAAAAAACAACAACAATGGAACAATTACAGTATTATTATTAATAGGCGCTCAGGAAAAGGAAGCAGGGAGGTATGACGTTTCGAGCGGAGCTCTTCGTCGGAAACATAAAGAAGGAAGAGAGAGGAAGAAAGATCCCAGAGCGGGCAACAGGGAAAGAGAAAAAAGACGACTGGTGTTTACGAGTTGCACATGGTGAAAGGCGGATGTTTACGAAAACAGAGCAAAGTGGGTTTTTAAAGGCAAAAGAGTGGAGACAAGGTGGTACGCAACAGATGTGTGTGTATGTGTGAGTGTGTGCGTGTGCGTGTGTGTATGTGTGTGTGTGAGGCGAGATGAAAAAACAAAAAAATATATATGTGTGTGTTAGTGTGTGCGTCTGTGTGTAGGCGTGTGAGGTAGGGCGAGGCAGTGGTCAGCTTAGCAGACAAAGGTCAGTAGTAAGAAAAAAAAGAAGGAAGGAGGAAGGGAGGGAGGGGAAGGGGGTGGGGGCGTATGTAGCGTGCCAGCGTGTGTTGAGTAGTAGTGTGTGTGTGTGTCCAGTGTCGTGGTGGTATAAATGGCGAGTAGATTGAATGTGTGTAAGAGTAATGTATATATTTAAGCAATGTGTGTATATGTGTGCGCGTGTGTGTAACGAAAAAGGGGGGGTTAAGGAAAAAGGACTCCAGCTGAGGGGAAGATGGAAGAGTGGTCCCGCGGAGGCGGGCGTGATACATACATACATACATACATACAGACATACATACAGACAGACAGACAGTAAAGTCTATTTGCCAACATAAAGTGGCAGTCTTGATTAGGACGGTGTTATTACCTTTTAAGCCCCAGGAAAATATCTTTATCCAGCTGGCTACCAACCTGCAACTGCGTCCTTATACCTCGAACAAGGGACTTAATGTCCCCACTCAGCTTTAAACAATACCTGCCGATCGAATGGTTTCTATGCTATTTCTCTTCATCGGCACAGGATACCCTTGGCTGATTTGACAAATGAAGTACTGACCAAAGCAAGGTTATCGTAGGCGACATTTGCCCAAGATGATATATTGTTGGATCAATGGATCAATTCCTGTAAGTATTGGTTTGCAAAGTGAGCTTCTTAACCACACAGTCAATATAGTGGTTCCGTGTTCAGTCCTACTGTGTGGCATCTTGAGGAAGTGTCTTCTATAATAGCCTCGGGCCGACCAAAGCCTTGTGAGTGGATTTGGTTGATGGAAACTGAAAGGAGACTGTCGTATATATATATATATATATATATATATATGTATGTATATGAGTGCGTGTGTGTATGCTTGTGTGTCTGTGTTTGGTTTGTCACCCCACCATCGCTTGACAACCGATACTTGTTCGTGTACGTCCCCGCAACTTAGCGGTTCGGAAGAAAAAAAATCGATAGAATGTGTACTAGGCGTAGAAAGAATTAAACCTGAGGTTAATTTATTCGACTAAAGGCGGTGCTCCAGCATGGCCGTAGTCAAATGACTGAAGCAAATAAAAGAATAAAACAATATGTATATCTAGGTTAGTTGAAATAGGTTTGTCACATATTTCAACTGCTAAAGACAAATATTCTGCAGTTACCATATAGAAAAAAAATCTCTTATAGTAAACGGTGATATATATATATATATATATATATATATATATATATCACGTGATCACGTGACCGACCAGGCTATCAGATGTTGCTACACATCGCTGGTAACAATGCGCTTCGTATTGTTTTAGCCTTCAAATGACGCCACTCCGCTGGCTAAGCGAGCAGGTCAATAGAAGAAAGAGTGAGAGAAAGTTGTGTCGAAAGAGTACTGCAGCGATCGCCACCACCCATTGTTGGAGTCTCGTGGAGTTTTAAGTGTTTTCACTCAATAAACACTCAGAACGCCCGGTCTGGGAATCGAAACCACGATCCTACGACCGTGATTCCGCTGCCATAACCACTGGGCCATTGCGCCTCCACATAAATAAATATATATATATATATACACACACACACATATATATACATATATATATATATATACATACATACATACATACATACATACATACATACATACATACATACAAACATACATACATATACATTTATATACATGTGTGTGTGTGTGTGTTTGAGTGTGTGTGTGTGTGTGTCTGTCTGTATGCGTGTGAAAGTTTAGTAAATTGCTTTTCTGAATTTTATGAGCTTCATTAAGTATCTGATACTGTATATTTGTTATCAACTTTGATAATAGTGATTTGTAGTACTTTTTACGAGAACTTTATCTTCCTGGTTGTGGCTGATATTTTTTTGTGTAAATCTCTCCCTCTCTTTATTTTTTTCTCTCTCTCTATCTAACTATCATTTAAGATATATATGTATGTGTGCATGTATGTGTGATGTGTGTGTGTGTGTGTGTGTGTGTGATTGTAAGAGATATGTATGAGTGCATGATTAGAATTATGAAGAATATGTGTTTTTTGTTATATTTATTTATTTGCAAATTAATAAATATTCATACTAGTTTACAACGGTTACATTTTCTGAAACAGTACTATCTTCTGAGCCATCAGTCGATTTTGATCGCAAACTCTGCCAATATTAATGATATTCACAGTAAGAAAATATTAAATCAAGTTAAATATGCCTATAATACTAAGTTTTTGAAAAAAAAATGATACAAATATCTGTGTTTTTGCTATGAGCTGTCTATTTTCTTGTTCTTAATGACTAAAATGGTTTCATTTACATTGGCTATAAAAACATTCATAAATTCAAATATTAGTTTGTAAGATGTTTGCTGTTATATTGAAAACTAGACAGAGTGGGAGTAAAATGTTACATGTCATAATGTGAGATGCCTGAGAGCAATGCTCTATGTTAGCAAATTCTAAGATACAAATATGAATTCAAGTAAAGTTTTGGTTAAATTTTGGTGTTTTAGCATTTTATATCTTCAATCTTCTCTCTATTGCTTGTTTCAGGCATTATTCTATCAGTCTCTTTTGCCGAACCACTAAGTTACGGTGACGTAAACACACCAGCACTGGTTGTCAAGCGTTGATGTAGAGAAAAAAACCTACACAAAGCCACGTATACACACATACACACATACACACACACACACGCACATATGTACGACGGGTTTCTTTCAATTTCCGTCTACCAAATCCGCTCACAAGGCTTAGGTCGGCCCGAGGATATAATAGAAGACACTTGCCCAAGGTGTCACTCAGTAAGACTGAACCCAGAACCATGTGGTTGAGAAGCAAGCATCTTATCACACAGCCACCACTGCGCCTAAACTTTGGGCTTATGCTAATCATTATTATCATTAACCTCATCTTCATCAAAATTTTCAGTTTCCATTCCGTTTTCATCTCAAGTGTGAGTTAACAGTGTTACAGATTATTAGTTTTACTTTGATATTCTGTGTGTGTCTTTTCCACAATGTATGCTATAGATGTTTTTAACCATGCATGTATCTTCCATTTTCCGTACCATTTCTACATGTGGTCAATCATCTTCTTTTAATAAATCTGAGAATGCCCTCAACTCTTTCTCTCTCTCTCTCTCTCTCTCTCTCTCTCTCTTTCTCTCTCTCTCTCTCTTTCTGTCTCTCACACACACACACACACACAAACAGACACACACAAGCACACATACACACGCGTGCGTACGCAGAGACATTGTCATCAATAAACCAACAGATTCACATTAACTGAAGCATTTTTCTCCAACTTGTTTCGAATCTCTGCATTCAATGGCAGTTTCTCCTCTGCCATGTTATATGGTGCTTCTTACATAAGTTAATACGGGGAAAAGCCAACATCTTCCAGATATATTAAGTTTCTTCAGAGGAATATTTTATCATTCTAACGATAATTACATTCTTTTAAAAAATGCTTTTTCTTTGTTTGAACTGCTTTACAGTAGGGTATAATGTTCCCTGGAAGTAAGATGGAATGACCGTTTATCATTACAACTGGCATTTTCAGAATATTTATGAATTGTTGAGCTATAGCAGACCAGGATGTCTGTGATATTGCAAAATGATGTGCAACCACCTCTCACCTTTCAATATAAATGCGAAATGAGGTTAATCTCAATTCCTGGACAATATTCTGGTAAACTATATATGTGTATATATATATATGAGTGTGTGTGTGTGTGTATAAGCGGTTATTTAAATTATCCATTTTGTGGAGAGAACTACTGTAACTAATGCTTAAATAGTTCGATATATTATACTGGTTATGAGTTTCATAGTCCATTGTTGAATCTTCTCTTTGAAATTATATCTATTAAGGCGTTGTCATTTCATTCAACAGAAAAGCAATATATACTGTTTATATGGGCCTTATCATTCTGCTGAATTTTCAGAGTATGCTTCTCTAACTCATTGAGTAACGTGATAAGCGGCAGTAATATTATCATTTGCGTTCCTAGAAACCAGAACGGCTCTAGTGACATATACAATATAGATATAATCCAGCAAAAAGAGAATACTTAAATCTAATAAGAAATTTCACAACAAACCATAAGAAAGTTCAACAAATCTCTGAAGGTGAAATATATCCATAAACCCTCCAAAGGAAATTATAAATTCATGTTGTGAGAATATTTTCCGGTTATTTCATATTTGTTCATTCACAACTTGGCTTGTTGGTGAATATAGAAATTTTATAGCTCTCAATCTTAACAACATTGAATTATCTCCTCCTTGTTTTGAAGATCGATGCTTTGTCCTTGTAATATATTAAAGCTTTGTTCTTTATCTTGTTAGACTATATATTAAGACTTTTCCAAACATTCTGTAAGTAAATTCCTAACAGTCAACTGTTTGTTTTATTTCAATTAAACATGGAACTCTAAACATGCTATCATAAACCAAAAAGTCACTCTTCATTTATTTTGTAGATTATATCATCTACAATATCTATTGAAGATGGGTGGAATTGGATGTAGTGAGTTACATGGTACATGGTTATAATTATCCACAACTCTATCAGCTACTTTATTCACGCTCATGATGCCTCTCATTGAAGAATCAGTAATTAAATATAGACATGGAAAATCTTCACTTACTTTATTTAAATATGCTTTGGCATATAACGTTCTTTTATTTTAAAGTAGCATAACCCATGTTGCTCTTAGAGCAGCATGGTAGTTTGAGTTTCTCAGACCTCTAGCACTGAGATAATTAAGTGATTTATTATTCAGAGAGATCACAGACATTAAATGGATCTAGCTAAACCATTACTATGAATATAATTCCCTGTAAAGTTTCTCTCTTTGCTCAGACATCACATGGCAGATTCAATAAAATTTCATTTTAAATATGTAACATGACTAGAACCAATCGATCGCAGTTTCTCAACTTCATGAATAAATATAAAATCTCAGCCTGTGTTTTAACGTTACATAATTTGACGAATATTTAATCTGTAAACATATCAACATCTTTCTGCTATATCATATTTCTGACTGCTATTAAAACATCTATTATGGAGGTGATAAGCTAAATTTTGAAAAGAATATGGCACTTAATACTAGCAGATCAAACAATTATTTGTTGGCTTTAAATAGCAATGCATCAACACGTGATTCACCACTACCTAGCAAGGTCTGTAATACGGTTCTAAATAAGACATCGGTATAATACATCTAGTATAGCAGATCAGTGATTTACACCTGATCATGCAACCTACTATTTCTGTTGCATGTGTCTATTTCACCATAGCTGATTTAGGTTTACATAAACGCAACAGCAAATCTGTGTCTTTAACTAATATAGCTTTTTCTACAAGAAGACAGCTTCTTGCTACGTTTTTTGCCGATATTATCATATTAATCTAAAGCAAACACATGACAAATGCCTTAGGATGTTGCTTTATTACTTGTGAATAGATTCTTTAAAAAAAAACAACTAATTATAATTATACCAAATCCAACATTGTTAAATTAAAGAAAATTGTTGTGCAGACATTTTCTATGAAAAAAACCAACTCACTTTGGGCTTTATTATTTTACGAATATGCAGCTTTCTTCTTAAATTAACGCTTTGTTTATTTTGCGAAATCAGCAAGCCAAAATGTTCGTTTTAGATATATTAAAACATACACAAAAATACACTGAAAAATATACCACTAACACACTTCATTGCACACCCATATATATGTATACGTATGTATGTATATATATATATATGCATTTATATGCAAACTAAGCCCATTAAAATGCACACAAAATTACACTCTTGTACATACATATCTACATACAGAAGATTATATTTTCGAACATTATCATAATACTAATATTGGTATGTCAATAAGTTTTGCCTACATAAAGTGACGAACTTGCAGTAACGTTAGTGCACCGGGCGAAAAGCTGAGCGGTATTCCGTCAGTCTATAGCAGATGAACTATAAAAGTTCTTTTTCTCTCTCTTCTCTTCTCACGTGACCGAGAAACCAGACTGCTAGCCCTCTTTTCGCATCTGACTGTGGTCACTGCTACATCGATAATTTTCCCTATGTTCGTGAAATCCCTGTATCTCTGCCGCAAGGATTCATTTCCACACACGCCAGCTGAATTCAATTTTTCCCCAGTCGAAAGACACCTGTTCGTATGTCCTGTTATTATTATTATTATTATTTTTATTGTATTTTTGTATTTATATTCGTGTAACATCGTCTGTTTTTCCGTCCTTGTTTTAGTATACATTCCATGCATTTTTTTCCAAGGAATCTAATGTTCTTAGCTTAGTATACCCTTGGGGTTGGCCGGATTGGAGCAATCGCAAGATTAATCAGCCAAAATTGCGAGGATTATCCGGTTCTTGACTGAAGATAAAAAGCTTCGAATGAACCGTCCTTGATTTTTGTATCGTCTATCTGGATGTTTTGTTGTCCCTTTTTGTATCACTTAGTTGTCCGGATGTTTTGCGTTCTTGTCCCATTTTGTATTATATATATATATATATATATATATATATATGGGGCTATAAACGTCAGTAGTACTGTCCTGTATAGGACGCCACACTAGTTTGGCAATTATCCGTTACGATTCCTTTCTGCTACTGTTTATATCTCACTCAGAGATTTAATATAGCTTATTTCTCATCTTTCGATATCACCAGCAGTTTGTCGCTAGATACGCCATGTTTAATTTTGCGAATGGAATGAGATTCATCACTAGCTTGTGATTAACACACGCTTATGACGGGAACGGTGACCTCACCTCGAAAATGCTAATTGGACACAGAATGTATGTCGTTAGCCTACTGGAGGAGAAGTCTTCCTGGGGCTATAAACGTCAGTAGCACTCTCCTGTATAGGACACCACACTTGATTGGAAATTATATGTTACTATATATACATATGTATATCCATATATATATATATATATATTTATATTCATATGTAAATATATATATATATGCATATGTGTGCGTGGTGTGTATATGTATGTGTGTTTGTGTTACGTGTGTGTGTGAGTGTGTGGACGCGTATATGTATATATATATATATATATAGATAGATAGATAGATAGATAGATAGATAGATAGATAGATAGATAGATAGATAGATAGATAGATAGATAGATAGATAGATAGATAGATAGATATAGATATAAATATATATATATGTATGTATATCATTGCACATGTGTGGATACTTGTATGTATTTATATAAACACCTTCTTCCTCTTTCCTCCTATTCCGCAGAAAGTAGTTATATATCTGTGAAAATGAACACTACTCTTTCATATATATCCCATATTTATGGGTAGTCTAATTCATTATTCCATTGAAATGTCAAAATATTGTGCATTCATCTCTGATTCCACATTAGATTACATATTATGAACGAAAATGATATTTTGGGCATCAATGAACATAGCACATGAATATATTCTCTAAACATTTGTTTGGCCTTCTTTGTCGAATTTTTTCATTTCAATTTTTATATGTATTTTTTCTTTCAAGATTTTGTAATGCTTTGTATTGTATTCCATTCTATTTTTTAAGTTAATATTTCTTTTTAGACACCTAAAACGTATATTAAAATAATCTCCCCCTTTCCTCTCCTTCTCTCCGTTACTCTCCTCTCCAATCTTTCATTCTAATACTGTGTAATTCTATCTCTCACCCAGATATTTAACTCATCTCTGAATTTTCTCTCTCTATATATATCAGTCTTTCTATCTCTCTCTCTTAGACCTTGTTGTCATTATAACACTCACTCCCTTTTCTCCATCTGTTCATTCTCTTAATCACTCTCTATCAACATTTCTTTCGCCTGTCTCATTTAATTCCTGTTGCCTAATCGCTTACCCCTTCCCGTTATTGTCTTATTCTCTCATCAATTCTATCTCACTATCAACATCTCTACTAATCTCTCTCTCTCTCTCTCTCTCACTCTTTTCTGCCTCGCTTCACTTATTATTGTCTCTATTTTTCTTTCTCTCTCTCTCTTATCTCTCTTCTCTTTGCCCTTCTCTCTCTTTTCTATCTCTTATTTTTGTTTATCTCTCCTTTTTCTTTCTTTTTCTGCATTTATCTCGCTCTCTTTCATTTAAAATCCTTTGTTTATTTAGCACAGCTGCCTTTTTCTCATGCAAACTTTACAAAGAAAAAATATAGCAGTGTAATCCTTACTCAAGTTATACAAAAGAAAAATACCAACTAGAAAAATATAAACCAAATTTATATGTGTGTGTGTGTGTGTGTGTGTGTGTGTGTGTGTGTGTATGTGTGTGTGCATGTGTTTCTGTGTGTTACACATTTTATGTATGTCAGTATATTAATATGGAAAAAGTAAAAATCATCTCAGTTATTCTTTGCAAATCTCTTTGATGCTGCAACAATTGAAGCAAAAATTACGAAAAAGCAAACTTTCTCCCATTAACTTCTATTTACACAAACTATGCCATTATGGGAACTTATCCTTTGCAACTAAAACATGTATATATTCCTTGAATCCATTCATATATTTTCATAGGTTTGGTCTTCTGCCGCATTTACTTTGCTATTTCTGGAAGGATTTTTGTATTTATTTTCTTGAAAGGGATAAAAGTTTTGTGTTAATTTGTTTCAAACTGATTTATTCATGTAATGAAAACTATGTTTCCTATTACAATAATTTAAATAACCTGAATAAATTTCATTAATTATAATATTATTCATATCAATTTCGTTAATTAATTTAACATAATTTGCAGTGAACTAATCAGCAAAACCATGTTAGAATAGTATTTGTATTTATTTTTCAGTATTTTTTTTTATTGATTCACGGCTTTTAATTTGAGTTGGTTAATATTTTTCTTTCACTTTGCTTCAACAGATTCCCGGAAATATGGCACAAACAAGGTTTAAAATTCATCCTTCAACAATGTGACACAGGATAATTATTTTTGTAATTACTTTTTTACTTTGTTACTTAAAATGAGGTTACAAGGAAAGTGAGTCCATTTTCTTTTACTTCATGACATCTCACTAAGTTTTACTTCATGACATCCCACTAAGTTTA
Organism: Octopus sinensis; assembly: GCF_006345805.1. NCBI lineage: Eukaryota > Metazoa > Mollusca > Cephalopoda > Octopoda > Octopodidae > Octopus > Octopus sinensis. The sequence goes on from NC_042999.1 coordinate 106,493,350, forward strand.
ATGATAAGGAAGGCAAATGCAGGATATCAGTTCAGAAATAGTAATGGAAAAATTAATCATTTGTTCTACATGGATTATCTGAAACGTTTTAGTAAGAATGCAAAAGTGACAGATTCCTTAATACAGATTATAAGACTCTTCAGCAAAGATATAGACATGGAAATTGGAATTGATAAGTATGCAGCGCTACTCATGAGAAGGGGACAGGTAGTCTACAGCGAAGATATCCAATTACCAGATGGCCAGACATTAAAATCATTGAAAGGAAGAGTAAGTATCTAGGAGTAGATCTATGAGAGAAGACATTCCATACATGACCATACTGTTTATGCTCTTCAAATATAGTCTACCTAGGTGCACATTATTCACAATTTCTGTTTTTATATTGATCCGGCAGATATCTTTCATTGTATGTTTTTTTTACTTATTTCAGTTATCAGAATGCGGCCATTCTGGGGCACCGATTAAAATAATTTTAGTAATTTTTTTAATTTTAAGCTTGGTACTTATTCTATATTTCTCCTTCTAAGGAACTGCTACGTTGTGGCGATGTAAACAGACCAACAGCGGTTGTCCAGTTGTTATGGATGATAAACACAGACACAAACACATAGATATAAATATATATATATATATATATATATATATATATATATTATATATATATATATATATTATATATATATATATATATATATATATATACACATATATATATATATACATATATGTATGTGTGTATGTATGCATGTATGTATGCGGGTATGTATGCATATATATATCGTTATAGTAGAAGACACTTGTCCAAGATGACATGCAGTGGGACTGAACGCAGAACCATGTGGTTAGGAAGCAAACATCTTACCACACAGCCATGCTAGCGCCTGTGACATGTGCCTACTACTTGGTGGAGTTTCCTTAAATTTTTACTTGGGCGCAATAGCAAGGATAATATATTTGATGTGAGAATAACATGAGGTTTTGTTTTAGTTCTCCTCTATTTCATAGCATATACATACAAATAACTTCCTTAAACAAGCATAGAGCAACAGCAATGACATTTATTAATTGTAACTCAAAGATATTATTGAATAAACTTATTCCTTGCTGAAATTTACAGTGTTTATAGATTTGAGGTTTTTGATTATAGTCTGAACAGTGGCTTTCATTTATTTTTGTGATACCCTATTAAGGTTGAAGAGATAAAATTCATGATCTTCACAAGCTCTTCATATCTGGTAAAATTGGTATCATTAATGTTCAGGTTGAATATATCTAAACCAATTACTTGGAAATATTTAAATTCAGGAACAAAAACAGTGAATGAAAGAAATTCCAGGAGACTTATGTTCTGGAAGGGAATTGATTGGAGGTAATTATTAGATATGTATCTGCTGGATAGATACATTATTAGTGAGGAGTTGCAGGGAGATAGTTATGTTGGGTGGGCTAGTTGGAGGCGGTGACCAACAAGTTAGTTTCAAGAAATATATTTATATATTTGCAACGCAGTAGTGAAAGATGGAAGAAAATTTATCAGCTAAGGTTTGTAGAGTGTTAGTAAGTCTTATCTCTGATGTGGGAGTATTATTCTATTGTGGGCCTACTGTCTACTAACACAAAAGATAACTTGAACTTTTGGTATCTAACGTTATTGTTTTCCTTATTTTACAAAATTTTGCATCAAATTACATTTCATTCCACAATAGTAAAACATTAAGATGAATTGAATATATATTCATATCATGTACTTGTGCTAGAAGTGCAGTCGCTTGACCTTTTGTGATCAGAGATATCCATCAACATATGATCAATAATATTGAATTCTAATAAAAGAAAAATAGGTCACTCATGCCTTTTCTAATAGCATTGGCAACGTAAGTGAAATAAAACCACATACAGATAGGCCGGTGTTTAAGTCCTATACAATAATACTTGCTCAATTCTTGGAAATGATGAAAATATATAATTTCAAACAGGATCATTCGTAACATAAAATGAGTTACTAGCATTCTTTTTTAATAAATATTAGCTAGTGGTCCTGTATTTATTCTAAGCTTTGAGTTCATTTACTGATAATTCTATACATAAATCAATGCAACAAACAAAACAATGATATTGTTTTCCCTGTAGGCTTTAATACATTTAACGAATTTATATCTATGAGTAGGGTAGTTGTGAGAGAAATAAACTAAAGTTATTCCATTAATTACAAAACTGCCTCACGATTATGAGAAAACTAATATATGTAATTCCATTTTCCTCTGAAAAGGTTGACTTTCATTGTATATTTTACTCATTTTAGTTTCTTGCTTGTGCGGAAAGGGAGCTAATAGCTGCGCTCTATCCAAACTAATATTACATGTTGTCAAATAAACCTGATATGGAAATAAAAAATACTATGGTAAAAGCCAACTTTTCTGTTTTTTATTGAGTGTCAGAGAGAAAATAAAAAGATTTCCAAAATATTAATATTTATTCATATTTTACGTTCTAAAATTATGTTGTTTTCTAATTTGTTCATGTATTTTTCTTCTTACTCTGAACTTTAATTTATTTTCTCAAAATATTTTTACAATCACTTTTCTGTAAATTGTCAGAGCAGGTGTTTTACAGCTGGATATATCTCTTAACACTAAACATTCAAGCAAACAAGAAAATGGAAGCTGAACCTAACTTTGAGTTAAATCAGCTGAAGCAGAAGGAACTTGATTAAATGTTTAACAACTTTATGACTATTTGAGTCAATAATCCAGCACATTAACCACTCATATATCATATAATCAAATGTAATCAAGAATATTTAATTAAAATGTAATGCCGCTATAGTTGTTTTAGCAAATAAAAATGTCTCTTCAGCTTAGTTACTGAAATAGCAAAAGCCATAATGCTTATGACATTTTGATTTTGGTTTTTCATTTTGATCAAATCTTGTATTGACAAAGAAGTTTTGATTTTGTTCCCTCTCTTAAATTCAGAATACAGAATTTATTCAGTCGTGACTATTACTTAAATATACCCGTTTAAATAGGATACTTTCTCATAAAACATTATGTATGCTGCTCTCTTTTTTCCGAACTAATGGATAGAGTAAAACAAAATTTTGTTTGTGCACATCGTATCCTTTATTACACCAGACAGGCTAGATATATCTTTTACTATAAAAATAGGAACACTAGGCCATGAGTAACTATCTGCTCAGCCTTATAATCTGCAAAAAGCACTTGCCATTCACGCTACCGTGTATAAAGTAGGGATATGTAGCTCTCCATGGAAGCTATCTGTGGTCTGATTGATTGAGATATATTATGTGGTATACATTGTAGTATATTAATAATAAATAACCATTTGGTAACATTTTCTTTTATATATTCGAAGAAAATTAATCTGCAGAATTCAATGCACTATTGCTCTGAGTGGTTATAATTCTGAATAATCCTTATTAAAAAAATGTTGTGTAGTTGCCAGTATTGATGTCATTTTGTAGACACACTACCCGTATCACTTTCAAAACTTCTATCAGAAAGTTTCTAACTAGTGTGTCAATGATTTATATTCTTGATTCTTCTAACTGTAAAACTCACTAATCCGAATATATTTTGTTTCAGTTCCTAATTGATACACTGCTATTGTTTTCTAAACAAGATCTGTGAAAGATAGTTTTAGTTTTTTGATGGTCATAGTATTGTTACTGAAGTGTTTTCTTTTAAGTGATTAGCATTCATGTTTGTATCATTTTCTCAGACTGTTTTTCTAAGTTATTATACCTGAGAAGTTTCCATCAGTTGTATCCAGCTAACACAAACTTCATATTATTGACCTTTCGGCTGTTATTTTCAGTTTTTCTGCTGATGAGCAACTCATAGTCAACCTAAATCAGGTGAAATACTTGCCATTCATCAGTGTCTGTTACAATCTCTGAATTCTTGTTGGTATTTTTCTTACATTTTCTTTTAATTGTTTAAATACGTTTGTGTCCATTTGTTCTGTAGTTCTTATTCCTGCCCCACTTCAACTCTGCATCTAATTTATTCAATACGTTCTAATATTCTACAATCCAATTAACCTTCTGTGTAATACTGACAGATATCTATCTTTGGATATTGTATTCTGTATATTTTTAGCAATTTTCGCATATTTGAATCCAATCTTGATCTCTCTCACTCTCTAACTTATAATGTTAATGCAATATAATAGTATCAGTATTGAGATTGATTTTAATATTTTATTCTGTAATTTATATTTAGTGTGCTTCGTGAGATATTCGTAATCTATCTTAATTCTCTGTTTCATTAATTCATTTTAGCTTGATCTCCTAATAAGCCTTGATATTTGAATAGTTCCATGTCTTCAGGTTCCCTTAAATACCTTTCCTATTCCCTTTGAAATTTAGATCTTTTATATTATTTTTTCTTCATGTGTGTATCTGGCTCGTTTTCCTATTCAACATGCTATCTTTGTGTCACTGAATATTTGAACTGTTTGAAATTGTGAATCCATCGTGTTGATTAATTTAGAAAACAGTTCTAAGTCATTCGTTTAAAATAGGTAGCTAAGTGCATTTCTTTTCATTTTATAGCCATATAATTTCCTCTCTATGTTTGTAGTAATTTATTCATGTCTTAGGCAGAAGCGTGGAAGAGACAGGAAATCGCATTGGGAGAAACATTTTAAATTTATATGCTTCGTGTGATTTCCCCTTGATGCAGCATAACCATTTTTGTCCCCACTTAGATGTGTTCATACATTGAATACTGTTGAGAGCCATAAACAGGCATATAATTCCTTGCCATTTCATGACAGGCTTTGGCAGTATCATTTGCTTTCGAATTAACCAATAATTATTTCTTGGAAATAGGCATGCAGTATTTTTATCCAAATGTTTTGAGCTTAGCCTTACCTGACAAACGTATCTCAATGTTCTGTGTTAGTCATTGTCATGTGCCCTCGTCTGTGTTTCGGGAGTATTCCCTCGTCTGTGGATCATTGCTATATTTTCAGTTTTCAGGTATAATTCATTATTTTGTGTCACGAAAATATTTCTTCCGTGTATTTCCATATATTTCTGATTTACTTTCCTCTAAAACATATACTCACCGCATATTTTATTTCATAAAAATTAACTTAATTTATTTTAACAACTGATCTGTTGTGTTTTTGCAATATTTGAATGTTTAGAATTTTCTGTTGGAGGTTTAGCTTAATCTTAATTTTCTGTATCAATATTCTTTTACTTTTGTTTTTATTTCACTAAACTGATTTTTCTCTGTTCGTGAAAACTCATAAGTACTTTCGGTTTAGGTTTATCAAGCAGGTGCTGCATTTTTTTTTCGTCTGTTATTTTTCTTTCCTGTAATTAGTTATATCAGCCAATATTTTCTTTGCTGCAAATTATTTTCATTGTGGTAGTTGTTGCATAATATGTTTCATTTAATCAAGTTATATAATTTCAGTTAGGAAGAATTTATTTTGTTATTAATATGCAATATTTAAGCACTTTCTGTCTTTCACTGATCTAACTATATTTTACGACTTCTAAACTAGTGTTATTTTTATTATCAGTTGTATTTAATGAAGATATTTCTAACTTTCCTCTTTATGCCGTTGTTTCTTGTGACGTTGATTATACTTTTTGTATCTACGTAGTCTTTCGGCTTAACTAAAAATTGGATATTTGTTATGTTTACCATTTTAATACTTTTATTGTTATCATTATATTTTTTTTTCGTGATTGTGATTTGTTATTGGTTACACTTGATCGAACATAATTCTATGATGAAAAGCATCCTAATCGTAACCATATCTGGTTATGTACTGAAGTTTAGACACTTGGTGTAATGTGGTAGAGGTTTGATTGTCACATATGTACGTCAGATTAAAGGGTATGTCTGCCCCAATGAGGAATTCTCAATGAAGCCTCATTGGTGCATGTTCTGATCTTATTTTGGGGACGGTAGTTTTATTTGCGTCTCAATTCGTTTTATGTGATGTATTGTTGCTGACATTTGAAAGCATTTGATCACATTGCCCTACTGAAGTTCGAGTAAGAGTTTATTGTCAGAGTTTATACACATATATACATACATGTGTACGTGTTTGTGTGTATGTGAGTGTATGTGTCTGTCTATCTCTCTGGATCTCTGTTTCTCTGTGTTACTGCCACTTGTAACATAAGGTCACATTCAGAAACCTACAAAGACAGCCGTTTACTGTTTTCTTAGCTTTAATTTGTGTTGTGAGAAATATAAGTTGGTTGATGTTAAACGATACGAAATTTTATAGCCAATATGTGTAATTCTGTGATTATGCACTTCTGAAAATGTAGACTTTTTCCCACCCTGGGAATGTGGTGACTAGAAATTTTGAACTCATATTCCTTTGCTTACATAGACAAACATTTTTACTGTATGAGCATATTTATATAATATATGAGGTTTACCATTACATATAGCACTTTACAATTAACATATCCTTCTCTGATACCAAATCTCCTACTATATAGAACTCCCTACCACTTTTACTCTCTTTTCTTTACCCCTTAAATTTCGGCACTACTGTAAACATAATTTCTTTCTCTTCATCTTTTTGCATGCACTACTTTTCTCTTTTCCCACTTTTCCCACAATTTTCTCGTCTTTTTTCTATTTCTTCCATTTCTCCTACTTATTCAATCCATACACACCCACTATACGATATGCTACCTTTACCACTTCACAGAAATGCAATTACCAACATCCACTCAAATTATGTAGTTATTTAGTTTCTTTCAAACGTCATGATTTGCCGATATCAAATAGACAGACAAATAGATAGATAGATAGATAGATAGATAGATAGATAGATAGATAGATAGATAGATAGATAGATAGATAGACAGACACACAGATAGACAGAGAGATAGACAGACAGACATATACATACATACATACATACATACATACATACATACATACATACATACATACATACATATACATACATACATACATACATACATACATACATACATACATACATACATACATACATACATGCATACATACTATTTAAAACAATCTGACTAACCAAAAATAAAATTTTATCGTCAATTACATGGTTTGTGGATGTCCTTACCGTATCCTAAAAATGTTTTTCTCCTATTTTGTTTGTGCTTTCAAGGGCTGTTTCAGAATTCGTTTCTGATACACTCTTTTTCTCTTTGTTCTTTTATAAAAACTTTGATTATCGGTAGGAATTATCTATTCCCTTTAATTTTCAGAACTCTGAACCGTTCCATAATTGATAGGCTCGATGATTTCTCTGGGTTATTCAATGGGTGAAAAATTAATATGGATTCGTATATTCATTTTGATGAGCAAGCAAGATCTCTTGAATTTATGAACCTCAGTATACTATACAATTTATTATATTAACGCTATTTTTTCTTCATTATGAGCAACAATAACTGAAGTTATATCTTTGATATATTACTCTCCAGTGCTGTGTCGTTTTTGTTTATTTATTTATTTATTTATAATTTATTTATTGCAACAGCATTGTAGTTTTTACAGATGCTCATTGTGCTTTTACATACATCAACCTCTTATTCCGCTTTCTTTTCCCACTTCTTTGGAACTATTATAATTAGCATTGACTTTTGACTTTTGTGGGATTTTGGCTTAAGATCCCACTGAGATCGACTTTGCCTATCATCCTTGTGGGCTGAATTAAAAAGAGAATAACTCAGTTTCTTGCCCTGAATCTGTGTCAAAACTCATTTTTCTTTTATCTTTTAGTTGTTCCAATCATTGGACTGCGGTCATGCTGGGGCACTGCCTTGAAGAGGTTTTGCTTGAAAGGATGGACCCCAGTACTTACGTTTATTTTTTAAATCCTAGTACTCATTCTGTCTGACAGTTTTGCAAAACGGCTAAGTTACGGTGACGTAAATAGAATAACAGAAGTTTTCAAGAGGTGGTGGAGACAAACACAGACAGTAACACACACACACAGAAACCAATACACAAACACATACAAACACACACATATATATATATATATATATATATATATATATATATATATATATAATATATTACTGGCTTCTTTCTACCACCCAAATTAACTCTAGCCTTCATATCTTGATGCAAAGCCCTGATCATGTTTACAAATTTTTCTGGCAACCTATTTTCCTTAGTATTAGCCACAGGGCATTTCGATTAACACTATCGAATGCCTTGCTTAAATCAACAAAACAGTGGTATAGCGCAAGATTCTATTCAATGCATTTTTCCTGAAATTGTCTGATAGTAGATATACAATCAAGGGTACCCCCGGAGGAGCGAAAACCACATTGAGACTCAGACACCCTATTGGGAACTATGAAGTTATTTAAACGTTCTAACAGAATGCGAGCAAGTACTTTCCGACCTTCAGACAAAAAGCTAAAACCCACGAAAATTACGACACGTATCCTTTGGCTCCGATTTATACAAGGAGACCAAAATGGCATCGATCCAGTCTTAAGGCACTTACTCAGTTCTTCAACAGTGTCGGATTTATATAGTTAAGAGTTCAAACATTGGGTTACCCCCTTATTTCAAGACCTCTGCACATATTCCATCAGACCCCCGGATATTTATTGTTATTCAGCTTATTCATAGCTAAATGAATGTTATTTAGAGTTGGTTCGAATGTCATCTCCTATATAACTGGAAGGTGTTCAATTTTTTTCCATCATCCTCATGTCAAAAGAAGTGTAGAAAAATATTATACCCAGCGCTTATGAATAGGAAGGGTCTATTCATAGACCCTTTCATATCCATATGCAGTTCTTACTGGAGCTATTGAAGACGATTTTGGACCATATACCTCCGTAGTATAAGGCTACAAACTCTTGGCATCATTTCTATCATCTGCTTCTTGCGCCCCTGTTTGCTCTGTCATTCCACCATTCCTGTTTAATTTTCCTTAGAGCAGACTGCACTTTCCCTTTCAGCTTTCTGTAAGCTTCATTTGAGTTGGAGTTCAAGGACCGAGAATGAAGTGTATTACCTCAGGTTTGTTTTTCTAAAAGTAGATAATGAATCTCTGGTAATTTGTCTGAAAACCAGTCACGGACTTATACGATTTAAATTCTACTGAAGAACTTGCAGCCTCAAATACTTTTGTTTTGAAATCTTCCCATAGGTTGTTTGGATCACGATTGATACTTTCCATAGCAACGTGGAATCTGTGCAAGTTGCTTGGTAATTCGAAGTTTGCAACATTTAAATTTTTGGGTGCCTTAGGACCAGACTGCCGATTTTTAGGCATTATTGAAAACTTCATTTTTCTACGCACTAGAAGATGGTCAGTCAAGTTCTCTGCTCTTCTCATGGTCCGAACACGTGAAATATCTTTCACATCACGCTTTCCGATCAAAATATAATTTATGAGATGCCAGTCCTTACATGTTGGTCACATCCAGGGAATTGCATGCGGTGCATAAAGTTCTGTGCATTATGGTCATTGAAAAGCCAGGGAGTTTAATATATATATATATATATATATATATATATATGGAGGCGCAATGACCCAGTGTTTAGGGCAGCGGACTCGCGGTCGCAGGATCGCGGTTTCGATTCCCAGACCGGGCGTTGTGAGTGTTTATTGAGCGAAAACACCTAAAAGATCCACGACGCTCCGGCAGGGGGTGGTGATCCCTGCTGTACTCTTTCACCACTCTTTCTCCCACTCTTTCTTCTGTTGGCCTGCTCGCCTAGCCAGTGGGGTGGCGTCATTCGAAGCTAAAACAATGCGAACGCATTGTGACCAGCAATGTGTAACAACATTTGATGGTCTGGTCGGTCACGTGATCACGTGATATATATATAATATATATATATATATATATATTATAATATATATATATATAATATATATATATATATATATATATATATATATATATATATATATATATATATATATATATATATATATATATACATATATGTGTGTGTGTATACATATATGTATTGTACGCAAACATTTGTATGCATGATGTATGTGCGTCTGTGGTTAGGTATATATATCAGTTCAAAATTTTATTTAATTTATTTTGAAGGTTATATATGAAGAACCATCATTATACAGATTGTATGAGAAGGTGACTCGTCAAGATGTGCGAGATAAGAATTGAGAATTATTTGATTATGTGATGCTTTCCTCTGCAATTTTACTGCTATGTGTAGTTTTACTACCCGGTAACATATGCGTTGTTCTTTTCTATTATATCTCACTAATATGCAGAAGTAGGCAAGAAGACAGAATCGTTGATACACGTGCTCTGATTTACATAGAGGATGTCAAATTATGGTTAGTGAATTGTACTTGTTGTAAAGAAAGATAACTAAAATTCTGTAATAATCGACAGCTTTATTTTTATGGCTTCGTCAAAGGAGCAAAATCAGTGGCTTTTATCCTTTTACCGAATAAAACTAGACATTAGCAACACTAACTGATATTTGGAAGAACATAATCTCAGTTGACTGATATATTTATATGCGTTTATATGTGAGATATTCAGAAGTGAGGACAAAGAATGCGTACAGGCCAGAATGTTCGAAATACACTTATTCCATAATTTGGGGAGTAAGGAAATTAAAAGTCAGGCTCACTAATATCGGTAAAAGCATTAAACATTAGTTTTCTGAAACAATATGGATAGATTGTGAGTGGTGAGATCAAGAAAAATGAAATGTGTCCGAGTGAGATCTCAATGGACATAAATCCTTATCTCTACTGAAGCTCATAAGGGAATTCCAGAAAATACAAGCAAAAGGTAACGGCAGACGACAATATCAAACCAGACCAATGCGGCGAGCTGGCAGAAATGTTAGCACGCCGGGCGAAATGCATAGTGGTATTACGTCTGTCTTTATGTACTGAGTTCAAATTATGTCGAGGTTGACTTTGCAATTCATTCTTTTAAGGTTGATAAATTAAGTACCAGTTCCGTAGTGGGATCCATCTAATCGACTGGCCCCTCCCCAAAAATGTAGAGCCTTGTGCGTAGAGTAGAAAAGAATATCAAACTAGATCACAAAACGAAAACACATCACAAAACCACATCAGTGAGCCCGTAAATGTTCTCTGTCATAGGTGCGGAAGGGAAAGGAGTGACGATTGTAGTACGAGGTAGAAAAACTTTTTGCTGCATGGAATTTAGTTAAAAACTATTTCATGAATCTTCACCCACAGAAGCAGAAAAGATAACACGAAAGGCGACAACACAATTATGGATGAGATGTCCAAAAACATCTGCTGTTCTCCAAAGAACCTATACTTTGTTGCCAGAGGCTAACCAGGAGAGGGTGGAAGAGATGTGTTAATAGCAATAGTAAATGTAGCAACAGCAGAATACTATGTCACAATACCATGGTTCACAAATTCAGAGATTACAACCACGACAAATACACAAAATTGACCAGCCTTTGGAAAGTTAAACTACGAACTCATTTACAGAATAAGTTGTGATGCAACGCGTTCAAACTCTATTCCCTAATCAGTGAAGTGCAAACAAAGCAGTAATATATGAGGCATTGGAGAGCCAGGTTCATACTTAAAACGTTAGAAATTTACTAGAATTTTCTAAAACTGGTAAATCCTGATAACGCGTGTTGTCTCCTATCTCAGATCATATTATATTAATGGGCACATTTGAGTTAAGGTAGCTCCAGTAGAAGCGATGATTCTACTGCATTTTCATGTTATGTTCAATAGAAGTTATGATTCTCACACTAAAAAAACCCCAGCAATTATGCATCATTGAAATGCCTCCAATGATAATCACGAGACGGAACTAACTTCTGAATGAGCATAGACAATGATGACACATGTGATTGAAGGAATATAAAGATTAACTCATCAGAGCATCGATAGAAGAGGTTTATTGAAAGAAGAAAATCTTAGATAACGTTGTGCAGATTATATCTTGTGCCTTGTGACGCTTGAGGCGACAGCAAGATCATTCCACCTTCTAATACTGAAAGCGTTCTTGGCATCTTGTTTCATTGTAACCTTCTGCTTTTAAGATCTTTTGTTATTGTTCTCCGTCACGTTTGCTTTGGTCGGCCAAGATTTCTTTTACCTTGTGGAATTCATTGCTAAGCGATCCTGACAAGTGATTTCGGGTTATAGCGGCAAACTCGACCCACCCACTTCCATCTTCTTCCTTCAATAATTTCTCTTGTTGGTTTCACGTTAGATTCGATGTGTAGTTGTCTATTCGAGATCATATTCGGTCAGTATACCTTCAAAATACTCCGTAAACATATATTTTGAAACACATCTTTTCAATACTTTTGGTTGTTTTTCAACATTCGGATTCATAGACGAGGATGCTAAATATGTTGCTTTTGTATAATCGTATTTTGGTGCTCTTGCTGAGTATTGATGATTTCCGTATTGATTTTAACACAACGAATAATTGGGTGGCTCTGTATTTATTTAATGAAGGCAGTCTCCATCCTTTGTTATTTTGGTGCCTAGATGGTTAAATTCGTCAAAATTTGCGATTGATTTGTCGTTCAAAGTCACATGGTCAGCATCTGTTATATTTTACAAATAGTGTACGTTTTCTTCTCGTTGATTTTGAGACATATATATATATACATATATATATATATATATATATATATATATATATATATATATATATATATATATATATATATATATATATACATGTATATACATGATTTTTTTTCTGACAAATGTACAAAACCAAAAACTTAGATGGACATGTTTTTTTTATGAAATCGACTCCAATAATTATTTTATTGACTCCAGAAGATTGGAAGGCGTAGCAGCATTTGATCTGAGAAAAGAAATTTCCGGAATTATCGCATTTTGTACGGTGCTCTATTTTGTCAGTCTGCAGACCATATTACATGAGAATGAATGCAAGGTGACTTTGTATATATATGCCAACGTAGTTTCGTGTAACAACAGTTTATAGACGTTTAATAATTTGCAGATTTTATTAAGATATAAGCTTTAAAAACCAGTGAATATGTTAAACTATCATTTGAAATAGTTGAGTATTTTGAGAATTTATAGAAAGGAGTTTGTAAATCACACTTTTTGGAAATATGTATGCTAAATTGCTACATGGAATTTTCAACTGCAGTTTCGTTCATATTCGTTATTTTATGTTTTTGTTTTTGTTTTTGCTTTTTTTGCTTCTCATTGTACATATTTTATATCCGCAAGTATAAACTACTGGATCTCCGCATGAAACAAATCTGGGCATCTTACCATCTACGTCTGCGTCAAATTTGTATGTGCACTATGGCTCAATAACACAAAAATAATATACAGAATTAGAAACGAATCAAAGTTGGGCTGAACTAACTTAGGTCTAAAGAATCATAAGAATAGTTGTCAATAGAACAAAACAATACGCCAACAGAAAAGAAAGCTGAGTGAAGTAGTAATATTTTAACTGGTTTCTTACATTTACCGAGCTTACATAGTTGTAATGGTTTCCGTTAGAACAATTGTTTTAGATTCAAATTTCTACACAGCACTCTGGTTGCATAACGGAAAGAACTGAAGGTGTTTTTATGATGGGTAGAAAATCGAATCAAGCAGGTTAATGTGTCTTATTTAAGTGTACAATGGGACGGCTCTGGTTCGCTTTTTATTCATGAATACGTGGGAGGGGCCCATGCGTTTTAACCCTGCCGTTGTTTTGCTCATTTGCAATAATATTACTGATCTTAACATAAAAAATTAAGAGATAATTTCTCACTGAAACATTTTGTGAGTATAAACAGCTTACATGTTTCACAAAATTATTAGAATTGTGATGAAAAACATGAACATTGCATCTGTGTTTGTGAATTCTTTTAATTGCTTATGACAATTGGAAAGTGGATGAGATCCAAAAATGGATGATAAAGCAATAAGATTTCATACGAATCTTAATTTTGTTTCAAATCCATTCATGTCCCAAATTTCTCTCCCTTCTTTTGCTCTCTGTCCATCTTCCTTTGTCAATATATTGTGTTTTAAGTTTTCTTCTCTTTCTCCACTTTCTACTTCTTTCCCTTTGAGTAGTGTGGAGCGGATGCAGAAGCTTAAGCCTAATATTTAAGCTAACTTGAGTCCTTGCGGGTATTCAACGAAATCTTATAACTAGTTATCAACAATTATTTGTGGCAATATGATTATCATAATGTACATCTTTAGTTATAAAATCGTTGAACGATTAATTGCAGAATTAATCAGCCTTCATGTTATTGAAAGTTTGTTAATTTGTAAGGTTGCAGTTCACATTCATAGACTTGTTCCTGGTGGAATCCTGTAAAATTATCAGCTAGAAGTTCATTTTTGGTTAGTTAAGTTTATTTTTTCAGTTTATTGTAACTAGTTTAGAGGGAAGTAGAGGAAGAACCATAATATTTATAAATCAGAACTATTCTAATAAAAGACTATTAAGATTTATTACCCCAGTCAGTACGCACCATACAGATGTTGATACTAATATAATTGGACCCTATCTAGGAACGCCAATTAAAGCGATATTGAATTTATTCTGGTTTTCAAATGGTGAATGTACAGTTCTCTTCTTGAAATTCCTTAAAAAGGCATTCAAAATGGTAGACTGCAAATATATTCATTACTGGTTATATTTTCTGACAATTAAGTTTTTCGTTTCCAGGTAAAAGAAACTGATGAAACTTTTCATAGAAGTTTCATTTGTTATATTAATCATATCAAGTGAAATCGTCAGAAAGTCCCTATTCAGTTATATATTTTCGTTTCAGTCTGAAGTTTTCAAATATTCCTAGAAAGAATGCAATAAAGTTATTGCGAAATTGATATCATTCTCGGATACGTGTCTGTTAGTGAAGAAACTAACTCCTCTCGTTCTCATATCTTACCGTGCTTTTCTGGTATAAAGATTTACACCAGACATTACAATTATTTTCCTGCTGTTCACTTTAATAGACAATGATTTTCACTCCCGTAATTAGACAAACATTAAAGAATTAGTATTCTATTTTAGTAACAATAACTCCATTCATGCTTTACATCGTTATCATAAAATGATATACTACATTGTAATAATAGTGTCTATTCCATATACATACTGATACATATATAGTTAGATATAGAGGGCAGCTCGCATGACAGTTTTAAGTTGACGTTCAACTTAAACTTCAGCAAATACGCGACTGTAGGAACCATATGTACAGAAATAAAATCCCTGGAGCAGTTAAGTAAGGTAAATTGAGGGAAGATTACTAGTTAAAACTGAATGAAATAAGAGACAAGAGATAGGTGAGGTTACGCAGAAAGGGAACGTAATTTTGTAATTGAAATGCTGAATTAATAGTATAAAGAACAGAATGTTTTTAAAAGGGATCCAAGTGTGAGCACTTGTATATAGATTGATTTGGTGAATCTTTTTCGTAAATCAGTCAATTTGTCTTTACTTTTTATGAAAGTAGTCAAAGGTGGCTTTTTGTAAATTTGGTATAAAATATCAGCTATGTGAACAGTGCAATAATCCAATGTGAGTTTTATAGAAGGCTGACCAGTAACTGAGAAGAGCTGAAATAAATTCAACGGTTTCAGAAGTTATCATTATTGTATATACAGACGGGACTGGATACTACTAATATTTATATATCTGTGGTCCTATTATGTTTTATCTTATACGGTTTTTAATGATAAGAAAGACAGCTAGTTCTTTCAAAAATCTTTGCATAGCTGGTTCACAAAGCAACCATACTTTTACCCAACATGCTTTCTAAATATCTAGTGATTGTCAATATATTTCACAGCTGTTTACAACATTGATAGATTTCCAATACCAAGTTTTCTTCAGGAACATAATTTTCTTTTGTTACAATCTGTAACATTCTCATGTTAAATATCAACTTGTATAGCACTGCATAATGCCTGTCACATGTAACCTAAAGTTGAAAAACTGATTACGTTCCCACCTGTGACGCTAAAGATAAAGGGAATTATATGGTCGGTATGTACAAATATGTGTATATGTGTACGTGTATAAAAAATTATTTCATGTTTCATATTCTCTTTTGTGATTTTGTATCTTTATCGGTTCTATTTCTACTCTGAATAACTTGTCATGTTTATGTTTTTACATAATTCGTCATTTATTCTATTCACTGTTTACTCAAATATTTTTCATCAATTATTGAATATACATCATTTGACACAGTATATCTTTTTCCCCTCTGTCTCACACACACACAAATACTTACGCACGCACACACACACACACACAAATACTTACGCACGCACACACACACACACAAACATATTTCCGAGACCAGAATAAAACACAAGATTTATTATATTTTTTTATTATAACATCATAAGCATCACACAATCTTTACAAGAATGTTGAGCAGTAATCTTTATGTAGACGATTGCATAATCACCTTGAAATGCAAGTTCTTCAGAAAATCGTAATTTAATCCATTGTTATTTACCAACATCAGTTGGTAGGTTGTGCTAATAAGTACATAATGTAAAGCTCATAATCCAGCTCTCCTATGTAAACAATAAATTATTCAAATATGTATATAATATCAAAACAAAACTGAAAGAGAATTTATATCTAATACTTAATTGGAATTTGAATATATATGGGTATATCTGGAGTTGTAAGCATTGGTTAAGCTATCTCATTCAAAATAACAATTTTTAAATACATACACACATATATATGTGTATGAGTGTGCGTATATATATTTGTGTGTATGCCTGAATATATAATATATGTAAGTGTATATATGTATATATGTATGCATGTATTATTATGTATGTATCTATGTATGTGTGTGTATGTATGTCTCAAAATATTAGCCAATATTGCAGTATTCGTTTTGAGAATACTGCAATAGTCAGCATATTAATAATACATCCACTGTATGTAGGATATAAAGATTCGGTATCAATATTGTTCCATCGCTAATATTTACTTCTTGATAACCTATTTTCGACATCAGTGACTGAAAAGTCACTGTTATTCTATGTATCGGTAGCAATGGACTTTCACTGGTATGTGGCAACCGGACGCCCACACCTGACGAAGCGTAGTACACTGAAATTATATGAAGGTTCAATGTCTGCTTGCACAGCACTGTACGTCTATACAGCAGGACTCTAAACGCGAAACCCGCAGTACTTGGTGTTCTAATAAAACATCCACATTAAGTAAGATATAAATATAACGATAGGTATGTAATGTCGGTAGGTAGGTAGGTAGGTACGTAGGTACGTAGGTAGGTAGGTAGGTAGATAGATAGATAGATAGATAGATAGATAGATAGATAGATAGATAGATAGATAGATAGATAGATAGATAGATAGATAGATAGATAGATAGATAGATAGATAGATGTAAATGGATAAATATACAGACGTATATATAAAGATGGAGTTATGGAAAAATAATATTATAAACAGAAAGACAGTGTGCAACTGCTATTAGATACCAGCTGTGATAATGCTGGTTATTCAGCAAATAAATTTCGGTTGACTTATCCGAGGTTAAAATGCGGCAATACTGAAGGAAAAAGATAGGTAAACATCTATCAAACGCTAGTCCTGCAACCTCAGAAATCTAGAGGATAACCACTAGATAGAAGCTGTTTAGCAAAGTCAGTAACATACAGGTAGAGTGGAAAGAAAAAAAAATGAATCTCAAATATAGATTGGGGTACTTGAACTGGCATTCAAAATCGATGTTATAACCATAGAAATGCATTTCTCAGCCTGGTAAAAACTGCACTGCGCTTTTTACCGAAAATTTTATAGCTCTTGCGTGAAGCAAGTCCTCAAGTATTCAAAATTACTTAGTCGAATATAGATAAGACAGAACCTAAAAAGAACTATAGCGTCAAGTCAAAAATACCGAGATACCTTTATTTGATCGAAAAATTGAAATAACACAATTTCATAAGAGCAGTCCATAGAGTGGCCGTACGTGAAGTTTTAAATGTTTGGAGTATTCACATGAGGCATAGAAAGAAAATGTAAGATGTAAGTTTGAAACAGACGATTTTTCAAAACAAATATCATGATAAGCATTTGTCTTAATAACTTTCATATAAGATTTCAAGATACATGCGAATAATTGCTCTTTCAAGAGAGAACATATTTGGATTACCGCAAGAAAGAGCAGAAATGTGTTACGCAAAGTGGTGGAAATTATATATATATAACACAGTTACGTTTTTCGTTCTGTAATTTATCGCTTGTCGGTGAACCAAGATTATATATGTGTGTATGTATGTGCGAGTGTGTGTGTGTGCGTGTGTGCGCGTGTGTGTGTGTGTGTGTGTATGTGTGTGTGGTATGTGTAAGCGTATGCTTTTGTGTGTCTGTATTTATTATACATTTAAATATAGATAACACGTGTATTGAATATATATTATATTTTGTATGAAATAAAATGCGAGGTCTTAATACCACACATTTGAAAATATATCATTTCTTTACGTCAAAATAGATATTAAAATATCATGAACGACGTTGGTTTCATCTCTCACGAATGTTTCCTCGAAAATTGATCAATAAAGTTAGACGGCAAATCTTTTCAATAATAGAACTTGAATATATAAAATTCAAAAAGGTTGCAGACGCACAGAAGACATTTCAAAATATACTGGTGAGCGTTGAAGTTATATTTCATTCTCAATATGTAAGATAACTAATTAAATGTAATTTCTCACACTCTTAAAATATTGTAACGCATAATCAAATTAACATTATATCGTATTTATGTTTTCAGAATTGTTATGCACAAATATGATGAAACCGAGATATTACGTATATGTACTTTTAGTATATGCGCATGTAGTAAGTGAACCTTTATACTAAACTAGCAGTATCGCCCGGCGTTGCTCGGGTTTGTAAGGGAAATAACTATATAAGCATTTTTAGAGAGTTACTTCCCTTATAGATGCCAATTCGGGCTTTCTTAGCCATTTCTGTTTTGGTGTCTTCAAGCCATGAAGTCGTTGTTCTAAAAGAACGCTGGTCTCCTTGACAACGCATTACGACGTTGATTTCTTTAAACTCCCTTCCCCACAGCTTCACGAGGGAGGGAAGAAGGGGGAGAAGCAAACACAGGTGCAGGTGTTTGAGCGTGGACGCCAACTCCGCCGCCATCGACACACGAAAAATTATGCATTAAAATGGAATAAAAATGATGTTAAATTATTTTTAAAATCGTAGACTCATCGTAGACGCGCGCTAATAGCCAGACGGGCTTGATATTAATCACGACTATAAGATACCCGAATTTGGTTAAACTGCACCGCAAAATGTGGGAGGAGTTAGGAATCTAAATCGTAGGAGACAGACACTCACACAACTACAGTTTTATATATATAGATATGTATTATATATTATATGTGAAGAAGAAAGAGTCCTCGCTTGAACGCAATAGAATACATATGTATCCTTTACATATATTTATATGAAAAATATCGTCGAGTTCCACCATTCAGTAATATTTTTGAAGAAATAGATAGCTATTCGAACGCAGACGATATATTACGTGTCACAAAGTCGGAGAACTCTTATGAACGCCGAAGAGAATATATATATCATCAATAGTAGTATAAAAAGTATACAAAATATCCTTTACCGTGACGGTTTCTCTTTAAATAAACTTCTGGAGAAAGTAGATGGATATCCAAAAGTAGTAGGCAAAATTATCCCGTATAAAATACTTGAATGTATAACTTTCCAACATTTTCAAACAAGATTTGATTTGAAGGTATACGGTTGAGTTTTGACGGTATCCTTCATTCGTTTTACGTAACACAGTTAATAAACGAGATCAAAAACCTAACGTTTTAGAATAGCATTATAAATAGAAAAGTTTGCATCGAAGCTGATAATTGCGATAATTATAGCTTTAAAATCCTTGAATGTAAAAGTCTCTATGCGTTTAGATGTGAAGGGGGATCCGATTTCAAAAGATATCGGTGAGAGTGTTCAATGTATATATCATTCTCTTTTCGTATGATAGATATTAAAAGGAAGGAAAATAATCTCTGATATTTTATATATTAAATAGTAATCTTGTTTCCTCCACCGTTTTTCGGTAAAGCAAGCAAGATAGATAGTAGCTATGTATATTGTATGATATCTATTATCCATATAAGTAAATATACATGTATATATATATATATATATATATATATATATATATATATGAAAAGATATATATACACATACAAATACATACATACACATATATGTATATGTCTGTGCGCGCGCGCGCGTGTGTGTGTACATTAAGAAAAGGGAAAGCTTCTAGAAAGATTAATTTTCTCTAAGTCTTGAGTAAGAACTTTTTACTTCAACGTTCATTGCTTATGCAACAGAATATATGGTATCGTACCCTTTTCATGTTGTATTGTTTTTACCTTCATTTATACTATTTCTATATCCTTAAGTTTTTGTATTGGTTACTTATACTGAAATTAAAGCAATGACATTTTTGGTAGAGTAATATTACCCTTTTAAAATGTCTATGTACGCTACATTTACTTATGTTGTATATATTATCTTGCTTTCTACAGAACTTTCTGGAGTTATTAACATAAGAATCAGTAACAGCTGTGGCTGATGATCTGTAATATCAAGTGTTATCGGATGACAGATACTGCCGTTCCTCTTATTTTTTTGGAATTCAATTGTTGCCAATTGGACATGGTCTGCTCAAAATATATTTTCTGCTTATCCTAACTGCATCTTACACAGACAAACAGGCAACCAGGCAGGCAAACAGGCAACCAGGCAGACAGGTAGGCAGATAGATAGATAGATAGATAGATAGATAGATAGATAAATAGATAGATAGATAGATAGATAGATAGATAGATAGATAGATAGATAGATAGATAGATAGATAGATAGATAGATAGATAGATATGTTTCTTTATTAGCCACACAGGGCTGCACACAGATAGAACAAATTACAAGGTAGAGCTTTTCTTTTGAAGGTTTAAAAAAAAAAAAAAGGAAGGGGGAGTTTCGATCAAAAGGGATCGTAAAAGGAGAGAAAGAGGACAAAAAAAAGGGGGGTTAAAAGAAAGGGGGAGAGGAAAAAAAAATTGATCAATAGGGATCGTTATCACAGAAATGTCAATATGAAGTGTAAAGGGGAGGACAGGTGAGGTTTACCCGTGGAAAGAAAAGCCTACGGAAAAGACCACGGTAACCTCGGTCAATGAAGTCACATTTTATATTTCTTTTTTTTTTTTTTTTGCAAATAAGCAACTCTCTGTTTTCGATTTCTGGGTTCATAGGACTATGCTCAAGGTGGCTTCGTCATTCATACGTGCCATTCATGCTACATTCACCCATCTTTTTTTAAAACATTCGCTAGACAAACCTTGCCTTTCTACTCTCACTTTCCTTTTCAAGTGGTACTTGAAGAAGTTGATGAGAGATTGACCAGAGAGGAAAGTGTTTGTCTCTAATCCTTTCAGGCGCGTCCACCAGATACATTCTTTCGCCATAGCCACAAGGATGATGAAAATAGCTCTTCCTTCCCGTTTGAAGGAGGGAGGCGTGACAATATTGACGATAGACACAGCTGATAAACCGACTCGTCCCACACGTGACAGCAGTTGTTCGACATAAGCCCACAGGTCGGAAATTGTTGGACACTGCACGAGTGCGTGCAGAACGGTTTCGTCGCTCTGACCGCATCTCGGGCAGGTCGGCCCCGTGTTTCTCGAGCCGTGTCTGTAGAGCTTATCCCGAACGGGTAGCGCTTCTCGGTAGCACTGCCAGGCCAGGGATCTCTGGAAGTTGTCCATGGGCCCTGGCCCGAAAGTCGTCCTGAACAGGCGGGTCAGGTACTCCTCGTCGACGTCCAGGTTCGCCCCGAGCTCGTCGTCGTATCTCCCCTCCACTAAACCCCTATAGAATGCTTTGGTTGTGTTGAAGTCACTTAAGGTCGACCCAGGACGGCAGAGTTGCTTGAGAGCAACGCGACACTCGCGGTGCCATTCGCCCTTCCTCGGCCTCTTTTTGATCCACGACTGCAGTTCGGTCATGGAGACGAGCTGCGGGAAAGCGTGCCTCACAAACGGCGACCACACCTGTTCACCGTCGTCTACATAGAGCCAGAGATGTCGCAGTCTCAGCGCGTGTCTGCGCATTATCAACCACGGCATGCCCAGCCCTCCTTTTAACGGGTGTTAACAGCAAATGGATCGCCTGACCATCGGGACGCATCCTTTCCACAAGAAGCGAAAGAGGATGCGTTGTAGTTTGGTGATGGTAGGGTCGGGACAAGGTACGACGGTCAGGCGGTAGTAGATGATGGACGCGATGTACGCGTTCACCACCTCCGCCCGACCTTTTAGGGACAGTTTCCTCTCGGCCCATTGCTGGGCGAGAGTGACCACCCTACTCGTTATCTCGTTCCAGTTCTTCTCCATTTGGAGGTCCGGACCGAACCAGACCCCGAGCAACTCAACCGGGCCGTCTGTCCAGCGTCCCACGACGGAGGTACTGGTGGACGGCATGGGCTTGCTTCTCCAGGTGCCGAGCCGCAAGCCCACTGACTTTTCCCGGTTGATTTTTGCTCCTGTCACCGCTTCGTAGTCTTTCAGTGTCTCGCCGACCCGCTCGATGTGCTCGTGGCTTGACACTATGACGGTGACGTCGTCCGCGTATGCAGACACGCTCGTCCCGCATCCCAATTCTCGCGGGATGCCCCTTAGAGTCGCCAGTTTCCGCAGTAGTGGCTCAAGAGTCAATACGTATAGAAGCGCCGAGAGGGGGCATCCCTGACGGACCGAACGTGCAATGTCGAAAGGTCTCGATAGATGTCCATTTACGCGAATTACCGAACGGATGCCTCTGTACAAGGCAGCTATCCAGCCGCGGAAGACGGGACCGAAACCAGCCGCTCTCAGGACTGCCTCCAAGTATCGATGGTCTACCCTATCAAAGGCTTTCGATTGATCCAAGTTGATCAGGGCCCCACCCATGCCAGGTTCGTTAACTACCCTGTCTATGATGTAGCGCATCAGATGGAGGTTGTCATGGATGGTCGGGCCTGGCACGGCGCATGTTTGCGCCTTGTCGACCAGTTTCTCGATGACAAGCGCCAACCTCTTGGCTTGCACCTTGGCCAAAATTTTCAAGTCTGCATTAAGCAGAGTGATGGGCCTAAAGTCATCTATTACATTTCCCTTGTTTAGATCTTTCTTCAGCAGTGTTACGGCTCCTCGGCTCACAAAACCAGGAATGCTCCCGTTTTGCTGCCAGTTGCAGTACACCGCCGCCAAGAGATCTCCAAACAAGTCTGGCACACAATTGTAAAGCTCGTAGGGTAGACCATCCAAACCCGGTGATTTGTCCCTCGAGCATTCTGCCATCGCTTCCCGCACTTCCGCCGCCGTGATGGCACCTTCGCAGCACCCTGCCTTTCTTGTCGAGAGTCGTGGTAGGCTATGTAGGTAGGCACTGAAGTCCACCCTACGTTCTTGCCCTCCACTCGTTCCGAACAGTCGGGCAAAATGCTGCTGAAAGGCCTCACACATTTTACTTGGCTCGAGCAATTCGCGCCCCTGTTCATCTACCAGTGACCGAATGGTGGCTTTGTTGCCCTATTGCGCCTCTGCCACCCGGGCCTCTCTCGCGGCTCCAACACCTTCGTTCCTTAGAGCACGCATCCTAGCTCTGACAGCACATCCTTCGTGTTTGACGTTGAAGTGTTGGTCGAGGGCCAACCTCGCCGCCAAAACGTCGGATGCGATGCCGCTTCTAATTGCCTCTTCTAGCTTCTTAACTAGCTCACCCTCTACTCTATTTCTATCTATGGCTAGTGCTTTGCTGTACCTAATCGCTTCTGCTTTTACTGCTCTCTTGAGGGCAAACCACCATTTGTTGTTGATGATGGCTCCCGTCAAAGCCCTCTTTACTAGTGTGCTAATCCGGTCTCTGAACACTTGTCTCGATGGGAAAGACGCGTTTAGTTTCCAGTATCCGGGACCCTTCCTAAGTGTCTTACCTAAGTCTAGCGTACATGTCACAAGTTTGTGATCCGTGTAGCTGACTATGTGGAATTGTGGACATCCTATGCTATCTCTATCTACTGTCCTACACAGTATCCTATCTAGATACGATCTCGACGACCCGATGCGGTTGCTCCATGTCCACGTTGGCGCATTCGGGTGGTCTTGTCGGAACCTGTCAGACAGTTGAAAGCGTCTGAGCAGGTCTCTGAGGCATTTGCATCCCCGTCTATTCCTATCTCTACCCACGTAGTCTACATGCGTGTCCAAGGTAGCATTCCAATCCCCCACTAAGAGTAAAGGACGAGACGTTCCCAAGAAAACTTCTAGACGTTGAAAGAAATCCGCCCGACCTGTTAAGGGCGGTGCGTAAACTGATACGAGTCGAAAAGCGCACCCATTGCTGCCGTCGACATCCAGGACGACCAGTCTACCCTCCGGGTCTACGAATATTGTCCTTACTTTGAGATCCAGACTCTTGTGAAAAAGTACCGCGGTGCCACTACCGCCCATTCTCGGCAGACAGGGGGAAAAATAAATGTTGAACTGTCCGCCAAACATGGTCTTTAGGGCCTGCGGATTGTGGAGTCTGGTCTCGCTTATGGCTATGATTTCTAACTTATGTGACTTTATGTCATTTAAGAGGTACCCTTGTTTCCAAGGGGACCCCAAGCCACGCGCATTTACACAACCAATCTTGATCATAGTTCTAATGAATTAGAATACAGAGGGTTACTTACTGCTCGAAAGTTTTTGCTTTCTCCTCCGTTGGTTTGTCCTCGAGAAGATCCCAGTACAGTTTCTTTGTGAGATATTTTTGGCATTTACCAACCGCACTGGGGAAAATGCCTTTGAGTGTGTGGTGCAGACTTTTGGAGATGTGTAATATTTTGATGTGGTCTGGTGGTGTTGTGTATGGGTGATTGTTTGTTTTTATGTCATCTTCTGTTATGTTTGTTTTTGATTGGATGTATTCCATCAAATTTGTGTTTTTGGTGTCTATGGCTATGAGCATGTTTGCTGTATATGTTTTTGTGGTGTTGGTGTGGCTGTTGTTTGCGTTGGGTTTTGAAATGTCTTCGGGAGATGTATTTCCCCCTAATTTGTTCGTGTTTGCATTTGGTTTGGTTGTGTTTCTGCTCTTTATTTTCCTTCTTTTTGTAGCTATTTGATAGATAGATAGATAGATAGATAGATAGATAGATAGATAGATAGATAGATAGATAGATAGATAGATAGATAGATAGATAGATAGACAGACAAATACTTATCCTGATCCAAACAATGTGCACAAACGCGCTCACACAAACATTCGCAGTGAAGACTCTACCTCAGGCTTCATAGTAGCACATATAACAATATTTTCACATACACACACACACTCATACACATATATTTATATATCTATACCAATGCATGTATTTATGCAGTGTGATTATAAATTTTCATATTGTTAATTACGGTGATCTTTGCTTAAACGCTGAGAAGCAAATTTTTTGACGAAGTGAAAGTGGAGTTTTTAAATTCTTAAAATATATACGAGTTTTCGAAAGGGTAATACAGTTTCCGTAAGTACCAAATTGCGTTACATGAGTGAGTTGTAACACAAGTGATGACTGCAATCTCACTGTTCAATAACTGTGAAAATGAAGCGCAAAGCAGCTCAGTGAATGTTTAAGTTATTTAGCGTAAGGCAGGTTAATTTTATTCACTTTACTTAAACTTTGGTAACCATCATGCCTGTATTTGCATATGCTTTTAGTAATCTCTTTATTGTTGTAGAAGTAACTTCCTCTTTATAAACGCAATGCATTAATTTTGCGTATATATATATATATATGTTACACATATACATAAATACCACACACATTCGTGTGTTTATATGTACATAACGTATGACTTAATGTATGCGATCAGATACCCACAACTACATATTACATATTATCAATTTATATTGATTATTGGTTGTAAATGTTATTTATTAATGAATTCATTGCAAATCATTACGGTAATTACTTTTGATATTTATACCTATAGAGATTAAACAAAAAATGTTCTGTTTTATTTCGCTTCTACACAGGGAATAGTGAAAATTGTTAAAACTGTAAGTTTAACGAAATTAGACTGAAATGTATTAAATATAACGGAATTTAAATATATAACTACCATATTTTGTGGGCATTACCTACAGGTATCAACTAAAGTACTTTGGTACTGTTTCATTCAGACTTGGTAACATCTAATTCTGTAAGTATGACGGGTTCAGTTGTATAACTGAATTTTTCTGTGATATAGAGTTGATATTCGCATGGTTATATACATGCAGTAACATTCTTGACCTATCACAAGTTTGTATACCGTGAACAGAAGAAGAATTTGACATTTTAAGATTGGCCACTCGTTTGAGAGGCTACATTTCAAGGTTGTGTGACTGCGAATGGTTTCATAACGGAGGTTGGTGAGAGTGGGTGAAAGGAATGAATGTAATTAATTTATTTGAAAGAAAAGGTCAATTGAAATTTGTCTCTGTGAACTGTGTAATTAGAGATGGATATACTCAAAGGGTGTGCATCAGTATATTCAAGGGTGTGTTAATGAGCGTGGTGTATAGAAAGGAAATAACAAATATAATTGTATGGGTGTGTAGCAGATCATTGAGCAAAAGTGACAAGGTTTAGTGTTTGCGTCTGTATGAACAGTAAAAATATTCTCGTGAGTGTGCAAGTGGACGTCAATGTGCACAAGTAAGAAATTTTATGTCTGTTTTATTGGTATCTCTATTGAGATATAGTGTTGCGATGGAATTGTATATATGAGGAAACGGAAGAAGGATGAAATGTATTGATAGTTGTCTAGAGAACGAAATAAAGTGTTTCGGTGGCGAATGTATAATTTCAGAAATAACTTTTAAGATGACATTCCAGTTAGAATTTCGTTAGACTCCAAACGCACGGAGTAAGATACCGTCAAATGCTCTTTTCTCAAATGACCAAAACCAATAAAATATGTTTCAGTATATAGCTGTCCAACAATTTTGCTGCGCCTTTGCCAAAATTATCCAGAGTATTGCATACAAACTTTACAACGCATTACACATACAAGAGACGAAACGTCGTTAAAATGGCTGCATTGAATTACCCAGAGAACTCCGAACGCACATATCGTTCAACATTTCAACTGATTTAGCTATTCTGTTTATCAGCTCTCGGAGTTTGGAAATTCAAAACATTACAACAAAATGACATATTATTATGTTTAGCAATGTCTTAATAAAGGGTTCTCCATTTCGTAAAGAAAATATTCAACATTCTTTATATTAAATGTTAGCTTGTATTCCTTTATTTCAATTCGGACCCTGATTTTTTTCACTGTAATCCTTAATCTTATAAATTATTTGGCAACAACACTTCCCATTGGTATCTACGAAGGCAAGTATAAGTTTATAGAGAGGTAGAGGCAGAGGGATAGAAGAATTAAGGAGGGTCGACAAAAAATGAGAGGGACAGTGTGAAGGGAAAGAAGGGGAATGTGTTCCTTCTTTCAATATCTAATTGTATTTGCAATAGTCGTTCTTTTGGTCAAACTGTCGTATCTCCAGCTGCTTCATATTCGAAGATACTGTTACTTATTTATTTGTGTGTGTGTGTGTGTGTGGTATGTGTGTGTGTGTGTGTGTATGTGTGTGTGTGTGTAATTGTTTTTCAAGATTCCTGGTGTGAAATCGTGTATTGAAGCAGACATTGTTACATTTAGAGATGGTCATATTTTCTTTTCTTTAATGTCTGTAGCCAATTGGCACACGTATTGCATTTGGTATTAGGGTTTACACGACTTTTGTACCTATGTATTTAGTTCATATATATATGCAGTTAAAGTTGGCGAGCTGCCAGAATCGTTACCGCACCGGAAAAAATACAAGTGGTATTTCCTCCTCCTTCACGTTCTAATTCCATCGAGGTCATCCTTGCCCTTAATCTTCTTGGGGACGATACGATAAGTGCCAATTGAACAATCAATTCGATGTCACCAATTTACACTTTCACCCGTAATTGTTGGTCTTGTGCCTGCATTTGAAGCCAGTGTATATACAGTAGTATGAGTACTCATCTTCCGGTAGGTTGTCCTAGGGTTTGGATGCATGTTTTAACAGACTGTTGTAAATACACTAATATTCATACATATAAATACATATGCACGAATGTACATACGCACGCTCACACATACAGACACACATCTGTAATCACGAAGATAGGAAGAAGAATAATTCGTTCCGCTGTGTGTTGTTACCAAAGTTTAAAACGAAGCCACCGTTTTGAATTTTCAAAGGATTCATTTATTTACAAGGAAATATACAGAGATTAATTACCAAGAGTATTGAGCTGTATCCTAGGAGTTCTTACGGCTATATATATGGCTAGAAGTGCGATTGCCTACTTGTTAGAAAGATTATGGCGAGGACCCATGGAAATTTCCATCCGAAATCATATGATCGTAGAGCAGCTAAATTAGTATTGGTGAACAGTTAAGCCGTGATCACATGATGTTTCAAGACCGTTATTCGTTAATGCCTTGAGATGTTTTCAAATCTGTACCTCGCGTACGAACTCCTGTGCCAGAGAGTTTGTCGCAGGACAAACGAACGAAAATACAATGATAACCAAAGGCAGTATAATGCAAATGTACAATGTGTGATGTGTGCGTAATAGTGGGGAAAACTGTCAAAGAAAATATATCTTGAAAAAATCACGAACACAAGTGAATTACAGGTCAAGAATGAGGTATCATGCAGTGTTACCTTCTGAAAATTATAGGGCTGAAACACTGCCAATGATGAATAGAGCATACAGGTAATTGTGCTGGCGAGACGAGAGAAATTTCTGTGAACTGTAGCCAAAATCATTCTTTCTTTTTAACCCAACGTCGATCAATGGCCAAGGATACTGTATTCTCGGGAATATCTGAAACATCTGCCCTACGGATGGTACGCATAAATATGACAGGTACTTTTGGAAATTTCTGTTCGAATTCATATGATAGAATGAGTGCATCTACAATACTTGTGGCTAACAATAATGCCGAAATAACCTGATGTGCCAAAGCCGTTTTTCGTCACTGATCTAGCATGGCTTCAAATCCAAGCCCCGCTACAAACCTATATACAAATAGTTACATGAATATAAGTGCAATTTATAAGTGAAAATATATGGGGGTGTGTGTCTATCGATTGATGTATCTGTATACATATTTATATATAAGACTATATATTAATGTGTGTGTATTTGTATGTGTGTGTGTGTGTGTGTGCGAGTGAACGTATCTGTATCGTTCATGTATTTGCATGTGTGTACGCAAAATTCAGGAAACATTTCTATACATTATGTGAAAACTTTGTACGTGTAATTCAAATTAAATAATATGCTGCCATTATTTACCAACAATGCGCTGCTAAGTCAGCTTCGAAACCAAACTGAACTTACATCGTGTAACTTCTAATAAGAAAAAGGTTAAATAAATAAAGCAGGGAAATTATTTTCCGTTGTAATATGGAAAGAAAATACCTGAAAACTTCAAAGAAGTTATAATCCTTAGCCTTAAAAATACGAGCAAGCCATATTACTGCAGAATTTCTTTGAAATGAAACATAATTTCAGTAGGATGCAATGATATGCCACAGTAGGTAAACTTTTTTACAGTTTCTTATACAAAAGGATTTTACTACATTGCTTGCCTTCTTTTTTTTTATCAATTTTCTTTCTTCCTTTTTCTATTATTATGTTTTCCTTTCACTTTCTCTATTATGCCAGTCTATATTACTTACCTCCCTCCTTTTAAAATTCTTTGTGTGTATACACAGATTATATATGCACTCACGCAAGTGTAACATATATATTTCTATGTGTGTGTGTGTGTGTGTGTGTGTTTGAAATTTATATATATGCATGTATATGTGTGTGTATAAATATATATACATACATGTATATGTATATGTGTGTATATATGTATGTATATATATATATATATATATATATATATATATATACATATATAATATACATATATATATACATTATATATACATATATATATATATATATATATATATATATATATATATATATATATATATATATATATATACGTGTATATACATGTGTGTGTGTTAAATATATGAGGGTAGAAATTACTATTATTAATTAATATCAATTTAAACCAGTATCCTAGCATACTTTAAAAAGTCCGAAGTCTATGAATTATATTACACACACAAGAAGAATAGCCGACAAGGTGGATTCCTAATATGCTAGAAGAAAACGCCAAATCGCCTTACTACGAAGAATATGTTCTCAAAAAGTTTCAGCAAACGCCAGAATGTAAGCAAGCAAGACAAATGAAAAGATACAAAATATGGCAATAAACTCCAAACCTCGAGATTTCGCTATTAACGGTCACTAATGTGATCATCCGTGGCTCATCAGGAAACATAATTCACAGAACTAGACACAAAACGTCCTCTCGATAGAGAACATGTATAAAATTCTGCCAATTATAGATCAGGGTCTCTCTTACAAATGTTTTGATTTTGACGAGCTGAAACTTGAAAGAACACTGCGGTTTATAGATTTCCGCAGCGAATTCACCGGTTAGAGAACACGGCTATTTAAAAGTCAAATAATGAGGGTAGAAATTATTAATGGTGACTATTCCTCTTATATATGTTATACAGGTGCAGGAGTGGGTTTGCGTTAAGTAGCTTGCTTACTAACCCCATGGTTCCGGGTTCAGTCCCACTGCGTGGTACCTTGGGCAAATGTCTTCTGCTATAGCTTCGGGCCCACCAAAGACTTGTGAGTGGATTTGATGGACAGAAATTGAAAGAAGCCCGTCGTATATATGTGTGTGTCTGTCTGTCTGTCTGTGAATGTTTCTGCGTCTGCGTTTGTCCCAACATCGCTTGACAACCGATGGTGGTGTGTTTAGGTCCCCGTAACTTTGCGGTTCGGCAAAAGAGAACTGATAGTTTAAGTACTAGGCATTCTGGGGTCGATTTACATGTCTAAAGGCGGTACTCCAACACGGCTGCAGTCAAATGACTGAAACAAGTAAAAAATAAAAGAATAGATAGGTAGACAGACACATACATACATATATATTGCATATATAAAGGAGCGCAAAGTGTGACAAGGCCGGCCCTTTGAAATACATGCACAACTCATTTTTGCCAGCTGAGTGGACTGGAGCAACGTGAAATAAAGTGTCTTGCTCAAGGACACAACACGTCACCAGGAATCGAACTCACGACCTTACAATCGTGAGCCGAATGCCATAACCACTAAGCAACGCGCCTTCACATTGCATATATACATTATAATATATATTATATTGGCAATATATATTATGTTTGCATAAAATACATAAATACTATACGTGCGCGCACACACACATATGTATATATATATATATGTATATATATATGTATATGGGGGATGAGTATATATACTTATATAATATAAAATTTATGCATATTAAATATTTCTGTAATATACAAGTCTATAGATACATAAATATATTTGTGTATGTAATTATATATTTATGTATATATTTGCCAATATGTATGCGTATTAATGATTGTTTTTATGTCAGTTATGTTATATATTAAGATAATTAATTTACCATTAAACCTTATGATTTCTCAATATATTTCAGCAAAAATGTATATTTGATACATTTTACACTATAATATTTGACAGTACCTAACAATTCACGACTTAATCGGTTTCATTTTACAACTCTTCTCTGCTTTAATACATTCCCTGGTACGTGAACCTTTGATAATTGTTGCAATGCTAATGAGAATTATATGCAATGTAGATGCACAGGTTAACTGGATCTACAACAAGGAGGAAATAGCACATACTTAAATTCATTTTATATTTAAGTTTGTGTATGCATATATATATATATATAAAGAGAGAGAGAAGGGGGGGGCACATATTACACACACGCACGCACACACACACACACACATACACACACATATATATATATATATACATACACACATTCATATAAATACGTATGTGTGTGCGTGAAATTGCTCGTTTGTTGTTTTATATCTCATGCTGTGTTGGTTCTCCATAAGAACTTGAATTTAGTATAGCAATACACAACCACTTAACTAATTCAACGAGGATTTTGTCAAGTTGATCCAACATTAGGACTGTCATAAGTAGAAGGTACCGTGTGAGTCCTCGAATGTGTGATTGTTTGTGTTTTTGTGTGCGTCTGTTGTTCCCGTTGTGGTCATTTATGTCAGCTCATAGACTAGCGTTTCTTCAAGCGGAGTTTGATACGAGAATGACTTAATAGAAATACTTTGATAACACTGGTCAAAAAAAAATTGAAAAGGTGTCGAGACACCAAACATCTTTGTTTAGCTAACTTGGGGGCGCTGAATCTGAAAATGACCTTACTTTTTTTTTGGTTAGCTACCGTTTTTGCTGTACAGAAATGCCTCATTTGGAGGGGGGAGCATTTTTTTCATTTATTTTCTGTATATTTGATATCGATCGATGGCAAAATTTCTCAAAATAAAATCGTAGAATCCTCTCAATTCGTATTTAAACCAACAAATATTGGTCTGCTTATTGAGAAATACTATTTCTGCAATAATAATCAGATCTTAACTCTTTAAATTAGCATGATTGAATATACCAAGACCAACAAGTATTTTCATCAAATCATTAAATAACAGCAGAAATAAAACCTTCATGAACATAAGAACTATGGTAAAAAGTTTCTCTTTCTTGTTTGTCTATAAT
The DNA here is from genome assembly GCF_006345805.1 of Octopus sinensis. Lineage (NCBI taxonomy): Eukaryota > Metazoa > Mollusca > Cephalopoda > Octopoda > Octopodidae > Octopus > Octopus sinensis. The sequence goes on from NC_042999.1 coordinate 106,526,231, forward strand.
GTTCAATGTTATTTAAGTCCCTTTTGATACTCCAGCAGTAGTCAGCCATCATTCGTTTGTTTTGATATCCTGATAGAATCGTTGCTCATAAATCACATTGCCGCAATTTATCTAGATGGCTATGTAATAAAACGTGAACCTTAATACTCATATTAGCGCCTATGTCCTGTAGAATTTTCAACAGCGTTTCCACTAACTCCATGTAGTTATTTACAGCATACTTTCGTGGACCCACGCGCGTTTCAATTGCATCGACTGCACTCTCTAAGATATGCATCTGGTGCTTTTGTCAGTACAGTTTCATCAGGGTCCGTTATTTACTGACATTCGAAATGAAGCTGAAGGAATCAGCAAGCCAAGTAAATGAAGTTTTTTTTTTGGTGGGGGAGGTATTGGCGTTACTAAAAATAGTTGTAGTATTAAGGATCCATGGGTCATCTCTGCTAAGTTTGGTAGGTGAAGCGAGATACAGTTTTACATATAGGTCAAGATTAGATAAAAACATTTGCGCAGATTCATTCGTACTATCAAAATGTTTATCATTCTACTCATTGCAAGGAGAATACTACTACTTTTAGAGGTATTCAATTAATTTTGATTTATTATATACGTTTTTTTTTTTTGTTGTCACAATTGTTACTCTAGAAATTTATAGTTTTCTGGCTATATTAAGTGTAATATTCATTAGTACTATCAAAAACATTATCATTCTACTCATTTAAAGGAAATACTCTTATTTTTAGAGGTACTCAATTAATTTTGATTTATTATATGTTTATTGTTTTCAAAATTGTTATGTTAATAATTAATAATTTTCTAGCTATAAGTGTAATGCGTTTATTTGAATTTCTTGAAAGTATATTTATTTGCATGAAGACATCTTAAACAAGTGTTACCAGATTAAATTCAGAAGTAAAAATTCGGTACATTTCCTCAACACATAAGTCATATCGTCTTGATGACAAAGATCCCGATATTTCTATCAAACACTATTGTGCAAATACTATTTGTTAAATTAAAGGGGATATTTTTTTTTATGTGTTTCGGGTGACATGCGTTAAACAGGAGATCTTGTTGACATTTTTTATCATAATACCCAACAGAGGGAGCTGTTCGATCGTAAATTGAATTTCAGGGTTTATATTATTTAGTATTGATTTAAATTTCAAAAGTTCACCAATAGTGACCTTCCAAATGATAAAGCAGTCATCCAGGCATTATTTCCAGATTTTTCTTATATAATGGGAAATGGATATCAATATTTTTGCAGTAACACTTCATATATGATGAATTCAAAATGTCCCATTATTAGGTTCGCATGAAGAGGAGCTGCTTTCGTTCCCACCGCAATTTCATATTTTTTATGATAGTACGTGTCTCAAAATAGGAAATAATTATTCTGAAGCATAAATTTTAATATTTAAATAAGAAAAAAACCTGCTTTATGCGTCCCGGAATTACTTCGGGATAATTTTCTAACCAGAATTTTATTACTTCTATTCTATAGTCATGTGGGATGTTGGTGTAAAGATTGATAGCATCGAAGGAAACCAATAATGTCTCTTCTTTAGTTCCTTCTTGGTAGGTGCTTCTCATGTCTAGATTGTCTCTAATGAAACATTTGATGTATTTCAGTGAACGTTTCAGTAGGATGTCTAGAAAACTGCTTAGGCGGTGAGTTTCACAGGCTGGGCTAGCTATAATGGGACTTAACTTTAAGTCTTCCGACGCTTGGATATTTATGTATTTACCTCGTGATTGTTTTCAGGCTTTATTAACTATCTTGCTCTTGTGTATTTTAGGTAGGCCGTAAAAGACTAGGTTTTCATTTAAAGTTCGTGATATAATCTATTTCTTTTTCTCTCATGCCGTTTGCATGTAGAAGAATTAAGGATGCAATATTTCTCATTGTTTTTGTTTCTTATCGATCACAGCTTTTCGTAGAAAGTATCGTTTTCTAGCATGGGTAATACTAGATATTTGTAGTATTCTGTATCCATCAGAAGTATAGCACTCATTTGTCTGCTTCTTTAATTGTCAGTTCTTTGTTGTTTTGTAGTTCAATTAATTTTTTTTCCACTTTCGATTGTTGAGGTTTGAATATGTCACATCTAAATATGAATGCATAACCAACTTTGGTCTCAATATATATTTTAATTCATGATCACATGCTCATCACTCTCTATATATCATCTCACTATTTAAGCTTTTTAGTTTTTGTGTATATTTATTTATCCGCCACCAGACAGATGGACAATTACCTCCACAGTCACCTATAATAAAGTTGCAGGGGCTGCCAGAAGATAGTTTGGATCATTCCTCCTCATCAACTGCCTCATCAATGGATTTTCTGTTTGGGTTTACTCCCTTAGATTTTCATACTTCTGTATGTGTCTACAAGGCAGCAGAAACAGCCGCAGGTTGTACCATCTACTGCTATATTGGTAGCAGCACTAGTCTGACCTGACACATACACATGACGCGCATCCCCACCCCACCCCCACAAACAAGGATATATATAAAAAATAAAAATAAAGTGTAAAATAATATATATATAAATAAAAGATATGCCATTGAGAAATAGAAGATAATATATACACATAAAAGTAAAAATATATAAGTAGAAATATAATTTAAAATATGACATATATATATATATTACAGACATTTTGTTGGATGAACGTTGAGTGTTCATGGAGTTCCTCCGCCCTTTGACGGATCTTATTTTTCCTCCCGCAGTGTGTCCAACACATCCTCCTCACCAAGCAAGCCTGGTGGGGTTGCCAGTTTAGTCGCCAACGACCCGACCATGCAACAGGTTGTACTGGTTTACATGTTACCAGTAGCACTGTAGAGCGAACTGACCTTATGTGTGTGTGTGTATTTATTGTAGATTTATATGTATATATACATATACATATATGACGTTACATAGATGTTTGCATACATAAGCGTATGCCTTTCTTCAACATGATACTAATATTAATATCTATTTTATAGTTAAGGCGGTGAGATGAGAGAATCGATAAAATAAGTATCCCTTCCACTCTACTTTCTGGCCTTGTACCAAAATTTGAAGACAATATTAATTCTAAAGCCATATTCATTTTGATTATGCAATATTTACTATAATATGTTTGATATGTGCAATAAAATCAATATCTAATAAAGAATGTAATATTAATATAAAGTATAAATTCATATAAATTGCATGATATTACTTAATAATTAACAATAACCATATTTGTAATGAAATTATTCATATTAATAATTGCATTAATATCATTAATAATTTGTAACATCGGCTATAATACATATCCTTTTATTATGAGTAACAATTATAGTTTTAAGTGTTACCTGCTTGGTAAATGTCTGTAAATTCCTAACTCTTCCTGCTTATTGTTTTATTGATTATTTAGCGCCTAAATTTACACAGCATGACTAACTCTTGGAAAAGCGATGATTGACTCTTGAATAACGTGACATATTACACGTTATAGACATTTTATTACTGAATATATATTTATCAAATAAACTTTTCCACTGTATGCTGCGTGGGGATACCGCCCATAGTTTCTATAACCCGCAAAATTTCATCATTTTCTTTCGATTGATATTATTGTTTATATATCCTTAAGATGATCTTATAATATTACTACCGTGTATATAATATTTAGCAGGTATCTGTGCGTCTATTTAAGCGTACGTATTGTTTATTTTGTATATATCGCTTGCTTAAAGTTATGAGTCATGTCTCTTGCCAATTATCTTTTTAGAGTAGACGCGTTCTGGATTTTCTTGGTATCTAAATGAAAAACTTAAACTACTTGAATGGTCGGCTGCGTTCCTTTCAAGATAACAATATAGTCATTAATTGCCCATCAAAATCTCTCCTTGCGTATTTCGAATGAAGACTTGCCTCGTTTATGTATATGAACTGTATCGATGAAAGAATTGTAAGGTAACTATAATATTCTTTGACCTGATGTGAAAGCCTTTTTACCAGTATTAATTTATAAATTATACGGCCAAATTATTTCATTTATATACATTGATATATACCGTATTTTCCGGCGTCGAAGATGCTTCCTCCTCGAAGACCCACCCTGATTTTAGCAACCAAAAATTTGAAAAAATTAATAAACACAAAAATAAGGTCCCGGCACTTCGGGTCTTGTAATCTTTACAGATGCAATGGAAACAAAAAACATCACTGTAACCTCCAGCACGCCACTTAAACTGTTCCTAGTACGTATTTGCGCTATCCCTTACGTTGACTAACCGTACCTGTCTCCCGTTGTGACACTACACTCGTGTCTGTAAAACTAACAAAAGGCGGTACAGAGACATGGTATGATAAGTTTACGCCTACCTTTATGTACCCACTGTAATACTGAAACTACATTACGACAGGGATAGATTTAGAGGTGGTGATATGAGAGATGCACCCACCACTAACCAAAAAATTATTCAAATTTGACTGTTATATTTAATCATGTGTGATGGAAACCATATATCTATACCAAGAAGAAACAACACTTGAAGGGTTCAATATAAAAATTTGTTTTTTCAGTATCTCTGAACATATTGCACTGTCATTTCATTGATCAATTGCAATGAATCAAACCTCAGACCCACCCTACCCAAGACATTTCTGGATCCACTCCTGCACTACGATACTCCAGTTCGACTAGTCAATGTTCGGCCCAGCAGTGATTTTATCTTCGTGTGTTGCGTCAGGAATGTTCTTGGCCAGTAGTGTATCAGTACATGCAAGTGGACGGGGCTACAGCTAGTATTTTAAGATTTTGGTAGTATTGGATGTAGACTTAAACAATACTTTTTATTGTCCCAGACAAAGGACAAACTAAACTCCACAACAGGAAATTTTTTGTGAGAAATACGGAATAGTATTTTATTGCAGTTACACTTTGTAAACATATCATGAACATGACATCCCGAACAGAACAAAATAAAAATAAAATAAAAATTACAGTAAAATCTACACAATAAAAGATCACTTCAATCATTTATAGAAGTACCATACAAATATAACATCCTAAATAGAACAAAACAAAAACAGAACAGTGATTAAAATCTGCACAGTGGAAATATTATCAATAAGAAAACATATTTTAATCTTCAAATCTAGAAAATATTTCACGTTATTACAATCTGAAAAATGTTCATACGAACATAACAAAACAAACGTTACAATTAAATTACAATGGAAAAAGATTTAAAAGTGGGCAAATATTAAAGATACGACCATAAGGAAAATATCTTAAAAATCCTGAAAGCTGACTGCAATCATCCATAACCCCAAAACCAGAAAAATCATCAGGGTCATCAACACTGTCTGCAGTATCACTATCTTCAAACGGAATGTCATCCTCTGTGCCAAAGCAATTTTACTACTACTTCAATTTTCACAGTGTTCCATGATTTCAGGACCCACTCGCACACTTGAGCAATTGTTGGCCTTTTCAAACCACCTGTTGACGTTATGTCATGGTCCTTGGCTGTCATCCACTGATTCCACTCTTCTTTCATAAATGCCTTAAAATGCTTGTTGATTGATACGTCCAGTGGTTGTAATTGGCTTGTTAAACCACTAGGGATCACTGCCATTTTCGTTTTCAGTTTCTGTACCCTCTCTTTAATACTCTTTGTTTTGTGGGCACGCAGGGATGTTTTTGTAAGAAGGCCACTGGAACACCTTGACCAGAACTTATCTAGCCATAACTGCACTCCCTCTACATCCATCCACCCCTTTGGGTGGGCGTAAAAAACTTCCACTAAGAATTTTGTCTAGGGTAAGTTTTCCTCTTGAAAATAAGTAGCGGTGGCAGTTTTCCTCCATCAGCGCAACACGGTAGTACTGCTTTATAGTGGTTTTTCTCATGTCCAGATATCATTACATTTACGGTCTTGGACCCTTTAACATCCTTTGTTATATTTAATACCACATGAAGCGTTAGTGACACCTCATCAATGTTTCCGATCTAACCCAGTTCGTAGTCAGTCTCTTTTCTTGCAGTGATTATGAACCTGTGAAATTTGATTAGTTTCTTATAATCTTCAGGCATTTTTGTGCTATTCTTGCTTTCATTCTCATTCCAGTCCGTGTCTTTTCATAAATCTGTAACACCAGGTTGATGTGCCACGAAAATCATCCAGACCTCGTGCTGCTGCCCTCACTTTTAATTCATCGTTAATCATTTTTGTTGATACTGAATCACATGAATTTCTCTCTGCAACTATCCCCTCTTTTATCTCTTGTTTCATTTCTGGCCACTTAACTGCTGTCTGATGTAGGTCATGTTTAAGTCTTCATGCCGGCTGCAATAGGTCCTTTTGATTCTTCCAGTAGCGGATCATTTTCTCGGCTGACGGTGCTCCAAATTGCTTCTTGGCAACTCTGATGTCATGCTGTTTGACATATTCAAACACCTGTAGCTTGTAGCCGATTGTTTAAGAGTATCCTCTGCTTGAGGTTGCCATAATAACGGTTGTGCCAAAAGTTTTAAGTAAAATCTTCTGAAGATGCGGATCACTCCTAACGTCAGCGGGTCCAGTTTTGAACTGTTTAAGACCATGACTTTCCGAGATCAAGGAGGAAGCCTATGTTGCCGTCTGAACACAACACGTTTCATCACTGAGAGGAGTGAGTAAGTGATATCTGAACGCAATACGTTTCATCTCAGAAAGTGAGTGATTATGCTAGCATCGTTCTTAATATTTGCTTGTAAATCCTTTTAACATACCGCAGTTTTACTTTCGTTCATTAATGATTTACCCTTAAAGTCAGGTTGTTTCAAGCGAGTAACAATATCGGCAATATAGATACACATGTAAAATATCACTCGTCAGTTTCTTCGTCTAACATACACTGCCCAAACGGGAATGAATATTTGTGATTGCGTATATTCTAAAAAAAATTATCGTACTTTTGTTTATTGACTACTTTAACAAAATATAATTTATACACTTCACTTAGCGGTCGTATACAGGGGGTCAGATTACTGACTACCATAGATAGCTTTCCTCTAGGGTTAGGACATGCCTATGAAAACTGCAACCTTCGACCTCCAGGACGCATGGTAAATTTTTGAGACTTATTTTAGGTAAAATGTAGCGTTTCCAACGCTGGGAAATACGGTAGCTTATATCATCCATATACATTAATATAAGTATGTAAAATAATTTATTATTTATGTATTTATTTATTATATGCTAAAATGAATTGTTTTTATATGATAAAGGATGGGGAACGATCGTAGTTGAATGAATGTCAATTGGTGAAATAATTGTTTTCGTTTTGTACCTCCTCTCTTTCTTTATATTTTACACACTTCTAGTGAAATGATCATTACCCGTTGTAATTATTGAATTTCAAATCATAGAACTATACAAGCACACACAGCCAGGTACATTCATACACACACACACACACACACAAATATGTATATATATATATATATATATATATATATATATATATATATATAATATATATATATATATATTATATATATATATATATGTATATATATATATATGTATATATGTATATATATATATATATATATATATGTGTGTGTGTATGTATGATGAATTTCTTTCATCATCCATTCACAAGGCTTTCGTGGGCTTGAAGTATGTGGCTATACTGAAAGGCACTTTCCCAATCTGCCACACAGCGAGACTGAATCTGAATTCCCATGACGGGGAAGCAAACATCTTAATCACACAACCATCGGATAAACTGTGGAAAACAAAAGTTTGAATAAATCTTTGCAAAATGATATCTAGTTTGATTAAGAAAATTAAATAACAAAAACTAAAATGCCTTATATTTTTAAATTATCAATCAATAACAGTTTTCTAATTAAAGAAATAATTTCTGTTGATGAAATGCACAATCATTGTTAAATAAATATTTCTGATAGCAATTTAATGGTGATGGATAGTTGATCATTACACCAACAAGAAACATTTGTGAGAAATATGGATAACATTTGCAATGAATTGAAAACTAAATACTAGGTACCTGGTAATATTTGTTTTAGTTTTCACTATCTGAAACCCGATGCATTTTCTTCAGCTGACCTGATAGGAAATTTATTTTAGCTGAGCCAACACAAATATTTAATCATTCAAAATTTTATTTTAATGAAGAAGGCAAACTTTGAGTTTGATGATAGTTCTTATCAGCATGTGCAAGGGAAACAGCTCAAAACTTCTAAATAATTGGAATTTCAATGGTGGGTGTGAGTTTGATCTTAGGCAAGAGTATCTTTACAAATTTGAACAGAGTTTTGTCTTATAACGACTCCACAAGAAATGATAGTCCATATCTGACCTACAAGAGCTTAAAATGACTGAGATAGATGAGCTTCTGAATGTGGATGTTTCACATGCGAGAATTTCAAAACTATAATTGTGTATACAATATTTTCTGTTAGTCTTACAAGAGAAATAAGAGTGTTCTTAGTAAAATATCAAATAATAACTCCTTAAAATGTAACTCTATATACTGCATAAATTTCATACATAAGATTTGAGTACACTCGAGGCACAATTCTGGTTTCTGGTTCACGCTAATCTGCTACTTAAACATTGCATGGATAAAGTCACTTCCTATTTCTCTATATTCATATGAACAAAATTTAATTCAATGTTTGATTTAATTGAAATGCATGACAAGGTGAAGGTGATTAACAAACAGCACAAGGATGTAAGGGATATTCTGTAACCAAGATTAACTACTTCCAGCGGTGGTTGTGTCACTATAAGCCCTCAATATTTTATACGGTAAGTGTAACAACTTGACTCACAAACTGAGAAGATTCAACAATGACTTAGAAAATAAGCTAACTTCAATTTGTGTAAGAGCAAGAAAGGGGGGGGGAATAATGCATCTTGTTTTTAAAAAAATGTTGAGAGGTCCATTCAAACAAGATTGGCACTTTCAATTAAATAAATACAAAAGGAAATTATAAATTTAGAAAGTAGGAAACCTTTAACTATGTATATAACATTATGAAAGCTTTCAAGTTTTCCTTTCTGTCATTTTCAAGATTATTCAAATTGACAGTTTGTTTTTATAATGTTCCTGCAAAAGTGCAACTGCTTACAGAAATGACTAAGAATATTATGTAATTTAAATACAGCAGCAAATTGTAAATAGAAATTTCTGCTAAAAAGCTCCGTATTATAGCTATCTGATGTTAAATGATGTGTGGCCCTACATGACTTAGAAGAAAAGATAATACCAAATAGTCTTGATAATATAAAATGTTCAACAGGACTGCTTTGCAGTTAAAAGTTTTGAAGCCAATACCTTGTTTCGCATTGTAGAATTAGAAACTAAATATTAGCAAATATGTTTTTGTCAAAAGGTAAAATCTGGACAAAATTAATCTTGTATTAACATATAAGAATTAAGATGAAATAACTTGCTATTTTTCAAGAACCGTGTATTAAATGTTAGTATCTATGTATTAAGTTACTAATACCGTATTAATATAAAGAGTAAATATCTAAGATTTAAATATTTTCAATGATCTGTTGATACAGTGTCAGCAGCTAAGCTATTAGTCAAGCAGTTAAGAATATATTAAGTACACTAACATACCTTACATGTGAATTGAAAGAAAGTAAACTCCATTTTGTGAAGTTATTAGTTCATACATTGCAATGAGATGAAATGATTGAGTGGCTTACATAATTAATAACTAAGATTTATACTCACTTATGAAGCATACAACTGCGAAATATTGTGACTGATGATATTCACTACCGTTTTATTAATCTCCATTAGCATTTCACTCAGTAAAATATCAAATGTGATTTGCTGCCATCACTCATGAGATCCAAACACAGACTTTCATAATATCCTAATATTAAAATGTAAAGTACCACAAAGTAGAATATTTTATAAATATATCTCTTCAAAGCAACAAACATTCCGAGAATCTGAAGACGTAAAAGTATTTCAGTAGCGATGTCTTTCTTTCTAAATCTTATTTTTTTTTTTTACATTAAATCATTAAATATCTCAAAGTCTTATTGTATGACTATCAGATGCATACTTCCGAATTTAGTTAATATCCTTAACAGACGTAACTTATTAAATATACTAGCTGGACATTTCTAAATCTTTGTAACTTTTACATTAAAGGAGCATGAATTCTAATGAAGCAATTTCCACTTTCAAAGAATTTGCTTTCTTTGAAGTATATTTATGGATTTTAACTGCAGATAATCTCTGACCATATTATATAACATAGCATATTATATAACACCGTATTTATTAATATGATTCCAAATATTCTCGAGTTCTAATTCTACTTTTACATATGTGTAGACGCCCTGCAAATTCCAGCTATTTCATTTTACGGAATTTTGCGCTTACGGAAATTGTAAAATACGTCCACTCATTTGGGAATACGGTCAGGAATTTAACTCTCTCGAAAACAAGGTTAAATTTTAAGAACTTAAAAGCTACACTTTTTCCGAGTTGTAAAGGCTGCCTTTCGGTGTTTTAGCTTATACCATAGTAGTTAATTTGAAAATCAATTGTCACGAAATGTTTATAGATATATACATGTATATATGATGAAGGGTATACGAATTATTGTATCCATCACTACAAATTGTGAGGGGAAATTTTCACTGTGAATATCTGTGCGTCCATTTGTGTACGTTTTCTTGGGCCATAAGGGGCATCTATTTATCCACACACACAACACACACACACATACACATACACATGCATCTCTCTCTCTCTCTCTCTCTCTCTCTCTCTATATATATATATATATATATATATATATATATATATATATATATACATATGGGGCTGGTATATGCGTGTGTGTGTAAGCATGCATGTATATTAATCTGTGCAGCCAACACTGTATCTGCTATCAACACCAAAACCAATACAACCGCTACCATTACCAAAGTACCAACTCAACAATGCAAGGATCATGTAAAAAGATAAGCAACCCATTTTTAAAAATCTATCACACGAGATATGGTTATCTAATATACTGAAAGTCGACTGAAATGCTTTCGATCTTAATTCAATGACAATTGACCTAAATAGCAATGAGAATTAAGTTGAAGCTAAACCGTAAAAACTTTACAATTGGTTTGAAAAATGTGACAAGCACCATTCCCAACGATACCCACATTAGCACCAAAAACAAAGCCAATGCAATCAATACCACCGCTATTACCAGCCCACCAACTTTTAGGTGACCAAAAAGCAACAATAACAGTATCAGCACGATAGTATTGTTTGCATCTACATATTTTGTAAGTCAAGATAACATATATGGATCGGTGAGTGTGCGTGCGTGTGTATACGTGTGTGTGTGTAGAGTGCGGAGTTTTTATGGCTCAAATATCCTGGATACAAGGAATGAAGGGCCTACGACCCTGGTAGCCCTTCAACTAACTTTAAGGATACAATACTTCTTTCCGTTCACTCCTTCAGCTTTCCAAGTTTTCATGGCTGTTTTTATATCTATTAGGACATAAAACACTTTTTGCGCACACAAACAATTCTTTCCTGGATAATTTGTTTGACTTAATATTTGTCGTAGTCACTGTTGACCGTTGCAGCTATTGGCTTTATTTACAATTCCAGATAACTGAAATCAAGCCATGAATGGTAACTGAAGAACCGTAAAATGATTACACCGGATATTAAGCTTGATGTCTGAAAAGGGTTTGATACAGAAGAAAAGAATAATTCCCGTGACCAAACATGAATGTTTGTAACATGTACAATAAGAACAAGACGTGACAACATCGAAAAACTAAGCCAATGCCAAAGTAGTTACTTCTAGCTAGTAAACACTTGAAAGGTCCAAGGGAGGAATGAATTATCACAACAAAAATTGACAAACGATACTGTAGTGATACAAAAACTGCTATCAATAATCTTGAGTAGCTGAAAAATATAACTGATAGAGAGTGCTACTTCACCGACCAAGTATATCACGTTGCCATATTTGCGCTTTGATAGAACATTGGTGCATGTCCATTTGTTTCTTGAAAACAAATATCAGTACAGTGATTGAAAGCATTTTAAAATAGTCTATACGCTGCAAATGACAAACAGCTGGAAACACTATTAAAGACAGTTCATGGATTTACCAAAGAAATAGATATGAAATTTGGATTAGAAAAATGCGCCAAAGTAACCATGAAAAGAGGAAAACTAGTTAAGAGTAACAACATCACACTAGATAAAACCAATGAAATAAAAGAATTAGACCAAAGCCAAACTTACAAATACTTAGGAATCCATGAACTAGATAAGACACAACACACACAAATGAAAGAGAAAATAAAAAAAGAATATTATAGACGAGTTAGATCAATACTAAAAACAGAGCTCAATGCTAAAAACAAGATAATAGGTATCAACACTTTAGCTGTCCCAGTTATAAGTTACAGCTACAATATCCTTAACTGGACACGAAATGAACTGTCCAAAATAGATAGGAAAGCAAGAAAAATACTGACAGGATCTAGGATGCATCACCCAAAATCTGACATAGAAAGACTATATATACAACGTATAGAAGGTGGTAGAGGCCTTATACAGCTGGAAAACTACTATAAAATAACCACCATAGGACTGCAAAAATACCTACTTCAGAAGGAAGGAAAACTGATCCAGATAGCAGCAAAACACGAGCAAAACAAAAAACTGTTCTCAGTATTTAAGGAAGCTGACAAATACAAACAAGAAATCATACCACCTAATAGACACAGAGAAGAAGAAGAAGAAGAAGATGATGAAGAAACAACAAAAGCTATAAAACAAATGAAATCCAAACTAAAAATAGAACAGCAACGAGCCATGATAAAACGATGGCAAGAAAAGCCCCTTCATGGTAAATACTGCACTAAACTAAACGCAAAAGAAATAGACAAAGAAAAATCCCAGCAATGGTTGAGAAGCTCATGACTCAAAGCAGAAACAGAGGGATTTTTAATTGCAGCACAAGACCAAAGCCTCCCCACCAGAAATTACCAAAAACATGTAATGAAAAGAAATATTACAAGTAACTGCAGAATATGTGTAATAGTAATAATAATAATAATAATAATAATAATAATAATAATAATAATAATATAATAATACCAACAACAACAACATCCTGAGCCAGTCGTTGAAGGTAAAGATGTCACACAAGATTGTGCTGACAAGCATTGCCTGCATCCTTAACAAAACCCTATCAATTAAACTTTTTGTGTTGTATTACATGAAGATATTTCGCTATTGTCCCTGCCATTCCCCCTCTCTAAGCTTTCAGTAATACTGTAACATCTCTTATCGTTCACTCGCCCTAGGACACTGGGTGTGTCTCGAAAGGGATTGTAACAAACATGCAGGTTGAAAAGTAAATACTGCTGGTGCTGCTACTACTACTACTACTACTACTACTACTACTATTGCTACTACTACTACTACAACTACTAATAATAAAAATAATATTAATAATAATAATAATAATGATAATAATAATAATAATAATAATAATAATAATAATAATAATAATAATAATAATAATAATAATAATAAAATTTAACGGAACCCATAACAAAACCAAGCATAAGGAGAGCGGACGGATAATGGTAAATACTATAAAATAGTTGATTTAGGAGTTACATACACACACTCACTACTCTATACAACAACCTTCCAAAAACATACAAGAATAAACTCATTCTGTAAATACCCAACAAAATTAACAAAACCCACATGTGCCATAGAAGGCCGATACCCGACAGAAAAAGACAACTTTCGCTACACAAACAACACACAAGATTAAAACTAATACAACACAAGGCTCAAACAAAACCCCATAAAATGACATATTGATACGAATCAATATCCCACCGGAAAAAAATGCAGCACACACCCCAAAGGTGCAACAAATGATGCAATAGGAAGTTGATTGAAACTTTCAGATATCGAGAAATAATAGTGGTGACGAACGTTACCTTACCTCATATTGCTGCTTCGTGTAAAAATCTAGGCAAGCGGGGTCACAATCACCATTGTGATATGAAAGACGAACATTTGTTGGAGCCATTTATTTTCTTGCAATACATTTGTATATACACACGGTAACATTGTGCAGATGTACCGCGTGTATATACAAATGTATGGCAAGTGTACGGTACACTACAAAATAAGAAAAATATAAAATAAGACAAACTTAAATACAAAAATTATTTGAACAGGGTTTTACTGATATTTGACTCCCTGATATACAGCTTTCTTTTAACAAAGTTTAATTACAAAATATATTCAACATATTTATTATGACTGACACACGTGGGCGAAAAGTACCAAATGAGAGGGGAAAATATTTGATATACTGAAACACTTTTACCCATTGATACACAATTATCTACACATCATAATATGTCTCAGATTAATGTAAGGCAAACAACTAGGTATATTTGAATTATCTTACAAAAACTTTGACGCCTAATCATTCTAGAAGCTGCTGAAAATTAGTCAAACTGGTACTAAACCACGTTTGCAGCAACATAAAATAACCAAAGAAGAACATTCAGGGATGAAAGTGGGTTTTCTGAGATATAGACGGACACAAAAGAGACCCATCCCTTTTCCTGAAAACAAATCAACCTCAATCGCTGATACAAACCAGAAGTTACTCACTTCTGACAAGTTGTGAAAACTAATACTAAATAGTAATGCAGTAGACAACACCTCAGTTTATGAGAGACAGGGGTTTCCGAAAAACTCTGGTTGTAACAACGAAAATGAAGCTGGACCTTTAGAGGAAGGCGTCTCAGTCGGCAATGGAACAGTAAAGATGCATACTGACCACAGCTGTCATCCTAATACAGCATCAGCAGATAGTAGAGCTAAGAGAAGGATGTAGGTCAGCGAAGGAAACAGGATAGTGATACAGTGCTACTTACAAAGAGAACCTAAATGAAGGGGCTATAGAAAACGGATGTTAACAGTTTGGGTACAAAAGGGTGTGTTTAAATTGACTGGGCAGATATTACTTGATGAAGCTAATGCTATTAGGAGAAGGAAGTGGATGGCAGAATTGGAGGTAGAAGAGATCACATGAGAACTGGAAAAGAAAGACCAGGCAGTGGAAAAGACAAACAACAACATAGGAAATACTTCTCAAACTAAAGAGCCTAAATAAAGAAAATAATAATAGCGCTATAAATAAGGAAGGGACAACTGGCACCAACGACTGATTTAAGTGAGGAAGATCAGATGATTTTAGATGAGTTGCAAGAAGTAATAAGTAAAGAAGTAAGAAAACGATCGCCAGGATTAAAAATAAAAACATCAAGAGAAGGAAGCTACAATAAATGAGTAAGAATGTAGATGCAGTTATCTGAAAAATTCCGAGTTGATTTTGATTAAACATACTTCAAGAAGTGAATTCGCAACATTTTGAACATTGTTAGCCGTTTACCACCTTCTTTACAAATTACGTGGAAGAGCACGTGGAAGAGAAGTGCTCTTGAGTACAAAAGTTCCAAGGGAGATTTTCCTAAATTCAATTTTCTGGTAGTGTTTACTACTAAAGCTGCATCAGATGTGAATGCCCTCGTCTATGGCAAAATGATGATAAAGAAACATCACGATCATGCGTCAAAGACTGCTACTACTACAAGCTTGACTACTAGTGCTACTAGTCACAGAGACAATATACATCATACAGGTACTTATGCGCATCCAGAGCCAATATGAGTGTTGTGTAATAGACATCATCGATTGTGTTATTACCAAATGTTTCGAAGAATGACACTGAAAGGCAGGTTAGGCGTTGTCATGGAACGCAAATTGTGTCATAATTGCCTATTATCTAGATACGATACAGAATCATATAGGAAACAATCTGTCTGTAATGTGGAAGGTTGTAGTAAAAAACACACCATGTACATTCATGTAAATAAATACACCAAGTCAGGAGAGTAATGTGTCAAATACTAAAATATATCTGCTAGTACTGATTCAGTTACACACAAAGCAGTTATACGAATTAGAGTGAATGTTGGTATGTAAGTGTTTGCCCTGCATGATACAGGATCAAGTAATTCCTTTTGTGTAAGTAATTTAGCAAAACGATTGCGCTTGCAGGGTGAAAGTGTGTCATAATTTGAATAAATTGAACAGATCTACATCTGCTAAGTCAGGAAATGTCAGCTCATCTTTATGTACTGAAGATGATGATAGTTTATAGATTTCTAGTGTATATGTGGTTGACGAAATCCCAGTAAAAACAACAAAGATAGATTTGAGCAAATATGAACATCATGATATTAGCATGCCACATTTTGATAATTCTTGCCAAGTTGATCTATTACTAGGTCAAGATCATTCAAAAGCCTTTATACCATTAGAGGTACATAAGGGAAACAAAGGTGAGCCCTTTGCTGTTAGAACAATCTTTGGTTGGTGTATCAATGGCCAGTTAAAAAGGTTAGTCGTCAAGTCATATCTAACTTTGTTACTACGTCGCCCCCTGTAGTTACAAATGACATACTTAGAATATGCCAGACTTTACAGTCCTAAATGAGGAAAAAATCAATATGAGAGGTATAGGTAAGATAGCAAAGTACCAAGACCTAGTCATTGAATTACAGAGACTATGGAAAGTGTGGGTAAAATGTATTTCAGTAGTTATAGAGGCATTAGGAACTATCCCTAAAGATTTGAACAGATGGATAGAGGAAATTGGCATAAAACCCGGTTTACCACAGCTTCAGAAAACAATGATGTTAGCTACAGCTACAATATTTACAAGGAGTCTTGACATCTAAGGTTACTTGTTGTAGCCGGATGTTAGGATATTTTTAACAACAGTTTAATCCAGTATTTCCCAAACTTTTCGCGCCAAATTGCAATATCGCCCACCTATCGGCCACAAAATGCTCCATCGCCCTCAATACAAAATCCCTTAGGACCAACGCCCTGTATCATTTGACACACACACACTATATTGTAGACTCGCTACCCTGTTAGTGGCGTTTGGACTAAATATGCAGTTGTTTACAAATCCTGTATTGTGTGTTTAGGTTTTTCATTAGTGTAAATAAAATTCTAACGGTAATTCTATATTATGCAGAAAGATTATCTTCTGGAAACTTGCGCTTTCTTTTACACTCATTTTCCTTTTCCCCAAATCAACCATTGATCAGAAATACCGATGCAAAAATAATTAACAATTATAAAGAAAACTAATAAATCTTTTTTAATGAGAACCATGTGGCAGGTGGGATGCTGCTAGTGCAGATACATTCGGTTTCAAACTTATCAACTTTAGCCGCAAGTCAGCAGTCCAATTCTTTTATGGGAAAATAAAATTGCAACATGGTTAAAACCAGAGTCAACCAGGTATGAGGTAGAGAAGGCAAGCAAAAGTAATTTCAGATGTTTCCACAGATTGGGGTAGGAATTTAATAAACTCTGATGTTACCACAAACCTTCTTTACCATTACAGCGATATCGCATTGTGGTGTCATTGTCATTTTGTAATTCTATCAATTCCTCCCGAACATCATCCTCGCAATCGACTGCATCGACCTCAAACGGATTGCTATACCACTTTGGACTATTCAGCGTAATAACGTCTTGAAATCGCTCCACCACGTTATCGTGTAAATAGTTGCGATATGTAGTTAAATCCTCATCAATCAATTCAAATTTCAAAGAATCAAGTAGTGGAAATTGATGGAATTGACGTTTTGAAATGTAGTCTTAAACAAAACCAATTTCGAAATGAAGGTATTGATAATGATTTACAATCAACGGGGGTTTTCTGTTTCTTTGCAATAACTTATTCAAATAATTTAATTTCGTGAATATATCACAAAGAAAAAAGACATCGCACCTTGCAGCCATCAATGAAGCGGATAGCGGAGTATTTTCAAAGAAAAAATTATATAAAACAGTTCAACAAAGCGTAAAACAGTTTCTTTTGACTGCCACCGCACTACATTATAAGTGTTTAGAATGGTCCTCAACATTTCTCAGACAGAGCTGATGGAAAATTCAATATGTTCAAAGTCTTGATAGCTAACTGTAGCACATCATTCAATCTACTGTTCATATTCGTAGCCACTAAATGTTGCCTATGTGCCAAGTAATGAACAGTTAGTATCTGGTAGAAACTTTCACGCTTTGGGAGAGATGAAACACCTCTGTATCTTCCTATCCTCGAAGGGGCTCCCTCAGACGACTGGCAAGAATATTACTGAGTTGGATATTATGTTCAAAAAGAAAAGACTTGAGAGTGCGAAAAATAGTTGCACCTTTTGAATCTAGCGGCAATTTCTCTGTGAACAGCATTTCCTCACAAGGTTGAAGGACATCGCTGAAAAACCGAACATATACCATCATCAAACATTGATTGTTGACAACAGCTGATTCATCCACTTCTA
>NC_042999.1:106549707-106609707 GCF_006345805.1 Octopus sinensis
GTATAGCTTACATTGAGTAAGTATGTATCACATCAAGTCTTAGATAATCAAGGTTCTGCCAAAAGATTATTGTTTTAAAATTAATTATCCTTCTTTATGCCACATTTGATATCATACATTGTTTACACAGACATACACACACACACACACACACACATATATATATATAGTAACAAATTATATATCAGAAACAAGTTAAAAATAAATGTCATTACTTGTACTTCATTTATTAGACCAAATTTGGTTCACTGCTGTTTCCAGTAGTCCTTATAGGTGCATTACTGATAGGGTTACTCAATTGGTCTATTGATCATTTGAGGTAAATTGAACGACCTAAGAAAATTAATATTACTTTCATCAGATATTATTATTTCCAGCAATTGGTCTGACGACATTTGAACTGGTGACGTTTGAACTCTGTGACAATATTTGAACTGGTGATATCAGTGTTTGACTGTCATATCCTCGTCACCATAGAATTTTTTCAATCTCATCGAAAGTCTCTTTTGGTGTACGGACTTTCAAGTATAAGAGCCTGATCACTGATCTGCATGCTGCTGCATATATTTTAACATCTTGGTCCACTTCAGCAGCCGTAAAATACAAACGACTACAATTTACAATGTGACATAGAGAGACATGTATGATTATACCTGTTGAAGATCAGTTTTCTGCTATAACCGGAAGTAGGTCACAGGAAATCTGTAATGAACACGCCTCGTACATACATACACACACACACACACATATACACACGCACACACATATATACATACATGAAAATATATATATACGTAAAGATATATATATATATATATACATACACACATATACATACATATATATGTGTGTGTGTGCGCGCATTTGTATATTACACACACACACAAACACACACACACACATATATATATATAGTAACAAATTATATATCAGAAACAAGTTAAAAATAAATGTCATTACTTGTACTTCATTTATTAGACCAAATTTGGTTCACTGCTGTTTCCAGTAGTCCTTATAGGTGCATTACTGATAGGGTTACTCAATTGGTCTATTGATCATTTGAGGTAAATTGAACGACCTAAGAAAATTAATATTACTTTCATCAGATATTATTATTTCCAGCAATTGGTCTGACGACATTTGAACTGGTGACGTTTGAACTCTGTGACAATATTTGAACTGGTGATATCAGTGTTTGACTGTCATATCCTCGTCACCATAGAATTTTTTCAATCTCATCGAAAGTCTCTTTTGGTGTACGGACTTTCAAGTATAAGAGCCTGATCACTGATCTGCATGCTGCTGCATATATTTTAACATCTTGGTCCACTTCAGCAGCCGTAAAATACAAACGACTACAATTACAATGTGACATAGAGAGACATGTATGATTATACCTGTTGAAGATCAGTTTTCTGCTATAACCGGAAGTAGGTCACAGGAAATCTGTAATGAACACGCCTCGTACATACATACACACACACACACACACATATACACACGCACACACATATATACATACATGAAAATATATATATACGTAAAGATATATATATATATATATACATACACACATATACATACATATATATGTGTGTGTGTGCGCGCATTTGTATATTACACACACACACAAACACACACACACACACATACACACACACACACACACACACATATATATATATATATATATATATATATATATATTTATATAAGTAAATGTATGCATACACGAAGGGGTTCTTTCAGTTTCCAACTTTCAGATTTACTCACAAAGCTTTGGTCAACCCGAGGCTATAGTAGAAGCCACTTGCCAGGGTGACATGTAGGTGGGGAAGCATATGTATATATGAATATATATATATATATAATATATATATATAGATATATATATATATATATATTATATATATATATATATATGTATATATATATATATGCATACGTACATAGGTATATATATATATGTATGTATATATATATATATATATATCAAAAGGATGTGTTATAATACTATGCCACAAATACAAAAACAGCCATACCATCAATCCATCATATCTCCATCATCAGCTGCCCCTCGGATATCATTATGATTTCGACACAAGCTACAGGCGCATGACTCAGTGATTAGAGCGTCGGTCACACTATTCTGAGGTAGTGAGTTAGATTCCCGGACAGAATTGTGTGTTGTGTTCTTGAGCAAGACACTTAGTCTAACGTTGCTCCAGTTCACTCAGCTGTAGAAATGCGTTGTGACGTCACTGGTGCCAAGCTGCAGCAGCATTTGCCTTTCGTTTGGACAACATCAGTGGCATGGAAAGAGGAGGTTGGTATGCATGGGTGACTGCTTGTCTTCTATAAACAACATTGCCCGGACTTGTGCCTCGGAGAGGATCTTTCTAAGCACAATCCCATAGTCAATCTTGACTGAAGTGGGCTTTTACCCACGTTTCTTTTCATTCTTACACAGTTTGCGTAGGCACATTGTACTGAAATACAGAGCAATGCATCGACTGGGAAGACTTTACTTACACATTCAGCATGAACATATTACCATGAGCAAAACAATCACGGACTTACCAAAGCCTCGAGAGAGGATCTGACCGATAGAAACTGAGAGAAGCCCGTCGTATATGTATAGATATATGTGTGTGCATGTGTGCATGTGTGTTTGTGTATGTGTGGATGTTTTTTGTGCGTGTATGCCTATTCAACACATCAAATAGACCAATAAAATAAATACCTATTTCTTTACTACCCACAAGGGGCTAAATACAGAGAGGACAAACAAAGACAGACGAACGGATTAAGTCAATTATATCGACCCCAGTGCGTAAGTGGTACTTATTTAATTGACCCCGAAAGGATGAAAGGCAAAGTTGACCTCGGCGAAATTTGAACTCAGAATGTGGCGGCAGACGGAATACTGCTAAGCATTTCGCCGGCCTGCTAACGATTCTGCCAGCTCGTCTAAAATAAATACCAAGCTTTAAAAATTAAGCACTAGGGTTCATTCGTTCGGCTAAAAGGTTTCTTCAGCTCTATGGCTGGCCTTTTTCATGACCAACTATATTTGGACGTTACGCCAATCTATGTCAGTCTCTATCCAGAAAGTGTATGATCTACTCCGAACACTAAAGGAAACTGAGGCCATGAAGAATATATTGGTCTACTAGGAGCTTCAATGAATCACTTCTCCTACATAGGAACTAAGCTAATTCGATATCCTCTCCATTAGTTCAGGTTCTTAATTAAATAGGTATGTGCAACAATAATAGTTCAATAAAACAACACAATAGCACTCTTTGTTAAACTTAAAGGCACAATATTAAATGATATATGCAGATGTCTAATTCTAGAATTAATAACCATGAAAGCGAAATCCATCAAAGCATTAGCCATATCAAAGAGATTATAGGTATTGTTGTTGCTGTTGTTGAAGGGTGTTTTATGTAGAGTAAGCTAATGAATAACTAATGTTACGTTGTGCAAACTTGTGAATCTCTTTAAGGAGGCATGTGATTATCCTATCATAATCAATTATATGGAACATTTCGGAATGTTTATCTTAATTTAATCTACATACTCTCAAATGGCTGATAAAAACTGCAGTAAGCATTCTTAATGGCATATCAGAGCAGTATGTGTGTATGGGTGTTCGGGTGTATTTAACAATATTCATAAATGATATGTACAAACAGGCAAACATACGTACGTACACAAATACCCATATGCACGCACACAAACAATCACACACAAAAATACATATACGTATGTATATGTATATATATATATATATATAATATATATATTATATATATATATATATATATATATATATATATATATATATATATATATATATATATAATATATATATATATATATATATATATATATATATATATATATATATATATTAAAGTTATTAGGCTTGCAACTGTACAATTTCAGCAAGCGTAATAAGTGTAATATTCTCAAATCAAAACATTATATAAATGTCAATTTATATGCTTCAGTGCCTGTATTTTTTATTATTGAATAAAGAAGGTTTAATGCATTTTTGTATATTTATTTAAAAAAATACATAATAAATTACGTAATGAATTTAAATTATACATTATTTGTTTTCAGGTAACATCATAATGTAATCTTAAAGAACTTATAATTTTGCAATTCCTGTCAAACACATTGTGGTCACTTAAAGTTTGCATCAAATTATAAAACAAGCACTTTTACATGGTGACGAAAACAAACCTAGATTAATCTGTCTGGAATTGGTGCTTACAATGTCTGATATAAATATATAAATAGTTAATATATTTGTATGTGTGTGTATGTGTGTGTGTGTGTGTTAATGTTTGTATGTGTATGCTTGTGTGTATATCTGTTGTGCGTGTATTTATTCAGAGAGTGAAAAGAAAAGGAGGGGTTGTTGAATGGATGGATGGATGGATTGATGTATGGAAGGATGAATGGACAGATGCATGGACAGATGGATAAATAAATAAATAAATAGATAGATAGATAGATAGGTAGATAGATAGATAGATAGATAGATAGATAGATAGATAGATAGATAGATAGATAGATAGATAGATAGATAGATAGATAGGTAGATAGATAGATAGATAGGTTGAGAAAGATATACAGATAAATTAATTGTTTGATTGATAGATTGACAAAATAGATAGATAATAGCTAGCTAGCCGATAACTAGATAGATAGATAGATAGCAAGAGAGAAAGACTGACAGACAGCCGGATAGATAGGTAGATAGATAGATAGATAAATAGATAGATAGCTAGATGATTAGATAGATAGATAGATTGATAGAGAGAGAGATAGATAGATAGATAGATAGATTGATAGATAGATAGATAGATAGATAGATAGATAGATAGATAGATGGATGGATCGACAGATAGACAGACAGACAAAGAGATACATACATACACATGCATACATACATATATACATACATATGCACATGCACACATACACATACATACATACATACATACATACATACATACATACATACTTACATACATATATACATGTATTCATACATACATGAAAAGTTACACAAATACTTATACGCCCATACATGTTTAAGAAAATGACTAAGAGTCTATTAATTCTGTTTTGAAACTTAAATTGTATTTTTCAGTCTTCATCCATTTCATTATGTTGAAATGTTTTCTTTTTCTTGAGAAGACAAAAAGCTTCCAATGATTGCCTTTCAATTACAGGCTTTACTTTCCACATCTGACAGTAAAAATCCGATCATAAGTATTTTTATTCATTTATTTATATATTTCAATTTCATTTGCATCAGAGATTTCTATGTTGCAAGTTAAAACATCTTGCAAGCTAAATGAAATTACCCACGCTAAGAAAGTTATATTTCTTGAACAAATAACATCACTAATACCCATCTTTGTGAATGAAATATAGAATATAATATCAAGTATTTCCAATTACCTATATATCCTTAAGATAAAACTTATCAGTGATTTTAGGTATTCTATGAGACACGGATTCTATTGTACTTTAAAAGCAGAGTTTTGTCTCATGCAATGTAATACACACACATATAATATATGATATATATATGTGTGTGTGTGTAGAGAGAGAGAGAGACAGACAGACAGACAGACAGACATACACACAGAAAGACAAACAGACAGTCTGACAGATTCATAGATAAATAGATAGATATATATGTATATACATCCCATCCATATATACATATATATATATATATATATATATATATATATATATATATATATGCATAGACACGCTGACAGACAGGTAGACAGCCAAGCAGACAGATAGATAGATAGTTACACCTCTATATACATACATATATATAAATATATATATATATATATATACCTTTTACCATTTATTTGCTTTAGTGATTGGACTGCAACCATGCTAGAGCATCACCTTGAAGGGTTTCTATCGAAGAAATCGGCATCAGTTCTTAAAGGTGAATGTGTATTACTTATCATAACAGGCTGTTTTGCTGAGCCAAAAATTACAGGGATGCAAACAAACCAACAGTGTCGATGGGGAGTACAAGCACAATTACATGCACACATGCACATATTTATTTATCATCTATTTAAGAGGATTGTATACGCCTAATTTCCCGTCTTCCTTCGTGTCTATCCATGAATAAATTAGGCATGCAACATATGTTGCAAAGCACACATGGTTTACTTTGTCCACCATCAGTAAGAGTAATTAATTGTGCTCAAGCCCTTGATCTGTTTGAAATGGAATTTTGCAAGTTTTCAACTGTCATTCTCCG
Organism: Octopus sinensis; assembly: GCF_006345805.1. Taxonomy (NCBI): domain Eukaryota; kingdom Metazoa; phylum Mollusca; class Cephalopoda; order Octopoda; family Octopodidae; genus Octopus; species Octopus sinensis. The sequence continues at coordinate 106,556,033 of NC_042999.1, forward strand.
TGGTTTCTAGTCGTACCATACCGTGCCTCCCTTTTCTTAAAGTTTCCAATGCAGAGCTCATCATGTCACCACAACTTACACTGGTTTCAGGTAAATCTACAACATTCATTTACAATATGGAAATAGTTCCATCAAATTCATTATATACTTGGTAGAGTGGAAACACTTGTTCATTTCTAAGACTGACCATTAATCTTGGGCTTTCACTGCAAGTATACTACTCTCAGTTCCCTTTTTAAGTTCTCTTTTCTTTAACCACTCCCACCTATGTCGTCCAGCAGCTTCACTTGTGGCCACATATTTGTGTAGCCCTTTGTTCAGTAGAGCTTCTTCATGCCTTTCTTGTACTTCTTGTTTTGCTTTTACTTTCCCTTACTTCCAGTATATCCCCTTCTATTACTACTACTACTATTAAGGTTTCCTCACTTGTAGGTAGATTTCTCAGCAACCCCCTTTTTCCACACTTATCAATCCTTTTCTTTCATTTGCTCATTTCTCTTATTATTATTATTATTATTATTATTATTATTATTATTATTATTATTATTATTATTATTATTATTATTATCATTATTATTATTATTATTGTTATTATTATTATTATTGTTATTATTATAATTATTATTATTATCATTATTATTATTATTATTTTGGTTTGGCTCAGGTTAAGTCTTATTCCTGGCAGGGATTATGAGGATAGCGGGTTTCTGCCTGTAACCTTAGGTATCCACACGTTTTCAGCAGTCTTTCAAGTGCTTAGAGCCCTCCTGATAATTCTGGCTGTTCCTAGGAAACAAAATTTCTGTAGGAGCTCTACCGAGCATTCTGTTTCAATCCCCTTCAGCTATTTGTCTATATCTTGGCTTCCTGTTTCCAGTGTACCATATATTATAAGCACGGCCTTAACTCTTCACAATCTCCAAATTCTTCCTGTTTAAAATTTAAGGGATTGCATTGTTTCTTCCTTTTGTGGCATTTTCTCTTTCTTTATGATCCTGGAATCAAACGGGTATGATGAGTCAAAATGTAAGCAACTTCGCTTTTCCTTATCTATAATCGTTATGCATGGTCTATTATTTTCTAACTTCTTGTCTGTTTGAATAGGAAAGTTCCACAAAATCATCATCATCATCATCATCATCATCATCATCATCATCATCATCGTCATCATCATCATCATTATTACACTAGTGCATGCTAATTGAAGTAGCAGGTATATTATCTTGATGTTTGGTGACAACAAGTTTCCTCAAAATCTCAAAAACCTTCCTTATGATCCTTTCAGAACATAGGAGGGTACTTTCATACATGATGACAATGCAAGCTACAATTCCAATCTCTTTTAGTCTTTTAGATGACATTTTAGGTGTTGTACCAGTTCACCAAATGCTACAAGAATAATTGTTGTCTTGGTCTTCCACATTCCCTTCAGTTCTCTGGCTAGATTCTTCCTCAATTTTAAAAAATTCCTTTGGTATTAATTCTGCTAACATAGGGAATTACAAAATTTATTACCTTGTTTATTTTGTCTTCTATGATCATATCCGCCCTTCCCTAGTTGTGGAGCACAGAGTACAAGATTTGTACCCAGCACAGAATAGCTCACTTAAACTTTTAAGAGGAGAGGGTCTTCTTTGAGTGTTTTCAGGCAAACCCATCCAGGAATGGTATCTCGAGAAAAATGCAAGCGGTCAAACAAAAGTATTCCATCAAATTTTCTCCATAGCTTATTGGGGTTTGTGTTAGAAAGTAACACAATGAAGTTTAGACAAAGATATTACCACCAGACGAAGAGTTGCGCCATGGGTACCCCCATGGTAGTTAATTTCGCTATTGCCTTCATAACGAAATTCGAGACGCAGTTACTGAAAACATTCAAATCCCTTCATGGTCATGAACCAATACTCTGGTTACGGTTCATTGACGACGTATTTTCTGTCTGGGGAGGATAACAGGATAGTTTAATGGACTTCTTGTATTTCTGTAACTGTTATGCTAGAAATTATGGCTTTAAGTCCAACATAAAATTTACGACTAATTTTTCAAAAACTACCGTTGAATGTTTCGACACAAAATCAATTTTTCTGGAGGCAGAATAGTGACAGAGTTATTTTGCAAGCCCATGTCATCCCACATTTATCTGCACCGCCGCTCTGAACATCCACATCATCTTTTTCGGTCAAATCCGAAATCCCAATTTTTGAGGATAGAACGGATTTGTACTGACATAGGGGATTACTGGAAACATGCAAATCTTTTTGTATATCATTATGTCAAACGCGGTTACAGTGAATCAAGATTAAAGGAAATAGCAAATGAAATAGCTAAGATTAGCAAAGCTGTCAAACCTACACGCATAATTTTAGCACACACACAATACAATAAATGACAGAATTCCTTTAGTGATAAGCTGACATTTCAAAAGTGTTGCATGAAAGTTACCAGCCTGTGGCGAAAACAATATCCTCGCTTCAACAGAAATTCCCTCAGCCGCCTATTGTAGCCTTTAGATGGAATAAGAATATAAGAGAATTGATGACCTCTATAGCTGACTCCAAGAAATCGAACATTGGAGTATCTAAACGCTGTACCTTAAAGAACAGCCGCAAGAGAGCTAAGCCCTGTTCATTGTGCAACAACATGAGTGAAGTGAATTCCATCAGAAATCAAAACAGAAATGTCATGATTTGTACAAAAGGTGGAACATGTAAAGATTCCCATTTGGTGTACGCTGCATAATGCACGAAACACAACTTAATTTATATTGGTTGTACAACAGAACAATTAAGCAAAATGCTTAATGGGCACTGATTCGATGTCAGATACAATAACAGTAGTTCGACAGAACTTGCTGAACATTTCGTTTCAATCGGCTGCAGTTTTGAAGAAGACTTGAAAGTGCATGTTCTCAGAAAATATTCTGAATCTGCTCCACTTTCACTTCTTAGAATGTATGAGGAGAAATATATTTGCAGGTTATTCACATCACGCCCTGGAGAAATGAATAAGATTACAGGAGAATATCATCAAATTTATAGAAAACTGTTTGATTAAATAATCTTCTTTATTTTTTCCTTCTTTTTTCTGTCTTTTTTCTTTTCAGCTGTTATAAAATTATAACTTAAAAACTTATGATGTCATTTCAACGTGTGGACGCTGGTTGCTCTCGTTCATATTTTACATTAAAGTTTCTATGATTTTGAATTTTCCTAATTTTTATAATTTTTAATTGTTATGCCTTAGCATTGTTCATTCACTCATGGAAATGTGGATATTCCTTGAGATCCCAGATTTGTGACCCATCGAAAATATCAACCTCCGGCTTCTTTATACTCAACACTGGGAATATTTTCTGCATATACAGTCAATGAACTTCCCTTCTTTGTTCAAAACCTTCGCAAACCAATTCATTAAACCTAGTTTGATGTGCAGTGGTAGTATATTTATTTCTGTCAACCACGAGTTTTGTAATATATTCTTTTCTGCAGTGACCATGCTAATTTTTATTGTTTTTATTCTCGGAGGCCATTGCTTCCTCCCGCAGTGCTCTACTTAGATCTACTAACCCAGCAGGGATACTTGGTGCATCCATTCTGCTGAGAAAATTCAGCATCTTTAGATCCAAACAGATAGACATTGGTGATCGTTTTAGGATATCATTCGTAAGACAAGGGCGTGTGTTTCCTCCTGCTCATTTGTCTTAGTTGAGTGACCAGTTAGGATGGATCCATATTTGTTGTTATTATGTTGAAGAACACAGTATATCTCTGCATAGGACTATGTATGAATAACCGCGATTCACTTCGTTCATATTTTGTTATATCCCTTTCATCAGCATGATTTGAACATCGTTGAAGAAACGAAATTATTTTCTTCAGAGAAGAGAAGCAATAAATCCATTTTCCTATTGTGATAGTGCGAGATTTTGGTTAAGAGCATTATCATAAACACTAGCGGTACTAGAAACAAATGAAAGTCATATTCTTATTCAGTGGCCTGAATGTACCTTGTGGATGAACATGCCAAAAATCTGAGGTACCAAAATATGTATTTGTACCTCAGTGTGTAATATAAAATGACAAAAACGATTCTCGAATAGAAGAAACCGGTGAGATAAAGCTAAATTAAGTAAAATATTCTGTTCAATTTATTATACGTCTTTCTTTCACAATACATAGCCAATAAACCAACGAGAAAGCCTTTCTTTGCTCGATTTGCTAGATGTAGCAGTCTAACACTCCTAGAAACAGAACTTGTCATATTAAAAACCAACATACATTATTTTTAAAACAAGATGAAACCTGGTTTGAATTCAATTAATTATACGTCCATTAGATCAACGTCGAATAAAAGAAAAATACCAATGCATAGACATAAATGTTATTTCTCACCCGTTTTAACTGTTGTTAAGCATATATTGGCAGCTATTTCCGACACTCAGTTACTCACTCACAGAATGATTTTTAATTGTTGTGGCTTTATTCACCATATTTCATTGCGGTAGCGAAAATTAACGTAATTATCAACCAATTTTTCAAGTTTTTATCGCCTCTTTACATTATTAAACTCATTGCAGGAGAAATATATATTACCGAATATCTGATAAAATTTCCTCTGAAGTGATAATACTATTTGATGCTAAACTCATTTTACATACTCATAGAACTTTTTCTCCTTCTCTCTCTCTCGCTCCCATTCTCCCTCCCTCTTTCCACACACACATACACATATATGTATATGTATGTATATGCATATATATATATATATATATATATATAAATACATACATACATATATATATATATACACATATATACATACATACTTATATGTGTATATATCTTTTATATATATATATATATATATATATATATATATATGTATATATGTATGTATGTATGTATGTATGCATGTATGTATACATATAAATATATTTGTACACCCCGATGTACGCACATACAGACATACCACACACTTAAATCTGCCAGTTCTTAATAATGTGACAGAACTCGGCATTCACTTTTTACAAAGACTATCTGATATACATATAACATAGACTTGTGTGTGTGTGTGTGTGTGTGTGTGTGTGTGTGTGTGTGTGTGTGTGTGTGTGTGTGTGTGTGTAGGGTTGGCCAAATAGTGTCTTCGGGTTTTTTCCACACTAAACTTCAAGCATTGTAATAAATAGCTAACATCAATGTGTCGTTTGCGCACGCGTACTTGTTAGATACTTGAAACGTCAATGTCGTTCAACGCAAACATGTCATGAGATAGGTTCCATTTTGTGTGCTTGCGATCACCCTGAAAATGGGGAACTTTATCAACATCGTGTACTTTTTTTTTTAAATGAGACACGAAAGCGATGGAAACCTTCGGAAAGGTATACACCCTCTACATAGAGTATCCTGTTACGGAAGATGTGTGCGAGAGGTGGTTTTCAAGATTTCTATCAGGAAATTTTTGGTTCAAAATGCTCCTCACTATGTCCGGTGAAATGAGATTAGCGGCGGCAACAAAATGAAGGCTTCAGTCGACACCAACCCCCGTCATACGTTCAAATGATCGCAGATATTCACCAAATATCCAAATAGCGTGTTGAAAATCACCTGCATCAACTTGGTTACACCAACAGGTTTAGCGCTTGGGTCCCGTATTAATTCGAACGAGGTTAACCTCGCCCGACAGTTTTCCATTAAATATTACGATGAATGTTCAATCTCATTCTTAAAGTGAGTTTAGTTTGTCCATTGTAGTCTTCTCTGCACTCATTGCATTTGATGATATATATTAAAATTTCTGAAGAGCAAATACAATGGGTTTTTTTTTCAGATTATAAACTTGTTCTGATACGAGATACACAATTGGATCGGCCACACATCTTGACTGTTGTGGTTGAATCCCTCGTTAATCGTTTCGCGTTACTAAGAAGTATTTTGGGGGCACTTCGGTTGTCTTTTGCATTTGATTGCTTTGTGTAACTTTTAGATTCTTGGATCTTGGCTTAATAACGCCATGCTCTGATGGATAATGCTGAACGTTCCTTTTCCTTAGGTTATGTGTTGTAATTAAAGACAGAGTTATAGGTGCCCATATGTATGTATGTATGTATGTATATATATGTCTATATATATGCATATATATATATATATATATATATATATGTGCGTGTGTGTGTGTGTGTGTATGTATATATATATATATATATATATATATATATAGCAATATGTATCCACCTATTTATCTATTGATTCATTAATCTCTCTGTCTATTATATGTATATATATATATATATATCAATATCTATCCATCTATCGATCTATTTACTCTGTGTGTATTTACTGTATCGATCTGTGTGTGTGCGCGCGCACGTTAGTATTTTTTACTTTCAATATATAGACAGAATTCTTAATGACTGAATGTGGTTAGCAGGAGTCATATGCTTATCTTAGAATTTTTGTGTGGTTGTGTTTAACCTTATATCTAGGCAATTTATTATGCTTACGTTTCTTTAGATACTTATTTAGATGATGGATTCTTTAATGGCATACATACATCATTTTCACTGAATTTCTCTAATTAGTCTCTGCCGATGCTTTTAGGAGATAGCAGATTTATTATCTCTGTAGAATTCTATACAGAGTTGCTTCGCTTATTTGTACACTCTTCTCGTTTGCATAGAAATGACAGATTCTCAATCACTACCCCTTTATAGCGTCCCATGTCCGCATCAATGATTTGGCACACATATACATAAAAGATCTTGATCCTCGAAATTTAGGCTTAAGGTCAACAAAACGAGGAAAGAAGTGGATTACATCGAAAAGGTGCTTATTTTATCGTCCTTGAGTGATGAAAACAAAAGTGCACCTCCACCGAATTAGAACCCACAACGTAAAGAGCTAAAATGAATACCGCTAAGCTCTTTGCACGATGTGACAAATCTTCTGCCTTCTCTCCGTCTTTAATTTGTATAAATAATTCTGTCTAAGTTTTGCAACAGAACTTTTGAGCACTACAATCCTAAGTAAATCCAAACCATCTATGTAAATCTGATATATATATATATATATATATATAATATATATATATATATATATATAATATATATATATATATATATATATACCTGTGTTTTACTCTTAAAGAAAATTACACTACAAATCAGCGAACCAAATCTACAAACAACTATCCCATAAAAATCGAATGCACACCCATGTTGACAAAAACGTGACTTATGGCTAACGAACCGAAATAAATCAAGCTTTTTGATCAACAACTTAAAAACTACATACAAAGTAAAATCATTAAATGACTTCAGCACAGTGAATAGGAGTAAAACTGTTCTAAACGAACCTCAAATAATATATTTAAAAAATCTTTTCAGATACCAAAGCAACATATTTTCATAAAAGCTAGCGAATTTGAAAAACAGGAAATACGCTGAATCAACTGAAGAAAAATTCCCTTTTGTAACCAAAACAGCAAATAGCGTTTCCTGACAAATATATTTATAAAATTAAAGACAATAAAAGCTTAAAACTCAAATTTGTAAGCAACCAACAAAATGGCGAAAAGCTGAAAAATGCCCCTGACAAAATAAGTATAACAACATAACAAGCATCAAACCAGCCAACAAAATATACAACTATAATCAACGCCCTAATTCAAACAAAATAATAAAAATAACGCCAGAGACTAACAAATAGCAACGAGAGGCATAACCAAATGACTGTCAACACTGATAGATATGCAACAACATAATCTCTTAAATGTAGCAGTTCTAAGTTCACTATCGTTGTAGAGTGAGATCTGAATCGCGAGAAATCCATTAACCATTTTGTGTCCACCATGTATCTAATTTCTCTTCTTTATTTGTCAACAGAATTGTCTTATATTATATACACAAGTGTGAAAAGTAGGAGAGTCCAGTTTGCTGGACATTGTTGTAGAGCTAAAAACGAGGCAATTTCTACTCTTCTCCTCTGGAAGCCATTTACTCGCAATACCAGAGGGCGCACACTCTCCTACCTTGATGTAATCTCCAGGGATACAGGCATCCAGCAACAGGACCTCCGTAATGCTATGACGGACCGTGAAGTCTGACGTAGCATGGTAAATTTCATTGTCTCGATCACGGTCGAACAATGATGATGATGATTTTGTGTATGTATATGTGTGTATGCATGTATGTCCTGGTTATGACTTAAAACTACATTCAGTTCTGAGACTCTGGTTTAGGATTTCTTGCGTTTTGAGGAGTGGGGAATCGCCTCTTAACCACTATCATTCTCAGATCTACTCTGACCTTAAGTAGTTGCACGTGGCTGAGTCCCAGATACGGGTTAACTAACATGATGAAATTCCATTTGAGTCCGAGGATGCAGAAATGCTCTTTGTTGGTGACAGGACATGCAGTAAAACCACAGTTATTGATGGAATCCTAGCTATTGTCACAACATCTTTCTAGGAAAAAAGACTCTAATCTAAATTCTGCAGTTTCACGTGATTACTGATGACAACGCTTCGACGTATCACTGGATATTAATCAGAGAGATTCAGAAAGTGGTCCTCGTGTGGTGCAAGCGTTTATCACGATATTCCAATGACGTATAGATATCTCTTTATAGTGACTTTATTTGTCATATTATCTCTGGAAGGTCCTATAAAAACAGAAAACTAGTGACGTGTGCTGGCCTAACCAGTTTGGAAATTCACAATAAGTTACAACTTTCGTTTGTTACTTATGCTTCAAATCATGAAGATCTGCAACGAGATTGAATAGTCTTCTGAGAGATCATCGATGGAAAGTCAGAAATGAGATTAATAACCAGGAAGCACAATAAAACAGCAATCATCTATGAAATCTCCATGTATGTATTGATGAGTGAGATTGAAAGAGATAATATTTCCCAATAACTACTTTTTCGTATTGTTTAATTAGTATTTAAGCATCCCCTCATAGCGAGATTGTTTTGAAAATTGTTTATTTTACAAATGTTAAGGGCTATAATTCTAGCTCTGTCCCTCTACTTTCTTACAGAGAAGAGGAAACTGTATTTGGTCAGATAACCAGAAACATCAAATGGTAATATAAGACGTGTAAGGTAAGAATAAACCTCCAAAAATTTCGTTTTATGATTTTTATATTCGTAATTGAGTGTAGCAACCCTGCCACTACAATCTGACGTTTAACGTAATTTCATAACACATTCAGTATTGTAACAGAACAGGTAGAACTACTTTCTACTAATCGTTTTAGCACCTGGGAATTTATCAAATCTGTTAATATCTTAATTGTCCTCCTAGTTACTTCTATCGTAAGCAATTTAGATACTACCTATTATTGTTGCCTGTGCTATTATCACTCCAGTTATTGACCGTGTGAACATAGTAATTCTTAATTTTCGTGTTTGTTTAGGTAATTTCTATTTTATCTACTGTGTATCTAAAGTGTTCTTTGCATTGTACCTATTGTATTCATTCGTTTCACATCATAACAAAATATTTTATACTTCTCTATTGTGTGTAGGCTCCTTTGCTGAATATTTAATTGATTTCGTGAATATTTATGCGGCATTGTCAAGGTACTTTAAATAACTATTGTCGTTACAAACGTATTTGTTAGTGGGCATTGCTTTAACTGAAATTAAAAATACTTTGGTAGTATTTTTTTGTCATAGGTTTTCTGTTGTACATTTGACACGGGAGAACCTTACGCACGGACAATAATCAGTATTATAATAAATAAATAAATAAATAAATGAACCTGGTAAAATCATAGTGAACGATCCGTGCCTAAGAACAGAGCGACGGGTTCGTCATAGACTGATCACCATTTATTTTGTTGACACAAGGATCACTGGAGGCTTGGTATTTACGATAATTTAACTGAAAAACATAAGAATTTTGAAACTTTCTGAAAAGTAAGACAGAAACAAATCAAATATCTGTTTCTCACATTCGATTGTGTTACACTTGATTGAAATAACACTATAACTCTTAGAATGAGTTTGGTATACGTTTTATACAACTGAATGACAGAAACAATTCTCAAATAGAAGAATCTGGAGAGACATAATGAAACTGAGTAATGTTAGACTTTACATACGTTAAGTCTTTTTTTTTAAAAAACAACAAATAAGTATTAGACCAACGATGAAGCCATTTTTACGTACCTTGCTTGGTATAGCAGCCTAACTTTCCTAAACCAGAGCCTGCCATCTTAAAAAAAAACAGCGTACATTATTCCTGAAACAAGAGGTTATATTTTGAATTTATTTGATTATATGTTCACTCGATCAGGAGCGACGAGGAACAAAAAGAATAACGCAAAATGTATATTAAGATTGCTCGTAAGTAGCATTTTAGCATGGTACTATAACGTTGACATCAACCACTTATCAGTATGTACTGGATGCAGTTTGTAGTGGCACCACCACTAAAGTCTGTTACATCATGTCCTCAGAACGCAAAGAACCACATCAAATATAGTCCAACATTCTAATAGTTTCGCCAATTCACTGAGCTGGATCAGTGCCCATAACGATGAGAAGTAAAGTCGACATAAGACAGAACTTGTCCAGGGCATAGAATGATAAAATAAATACCATGAGATAGTCTATCCAACGATCTGATGGCTTTTCTAATCTGTCGCCATTCTCTCCTTTCATCCAGCAATCACGTTACAGCAGTTACTGGATGTTTTAATCATGTCAGCTCTAGGAACTCTACTGTCTCCATTGATGAGACAAATTGACTGCGAAGTTGAATAGAACAGAAGGATGATCAAGAAACTTAAACAAGAACGGGTATGAGAATAAGTAAAATGGAAAACTTGGAGTAAGAGTAGAAACGTGAGGGTAAAGGTGAGGAAGTTTCAGGAAAGAGAAAACCAGAGGCAGACCCCTATTTGCATCGATGTGTTTGCATATGCGTGTAAGTTTAGGTGTATGTATGTGAATTTGTTACAGTCAACATTTATAGATATAAATATCTGACTCTATCTCAAAAATGATGTCTTTTGATGTCGGCTTTGGATTCTTTCAAGGTTCTTTACGTTAATGTTTAAGTATAGATAATAAACGTTTGTTTTTTCTGAAAACAACATCACTAGTTTTGATTCAATTTTCTATCATTATTATTTAACTAAATAACTAGTAGATCAATTTCCTGATCTAACAGTTAGTTTTGAAGTGTAATTTTTTTATTGTTTGCTACCCTATAGATGTTATTTCTTCATCTGTTCTTCACATGTGTCGTTAATATATGAGTTCACAGTGACATTGTTTCATGAAATATTGACGAAAGAACATTGTATATCATCGAAGTTTGAGAAAGGTAGTGCAAAATACATTCCGATTGCTTTACTGGTGTGATATAAGTTGTAACAATCATAAACATGCCAAGAGTTGGGATGCCAACAGTACAGGAATCTTGACAGTAATATGTTAATACAGTTCTCTATTTAAGAAATAAGGAATTATGTATATTATTTACATTACTTACATTTGACGGATATTTGTCCTCATCTTGTTTGTTGTTAACACAACGTTTCGGCTGATATACCCTCCAGCCTTCATCAGGCGTCTTGGAGAAATTTTGAACATGGCTTCTCATTCCTAAGGTATTTTTCGATGTTGTTGTTGTTGTTGTTATTATTATTATTATTATTATTATTATTATATTATTATTATTATTATTATTATTATTAGTATTCAGTAGTTTTATTTTTATAGCGTGCTTTCACTTCACTACCGAGCGCAGCTCTGTGTGCCTTGGGTATGTGCTGTGATTTGTTGTGATGCTCTCATGGTTATTGTATGGAAAGTGTTCTGCGAAGGATGTGTGCAGTGCCTAGTAGTGCAATTTTCTGTATGTTATATGTGTTTGTAAGTCCTGGTGTTTTTGTTACGTATTTGTATGAATATTTTTTTATCATGCCTAATGCACCTACTATGATAGGAATTGTTTCTGTTTTTAGATTCCACATTCTGGTTACCTCTATTTCCAGGTATTTGTATTTTGAGAGTTTCTCCATTTCTTTTAGAGACACGTTGTCATCTGCCGGTATTGATACATCAATTAGAAAGCATTTTTTTTCTTCATGATCTCTGACAACTATATCTGGTCTGTTGGCCTTAATTTCTCTATCTGTGTGTATCGGCATATCCCAGAGTATGGTTGCTTTCTCGTTTTCTGTGACCTTTTCTGGTGTGTGCCTATACCATCTTTTTTCTGTTGTTATTCCATAATGTTGGCATAGCTTCCAATGTATGTAGGTTCCAACTCTGTCATGTGTGTGAATATATTCCTTCTTAGCCAGGACTGGGCAGCTAGGGATAATATGATTTATTGTTTCTTGTCCATCTACACATATTCTGCAGTTACTTGTAATATTTCTTTTCATTACATGTTTTTGGTAATTTCTGGTGGGGAGGCTTTGGTCTTGTGCTGCAATTAAAAATCCCTCTGTTTCTGCTTTGAGTCCTGAGCTTCTCAACCATTGCTGGGATTTTTCTTTGTCTATTTCTTTTGCGTTTAGTTTAGTGCAGTATTTACCATGAAGGGGCTTTTCTTGCCATCGTTTTATCATGGCTCGTTGCTGTTCTATTTTTAGTTTGGATTTCATTTGTTTTATAGCTTTTGTTGTTTCTTCATCATCTTCTTCTTCTTCTTTGTGTTTATTAGGTGGTATGATTTCTTGTTTGTATTTGTCAGCTTCCTTAAATACTGAGAACAGTTTTTTGTTTTGCTCGTGTTTTTCTGCTATCTGGATCAGTTTTCCTTCCTTCTGAAGTAGGTATTTTTGCAGTCCTATGGTGGTTATTTTATAGTAGTTTTCCAGCTGTATAAGGCCTCTACCACCTTCTATACATTGTATATATAGTCTTTCTATGTCAGATTTTGGGTGATGCATCCTAGATCCTGTCAGTATTTTTCTTGCTTTCCTATCTATTTTGGACAGTTCATTTCGTGTCCAGTTAAGGATATTGTAGCTGTAAATTATAACTGGGACAGCTAAAGTGTTGATACCTATTATCTTGTTTTTGGCATTGAGCTCTGTTTTTAGTATTGATCTAACTCGTCTATAATATTCTTTTTTTATTTTCCCTTTCATTTGTGTGTGTTGTGTCTTATCTAGTTCATGGATTCCTAAGTATTTGTAAGTTTGGCTTTGGTCTAATTCTTTTATTTCATTGGTTTTATCTAGTGTGATGTTGCTACTCTTGACTAGTTTTCCTCTTTTCATGGTTACTTTGGCGCATTTTTCTAATCCAAATTTCATATCTATTTCTTTGGTAAATCCATGAACTGTCTTTAATAGTGTTTCCAGCTGTTTGCCATTTGCAGCGTATAGTTTTAGGTCATCCATATATAAAAGGTGGCTGATCGTTTTGCCGTAACATTTATATCCGCATCCAGTTCTATTTAGCATATCAGATAGAGGTGACAGTGCCAAGCAGAAAAGGAGTGGAGAGAGCGTGTCTCCCTGGAATATTCCTCTTCTAATGGGGATGTCTTTGGTTTTCATGAGTCCCTCTTTTGTTTGGAGGTGTAGGGCTGTTTGCCATTTTATTCATAGAGTGCTCTATAAATTTTATGATTGTTGGTGCTACTTTGTTAATGGCTAGTGTTTCGAGGATCCATGTGTGGGGGATGCTATCAAACGCCTTTTTGTAGTCAATCCAGGCCATACTGAGGCCTTTCTTCTTTCTGTGGCTGTCTTCAGTTACGGCTTTATTAATCATTAGTTGATCTTTACAGCCATATGAGCCCTTGCGGCATCCTTTCTGCTCTTCTGGGAAGAGTTTGTTTTCGTCCAGGTGCTTGTTCAGCCTTTGCGATATCACTGCAGTAAATGCCTTGAACATAGTAGGGAGGCAGGTTATTGGTCTGTAGTTTTCTGGTTTTGTTGTTTCATTTGATTTGGGAATTAAGATGGTTTTCCCCTTCGTGAGCCATTCAGGCATTGTCTCTGGCTCTGCTAGTATGCTGTTAAAGTTTTCATCCAGCTTTTTGTACATTCCTGTTAGATATTTCAACCAGAAGTTGGGGATCTTGTCATGCCCAGGTGCCTTCCAGTTGCTTAGTTTTTGCAGTGCCTGGGTGACCTCTTCAGTTGTTATGGGGGTCCAAAGTTGTTCAGATGCCGAGTTTGTTATTTTCATACTCCTTTTTTTTGGCTGTTCGTTCGCCGACCATATTTCTCTCCAGTGTTCGTTCGCCGACCATATTTCTCTCCAGTGTTCGTTCGCCGACCATATTTCTCTCCAGTGTTCGTTCGCCGACCATATTTCTCTCCAGTGTTCGTTCGCCGACCATATTTCTCTCCAGTGTTCGTTCGCCGACCATATTTCTCTCCAGTTATTATTATTATCGAACTCGGAGTTCGATTCCTGTCAGTGACCTGAATAATAATAATAATAATGATAATAATGATGATAATAATAATAATAATAATAATAATAATAATAATAATAATAATAATAATAATAATAACAACAACAACAGCAACAACAACATCGAAAAATACCTTAGGAATGAGAAACCATGTTCAAAATTTCTCCAAGACGCCTGATGAAGGCTGGAGGGTATATCAGCCGAAACGTTGTGTTAACAACAAACAAGATGAGGACAAATATCTGTCAAATGTAAATAATGTAAATAAGTAATATTTTATTTCACACAAAAGAGATAATTAATTACTGAGAGTTCACATTTCCACACATAGACAGAACTATGATTATATATTTTTGTGAATTAAACTAACGAGGTGCATAATTCCTGAAGTATAAAATATTTTATATTGCCATTGTGGATTATATTGAGACACGGTCTGGTTTAAACGTCAAAAGAACAAACACATTGCACTGATTCAATGCTGAGATGCTAATGACCCTCAGTGATGAAATAACTCTCTCAATTAGAAGGCCTACTATTACACTGCATAGATTCATGAATGCCTATCTACTATATTGCCTCTGACATATATTTAAATAACCTAGATAGTTATATTTTCCCTCTAGAGCAAGCACAAGGTTGTTTCAGTACTGTTCTAGGAATATTATTCCTCGTTCATATATAATTTGATCTCTCTACAATTTTCATATATAAAGAGATTACTGAACTCACTAAATTGTTACTGTCACAAAACTAGAGAAGTTAGAACAGCCTCCAGATAATAAATCTCTTTCTCTCAGACTCAATAATGAAAACAAGAATGGGTTTATTATAATTTTACCGGTGCAATATCCCTTATTGTTTGCTTGAAAGAGTTAACACATCTCATTTGTAATATCTTCATATTTTGGCATGAACAAAATGTCGGAAATCAGTGCCCCACGCTGAAACCAGTAAACGAAAATTAACGCAGAAACGTGCTCACATACACAAGCGCATACATACGCATACATATATATGTGTAAGCGTGGGAATTTGTGAGAGTTTATGTGCATAAAATATACTCATGCAAATATTTCTATGAGCTAACAAGATCTTCACACAAACTCAATTACAACCAAAGCAGAGTTTGGAATTTATTTATTACCAAAAGGCCTCAATTTTTCTGTGGCTTTAGAGTACAAAATTGGCAATGATTATATTAAAAGAACTCATTTTGTTGGTGAAGAATGAAACTGTTTTAGTAGGTACCCAAACCATTTCATAGCTTTATTTTTCACCTCACGCCCTGCAACATATTGCTCTTCTGCTCCAATCGCTTTTCATAAACTTAGGAGTATTTTTCTGGGAAGTATATATATATATATATAAATATATGTATGTATGTATGTATGTATGTATGTATGTATGTATGTATGCATAATATATATGTATGTACGCATACACACACGCACACAAACACATACATGCATTCACAACACACACATGCGTATATATATACATATTTATGTATGTATGTATGTATAGATAGATAGATAGATAGATAGATAGATAGATAGATAGATAGATAGATAGATAGATAGATAGATAGATAGATAGATAGATAGATAGATAGATAGATAGATAGATAGATAGATAGATAGATAGATAGATAGATAGATAGATAGATAGATAGATGTTAATCTACTACATTATCACAAACAAACATTTCTCGTCTGATTAACACAAGAATGCGATAAAGAATCTGAATAAATGAGACTTTTATATAAAATTGGAATGTTAAGAAATAAATAGATACACGAACAGATAAATAGATGAAATAGTCAAACTGCCTCTGTATTGCTAATCTTCATTCTTATTGTTTATGCTTCACCACTTTCTTCAACATATCTTTCTGAACAATTGTTACACATGGATCGAAATCTAATATCGAATGGATATTGTGATGGTGCTTCCTATATGCTCTTTGAACCAATAAATACTGTACATTCATTTCACTTCCCTACATTCTGATAATGAAACACTGGGCAATGTATTATGCATTCGAAAGCATAGGGTTAAAGTAGCAGAGAATAACACTTCTATAGGTTACGTATTTATTCACAGATATGCCCCCTTTTCCATTGGTTCCTAACAGATTGATGATGATTCAGTATATATTCTGTACGGCTGAATTGTATTACACAGGAAATAAGCATTGCATCAAACCATATACTTACTTGTGCTTAAATTTCCCTCGAACTTCCCTTTTAATAATCTCTTCTTATCTCACATTGCGCTTCCCACTATCTTAAGTCACTCTCTTTCTCGTCCACTCAAAGTCTGTGACTTTCTTCTGTTACCCTTTCCATTATTGCATTGCTACTTTTCTTATTTCAAATATTTTACACAGATATTAAGCTACTTTATTATTTTTAAATTTGTTTCTTCACATTGATTTCCCTGTAAAAAATTATTCATTTTAGATTGAAATCAATGCTGCTCCTGCATGGCTTTGACCGTTAATTCTAAAACAAATTAAACAACGAAAAATGTATATGACAACTAAAGAATGTTCATCATGTACAGCTAACAATTCAGATTGCAGTGAGATTATTTTGTAGCTATCCCTACACTGCAACAACTGGAATCTAAGGATTCCTCATATATGAATCCTCACATTTATAAGTATATAAAGTACGGAAACAAATAATCAAGTGTATACGGTGATGTTCAAATCTATCAGAAAAAAGAAGCAACAATGTCAATGATTAGAATTTCAAGATGGCATTAAAATAGTTTAGTTTCAGATCATAGGGAGCATGAAAGTGTGGAACAGATACGAACCAAAATCTAGACTTAAAAAATAAACCTTGTTTACTGTGTTCTTTTCCACTCATCAACAATACTTATTTCTTATATGACTATAGCCTTTCCAGTTGATAGAGGATAAAAAACAATAATTTATATTATCATTGATGTTGATATCGATATCTTGTGTCAAAGCAGATCTCATGAAACAAAGCTGTGATCAAAAGGCATTCTAGCCGTGACCATCATATTTTGTTTACAGATGCAATTTATCTCAGTTTAGATTATCCAATAAAAATTCGCTCAGGTTAAGGCAATAATGTGTGATGTACATGAAAGGATTCTCTTGCTAGTTTTGAGAAGTGCGGTTTTTCCAACAACCGTTGTTCCCCTCAGTTTGATGACTGAAAGTTGCAATCATTTTTTTTTTCTGTGAATGTATTAACCATGTAACTTCAATGAAATGATTTCAATTTAATAATAAATACTATGTGTTTAATTTAGTTTATCAAGAAATCAGCTCTTAATCCAGAAAAAGAACAAAGTAGTAAAACCCATCATTGGGGTGGGGTCTATTCCATTTCTCAGACTGAGGTAGAACTAAGCACACTGTTTTTCACATATGGCATAATTTAGGGTCAAACACTTAGGGCTCTATAAATTAGATTCATTTTCCCTTTGTTCCTGAATTCTGACTGTTAATGTGCCTTATATAACGTAATTTATAAATAGTTGTGATATTTTCATTTTTAAAGCGACTTCATAGTAATGCATTTATTTATTTCAGATGAATATGGTACTTAAGTCACACATGTATATATATGTATGTATATACTACGACGGTAAATATATTTTTCTATTTTTCTTACTTTAGATATTAAACATTCGACTAGATGTCTTAATTTTAATATATTTGTTTTGCCTTGATTTCATCGACCGCCGAGGTCAACCTTGTCTTCCATCCTTACGTGGTCCATAAAATAAGAACCAGTCAAGTTCTGAGGTCAATGTAATCGACTAACCTCCTTCTCCAAACTTTCAGGACTTGTTCCTAAAATAGAAAAAAAGCGGCGGGCTGACGGAACTGTTTGCACGCCGGACAAAATGCTTAGCGGTATTTCGTCTGCCGTTACGTTCTAAGATCAAATTCCGCCGAGGTTGACTTTGCCTTTCATCCTTTCGGGGTCGATTAAATAAGTACCATTTACGCACTGGGGTCGATATAATCGACTTAATCCGTTTGTTTGTCCTTGTTTGTCTCCTCTGCGTTTAGCCCCTTGTGGGTAGTAAAGAAATAGGTATTTCATCTGCCGTTAGGTTCCGAGTTCAAATTCCGCCGAGGTCGACTTTGCCTTTCATCCTTTCAAGATCGAGTAAATAAGTACCATTTACGCACTGGGGTCGATATAATCGACTTAATCCGTTTGTCTGTCCTTGTTTGTCTTCTCTGTGTTTACCCCCTTGTGGGTAGTAAAGAAATAGGTATTACACCAATCTTTACTTTGTAATTCAAATTCCATTAAGCTCGACTTTGTTTTCATCCTTTCGGGTTTGTTTTCATCCTTTCACTGAAGGTCGATGAAATTCCTAACCATCTTCCCCACAATTTGAAGCCTTGTGCCTATGGCAAAACTGATTAATTACTTTTGATTAAGACCAGACACAAATCATCGTGAGAATCAAACAATTAATTTTACAATTAATTGCACTTAATTTGATTTAAAACGTATTTAAAAACTTTAATACCGATACAGTTAATGCGATTTTAAAAATAAGATGTCGATAAGTGATAAAAATAAGATACGGTATTAACAGAAACAACATTTCATCCTCTTGGTATGAAGTTTTACTTTGAAGCTTATTTGGCTATGGATAACTTACAACGTTTAAGTAGCTAAACGAAAGCCACTGGGTAGATCAGAAAAGTTCAAACTGACTTTTATAGTGTACGTCATTTGCCACTTTAAGAATTTACATTAAGGAAATTATCTATTATATACGTAATTAAGAATGATCAATGAGTTACAAGGAAGCGCGCAGCTAATGATTTTAGTACAGGCTACTCATCAGTGGGTATAAAATAGCAAAATGGAATAGTTTGCTGAGAGTGGCTGAGGTGTAACAGATACCTTTTAAATGACCATGTGTATTAATTTTCAATGCAGTTGTGGATATACAAGAAGTTATTTCTGCTCTAAGGTACAAGAATATTTTCAGGTTCATGCTGCTATTCCAAACTACAAAGCCAAATAAATTGGAAATACCATTCTCGTAAAAAACAATAGAATCGTTAGTAGCAGATGGAAAAATAAAGTAATTAACCACGCCTATGCAGTGAGAATGGCTTTTATTAAATTAAACAGCTTTTTGAAAACACCTACCACTCTTTATGTAAATTCATCAATGAAGAATATACTGAAGAAGAACTTACCTGATCAGTAGTAAGAATATTATTATATTGGTGTACACTAATGTGCATGAGTAGGTATCAAATATTTTCATAATGAATGTGAGAAATTACCCAGATAACAAACTTCTCTATATATGATAATTTAGCTAATGCCACTGTGCTCAATGTACTGAAAGAAATGTAATTAATAATAATTATTATTATTTGACCAAAAGAAGGTAATATGAGGTCAGGGATAAGTATTATCTTAGTCCGATTTTGGCAAAAACAGGCGATTGATTACTCTGCATGTGTTACAGTCGTATTACACCACTTCAAGGAAATGTTGCATCAAAGAGCAAGATTTTGCATCTAAAGATGCTAACAAGTGAAGTGCCTTTCTGTGTTTTAAAAAATGTATAACATTGATTGATTAAGGATTACATTTCCTTTGAAAGAAATTTACGTAAAATGTGTACGGTACCCACAAGTATGTTCTCCTGGAATTCATTAACTTCGGGGCTGCCGGGAAATTAGTCAACATATTTGTTTGTTATATTTAATATCATTCCAAATGCTCCAAACATAACAACTAATGTTTCTGCTTTGAGATGCCACATTCTTCAATCTCCAAGTTCTCGTATTTGCTCAATTTCTCAAACGTTTTCGGAGATGTATTTTCGTCAGCTGAGATTGAAACATCAATCAAAAGATGATTTTCGAAATGATTTCTCTCTATGATATCTAGTCCTTTATCCTGAATTTTCTAATGAGTCTGAACACAGTAATTCAGAAAGATATGCTAAATTTAGCATTGTGCAGAATTTGTGGTGGTTTGCGCTCCCACCAATAATCTTTGTGATGAGGGTTGTATGTCTGACATATTGACCAGAGTATGTACTGCGCTATCCTATCATGCCTTTGCAAGTGCACTGTTGGTTCTAGTCGGCTGGTTCCGGATATTAAGTGGTTGATTTTCTCTGGATGTTCTCTGCATACAAAATATGGTGGGTTGCTTTCATGTTTCAAAATATTACACTGGTAGTTCCTAGCTGCAGGCTCCGATCTTGAGCAGTTTTAATACACCATTCAGATTTTGGCTTGAGACCAAAGCATTCAGCCACTGGAGTGAGTTTGGTACACATCAGGCTCCTTGACTCTAGTCAGGTACTTGCCATGCACTGGTTTTTTATCCCATTTCTCATTAGTGCATTGAATATTAGTTTGTTTGGCGTCTTTGTTTTGTGGGTGGGGCAATCCTTTCCAGTTGGAGACACAGTTTCTTCGTGTACACTGGTTCATCTAATTTCATTTCCCGAAGATAACTTATCGCATTTTTTGTCACAGATTGCAAAGTTTAGACATTATCATCATCAGGTAGGTAGAAGTCCCATGGTTGCGATTTTCATGGTTGCGATTTTCAATGCGATTTTCAATGAGAGATGAGATATGTTGAGATTATATTACGGTCAGCATGGCCGTAATCTAATGAGTGAAACAAGTAAAAGATAACCGCCATCTTTTCTCAGAAGATATATTCAGTCTTAAGTCGGTGATGCATATGCTGTTTAGGATGGTTAGTATAAAGGCACGTTGCTTGATATTAGTTTGGAAGAGGCACCATCACGCTAAAAATAGCAACCAGAAGGTGACTACAACCACACATTTTCACCGATACACATTAATTGAAATCAGGAGAATGAGCAAAAATTCTAAGTTCCCATACCCATAACAAAAAGAATCGTAAATCAAAAGGCCAGGCATACCCTTATCGTCACGATTTCAAACTTTGTGAAAATGTCACTTAATTATCCTCAGCGAGTTTCACTGACACGAGGGTAATAAAATCTGCTCATTTCAAACAGTGTGTATGATTACCCTATTTAAAGCCGTAGCAAATTTTGAAAGCTGATCAAAGTGAATAATAAATAGTAAAAAAAATATATTTAAATATAAGGATGTTATTGTAAACAATAATATCAAGTGGTATAGCATGCGTAAAAAAACATCAAGGTAATTCCATAAAGTAAAAACATATTAATTAATAATTAAGGGTGCTACGAATGGCACCAGCACGCTAAGAAAAAACAGCCAGAAGAAGACTACAAGTACAAAGTTTCACTGATACACCTTAATTAAACGAAGATACGGGTGTCTGGCTTTTCAATTTACGTTTCTTTTCGTTATTGATGTGGGGGCTTAGAATGTCTGCTACTTTCCCCGATTTCAACTTATGTGGATCAGTGTAAATTTGTGGTTGTAGTCATCTTCTGGTCGCTATTTTAGTGTTGGTGCAGCTTGTAGCAGCCTGAACTTTTAATTAATAAACTTTTACCTTATGGCATTACATTGATAGGTTTTTTACGCATGATAAACCTCTTTACTTTGCAGATCCTCATAATTAATACAATGGAACGGTCCGTATCATTTACAAACTTTGCTTGTGTTACAAGAAGCAGGCCTTTCTTTAAGGCGTGTAGTATGTGCAAAATTCATATGACACCTATTCAGTGAAAATTACTTGCCAGCATTCTTTGCAGGAATGAAGCAACTTTCCATACATGTAGAAAAAAAACGCTAAAATTTGGGCATATGAATATTGACTGATCTCTCTAATCTTGATAACTAACAAAATTTTATCTCCTATTTTGATTTCCAGCAAAAAGATTCATTAATAATACTTCGCTGTCTACTGTGTTGATAAGTCTCTTTTCTAAAACAATTTTATCAACAATGATACCAATAGGTCACGTCTCCCACTTCCATCCTTCTATACACTAACGAACTCGTTATCCTATCTACACCTCTCTTTGTTTCAGACACATAGACGCTATCAACATCGAACATGTGTGTACAAAATCTGTAGTGCAGCTTCTTTATTTAATGTAATCATATAACCTTCTTTACTATAAGTACAAGGCTTGGGCTCGATGTAATCTACTTACCCATTTCCCGAACTTACTGACCTTGTGCCAACATTTGAAACCATTATTATCATAGTTGAGGCATCCAGCTAACAGATTCTAATTATCATAATTAGGGAGGTGATCTGGCAGAATCGTTATAACACGGATAAAATGCTTAGCGGCATTATCTTTATGTTCTGAATTCAAATTCCGCCAAGGTTGACGTTGCCTTTCATCCTGTTGCGGTCAATAAAATAACGCTGGGGTCGATGTAATCGACTTAACCCCTCCCTTGAAAGTACTGGCCTTGTGCCAAAATTTGAAATCAATATCATTATTATAATTTCATATTAAAACACTTGTTTGTGGCTTAAAAGAGCTGTCACAGTTTTCGAACGAACCAGTTACAACTAACGATGTAAAGGTCAAAATGTTTATAAAATTCAGTATCACGTCACAAATTTGTCAGTTCAACTACCAAATTAATGTTAATAATTCCAAGCACTCATTTGGCATGGAAAATCCACTACCCACAATAAGAGAGAAAACGATAAATTTAGTTAGTGTCACACAGCAATGCCTTAATTTAATTAAAAACGAACCGGATATTGTGCAAAACAAATAACATAGAAACACAGCTTTAAAATGTTGTGGCATGAATTATTAAAGCATGATATACAAAGTGTTTACTGTTGTTTTTATACAAGACATCAGCACGTTTAACATTGTTTCCATAGAAAAATAAATTGAAACTAAATATAATTCAAATGTTGAAAATTAATGTCTATAATTTACAAATTAGGATAATGATTTATAATTTTCTTCAAGATCTTGATATAGAAACAGTGTAACATTTCAGCTAGCAGCAATATTGTAATATTATGAAGGGGGGGAATTGAGAAATGTTTTGGAATGTAATATTACCACTGACAGCAATACATTAATTGGTTAAATTGTGTTAGTTAAGAATGAATTAGAATTTATAATCAAATGTCAAGACATTAGTTCTTGATACATCTACGGATGCACTTAGACACGTCATCGGTGCTATATCCTGGCGTCACTAGGTATCTCGGGCCCGGGAACTTACATTCATTCTGTAGGATTCAAGATTTGATTAAACTATTGTCTGCTTCCTAAGCGATCGGTCACACTAGCCAAAACGATCGGTTACCCTCTTTTATCCCAAACTTTCTAGTTGGCTTCTCTTGCTTCCACTGCTCACCTTACGTTTCTACTCTCTTGTAAATTGGAACAATATACGATAAAGAATTATCTACGAAAACAATACCACTATCTTGGAATATCAAAAACGCAGTTCCCTATCATACACTTACTCGTTCACGTCTGTTTCACTTTTCTGATTTATCTCCAAATTAACTCTGATCCATTGAACCAATTACCCCATCGTTTCAAGGATGTACACCGTTACATTATCTAATAAGTTCGTTTTCTTTCGATAAAAAGTGTGCTTAATCAGGTTTGCGTGCTAAATATGGGTGTTCTTAATCAGGTTTCAGATCCAAAAATCAATTAAGCCCGTGACAATAAACTTTAAAATACTGATGGATACAACAAAATTACTTTCTAAAATATCTAAGATGGTGATTAATTTGGTGCACACTTCACACTTCAGTTCTTAGTTTACCTGGTACATCATTAATCAACCACCAAGTAGGGATGAGAAGCTAAGTCTAGCAAGGTAAGTTTTTGTTTCAGAAAGTAAATGCAACAATGTATGTGTGCATTTGACCAAATCTACTTAATAACCCAACCATCATCAGTCGATTTTTAATATGCTGAAATACAGAAAGTATAATATAATACTAATTATTATTGGTATTATAATATACACAAAAGAGTTCATCACGATACATACACAAGATGGTTGCTTAAAATCAGAGAATTATATGACACATACATAATGATCAAGAATAACCATTTATCATAAACACATTTCTTATTTAACTTTCCCGTTATTAGATTTTAACCTAAAACACACACAAATATATACCTATATATGCTTTCGGTGCGAATGGTTTTGTTATACGGTGCCGAGAATTACAAGCCTGTAAATAATAATAATAATAATGGGATTCATATAAGCTTAAAGCTTATAGCGATCACCGTGCAATGGCTAAGTAAAATAGTCTAATAATGGGGCATATTAGCCCTCGGCAGAAAAAAAAATAGGCTTTCCCATCTGTGTGGGACTCGAACACACATCGGTCTGTTAACGTAACTGTGTTGCCATTACACCAGTGAATTAGCCTCCCCGTTAGAGTTACACTCGGATGGGAAACCTACTATTTTTCTGTTGAAGGTTTATATGCCCCATTATTAGAATATTTTCCTTAATCGTTGCACGGTGATCGCTATAAGCTCTAAGCTTATATAATTATACAATTATCAATATATATATATATATATTATATATTATATATATATACTTTGTTTTTGTCCGGGAGTCTCTTTTTTCTCTTTTTGAAGTACAGGAAATAGCTAAGGTTATTTGGCTGCTATTTCTAAACTTCGGTATGTGGTAAAGCAAATCTTTGCTGAACTCTAATTATAAAATATTACATAAGTTTACTTGGTGAAATTATTGATTACTAGTTAATTAATTAATTTTACCCTTTGTTATTATTGATAATATAATTTTCTCCTAGATTATAAACTACAGATATTTTCTGTAGTATTTTTACTTGACGACAACGTGGATGGGCAGGGGAAGGTAATGAACCTCATTCCTATATTTTGAATTCGGCGGTACTGGACGTTGAATATGATCTGTTTGATACTGTTAGTTGGAGAGGTACATTCAATTCTTCCAGTGCTTTCGGATTTAGTATTGTGAAGTCCCATGCTGAAGAGGAAAATGTTTGGGTAAAGTATAAATTCTACATTCTTTATACCGATCTAATTCCGAAACGCGTCCATGGGTAATCAAATATCGATTGATTTTCGTTATTTTTCCTCTCTGTCTGAGAGGGTTGTTTTCGAGTACTTTGTTTGTCCGGGAGTCTCTTTTTAAAGTAGAGGAAATAGCTAAGGTTCTTTGGCTGCTATTTCTAAACTCCGGTGTGTGGTAAAGCAAATCTTTGCTGAACACTAATTATAAAATATATATATATATATGTGTGTGTGTGTGTGTGTGTGTGTGTGTGTGCGTATGTGTGTGCCTGTGTGCGTGTCTCTCTGTCCTCTCCCTCCCTCTCTCTCTAACTCTCTCTTTCTCTCTCTTTCTCTCTCTTTTTCTCTCTCTCTCGTTATATATATATATATAATTAAGGTCAAAGGGAGCCATCCCTCAAGTTCAGCATGCGTGTTATGAAAGTGACGATTTGAAGTCGTTCGACGATTTAGCATCTCTTTTCAAGCTTCCTATGCCCTATGCCCTTAATTATAAATGTATTTTGTACAATTATAAATTTCTATATATGAATTCACCTTAATAAGTCTATTTTGTATGCTGGACACCAATAAACTTTTTAACGATTTTATCCTTTATTATGATAATTGCATATATGTGTGTATGTGTGTGTGTGTGCGTGTGTGATCGTATGTGTGTGTATGATTGTATGTATATATATGTACTTAAATATAATTGTTAAACAGGATGTCAAACATTAAGGCAAGGCAAACATTTTAAGTCAAACAATATTACTATAGGAAGAAATCCTATAATAATATTGTATATAAGGCGCAGGAGTGGCTGTGTGGTAAGTAATTTTCTTACCACCACATGGTTCCGGGTTCAGTCCCTCTGCATAGCACCTTGGGCAAGTGTCTTCTCCTATAGCCTCGGGCCGACCAAAGCCTTGTGAGCGGATTTGGTAGACGGAAACTGAAAGAAGTCCGTTGTATATATGTGTATGTATATATATATATATATATATATATATATATATATATATATATATATATATGTGTGTGTGTGTGTGTGTGTTTGTGTGTCTGTGTTTGTCCCCCCAACATCGCTTGACAACCGATGCTGGTGTGTTTACACCCCCGTAACTTAGCGGTTCGGCAAAAGAGAACGCTAGAATAAGTACTAAGCTTCCCAAGAATAAGTCCTGGGGTCGATTTCCCCGAGTAAAGCGGTGCTCCAGCATGGCGGCAATCAAATGACAGAAACAAATAAAAGAGTAAAAGAGTAAAGACTTGAGATGTTTGCCTTGCCTTAATGTTTGGCGTCCTAGTTAACAATTATATCTCCACTGCATAACCATCGCGGCTGTAATCTTGGAGCCCCAATAATCCGTTGCAGCACTTACCTAGCGTACCTAATCGTTTAAATCACCTATGAACTAAACCCCAATACTTCATATATATATGTATATAGTGAGAGAGAGAGAGAGAGAGAGAATTTCATTCGCGTGTTAACCTTGGAGTTTACCCTATTAAGCTCAGCTAGATGTCCAGGCTATCAAACAGACAGAAATCAGGAGATTGTTTTATCAACAAATATCCACATAGTTTTTACAATTACACACAAGAATAAAAGAGTGAGCCAATTTACAATAAAAGCATCTGAATTCGATCTCATGAATATTGCTGTATTGTATAATAATATAAGCAAATATTGATTCTTGAGATGTCATTGACACGTACCGACTTCGACTCTTCAGAATTAATTATAAAAGGTATTTGCCCTAGATATTTGAGTTATTAATAATTTATATGTATTTCGAGTTGGGCGTGTTTACAGGCTTATATTTGTATAATACGAGCAAATAAGACCCTGGTTTGAAATTAACTGGTCAAGAAGAATGAATCGAAATGAGAAGAGAAAAAGTTTGAAATAAAAATAGTAAAAAGAAAAGCGGTTTTTATTTTTAGGCAATATAATAAAATATAGGCTTGTCAACAGTTTCTTTTTCAAAAAGTATTCTATAGAAATGTCCTTCAAATTGTTTTTATCGCTCTTGAATTATATTTATTCTACCAACTATTTAGCTATTTAGGTGAGGAATCGTACACATACGTTTATAGTTTTATCACAGTGAAATCTTATTGAATGCTACATTTTAGCAATCAGCCTCATTTTGGCGAACAGAATTAACTGAAAAAAAAAGAAAATCAATATCAAGGTAGTGTCTAAATCTGTTTTAGAAAACAATTCTGTATTTCTCTTATCCATTGGCAAAGTTGTTAAATCGCCTAGTAAAATACATTGCGCTTTTGTCACATTTGCCTCTACACTCTGGCTTCAAGTCCTGCGTAGTTTTGTTTTGCTTTCCATTTTTCCGGTGTCAAGATATAAAGTGAAAGCTCACAGCTGGTGTCGCCTTCTCTCCGCCAGCTGTCCTGGATGTTGCCCTATGTCAAGTATGCAAGAGGCTTTCGGCTCTTGCATTTTTGTGTGTCTGCTCGCGACTACATTGACAAAGAATACAACATTTATTACATAAATTTTCAAAATTTTGTAGAAAAACTGAATCCAAACAAACTGAGGAGAGTTTAGGTCAGCAACAATTTATCATTTCATAAATCTCTTTACATAAATTTCGAATCACTACTGTGTGTGATACGAAACCCAGATCATTTATAAAGATTAGAAGTTTGTTATTTACTGAGATAGAGAATGTAGTATTGCCAAAGAAATTTTACTCAGCAGTGAATATTGTGTAATATTATTCTTGAAGATCCCTTTTATTTGTTGTAGTTGCCATTTGCTTTAAAATCCTAACTAAGCATATATTCTTCTTTATCTAGCAACACGGAAGAAAATACGAGAAAATAGCCTTCCACCTTTGAAGTGCGTTTAGTTCAAATGTATTTTGTACTTAATAAAAGATCTCAGTTTCAAAGATCGTCAATTATCATGGTCTTCTCTTTCAAACTTTAACAATAGCTTGCCTTGTGGTTACAGGTATTATGAAACAACATGCTT
The DNA here is from genome assembly GCF_006345805.1 of Octopus sinensis. NCBI lineage: Eukaryota > Metazoa > Mollusca > Cephalopoda > Octopoda > Octopodidae > Octopus > Octopus sinensis. Next base: position 106,584,414 of record NC_042999.1, read on the forward strand.
ATAGCCCTAGGCGAATTTACTTCAAGATCGTAACTTTTACCTAAGAACTCATGCTAGGTTTGGATGTAATGGTGAGATAATTTTTTTTAATATCAAAAGGTTTTCTTTATTTTTAACTAACAGAAGCTCGTGTTTGACCTTTTTATGAAGTCATCCCCTCTTTTCTTAATGATAAACATTCACGTAACAAATTATCGATTTTTTAAAAACTTTTCCTGAAATCATGAAAGATATCAATGCCCTTTTCGAAAACAGCAAACTCTTTCAATGACTCTTAAGTCCACGTTAGGATTTTTTTAATAGTGTTCTATCGTCTCCAAGTTGCATGCCGGGTGGATTCCTTGGTCGGCAGTTAAGTATCCTGCAACAGTAGGATATGGGATATGCTACTTTTCATTAGAAAATGCAAAAAATATCCCATCTGAATTGTAAAATTCTTTCCTTGAATAGTTGAAGTGGTGTTTTGTTTTCATATTGAATTTATAAATCGTATTAGTGAAAGTAAAATTATTGAACATACAAAGGCCTGGAAATAATAGTAAATAAAAATTATCCTTATCCGTAAATTTTAGGCTTGATATTCAGCGATTAGTTTTTATCCTTTTTTTATTATTCAATAGTTATGAGTCTAATGACTTCTCATTGTATCCTTCAACCGAAACCTGGGGACCTCTTTAGGCGACTGGCTAATACCTTCAGTTCAGAAAGATACAATGATGCAATTAACTTAATGAGATTAGCAGATACATACTAACTGACAATGATTAAAATTAGCAGGCACTTAGTTATTTCTATTATTTAAATATATGTTTTGTTTAAATATAACCATGCTGTTATCTATATCGGTTGTTGTTTTTAACCCGGTCAGCGCCGATCAGGCCGAAAATAATTCCACTGGGGTCATCCAGTATTTCTTCAAATATAACATCCAAAGCATTTTCAGGATCCTTTTAAACTATTGGTTGTGAGTTTAAGATTTGGTTGCTATTTCTGGCAGGCTAAACTACCATTAAAATGTTACCCCATTATTTTGTGTCATTACTGATTTATTTATAACGCAGTAAGATTTGAAAATATATTAAAACATTTTGTACACAATAGATACCATTTCAACTATAATTGGTCGAAAATTAGAGACAATTTCTAAATTAATTAGCCGGGATTTTTACAGGGTGGGTGACGCCTGTTTATGGCAAAGTCTACAGGCATGAGTATGTTGAAGCTACCAGTAACCGAGCCTGTCCTATATGCTCACTGGGAAAAACGAAAGCGCCCAGCATGCACTTATTCAGTGTTCGTGTATAACTGATTTATAGGTTTATGTTGAACAATTGTTACCACTTATATAACTGATCCTATAATCAACCGAATCTATGGTGAATATCAACCTACCACCTTCCGGGAAAATGTTTTAAAAAAGTTACAGAGGTTTAAAGTTTGATCATTTTCATCCAGTCAAGAAACAGGATTTCAAAGCTGTCATTTTGTGCGTGACTGCACATTTTGTCAACATCCTGAAAATAGCACTTATGTTTTAATATGAAACCACAGAATTGCGCACGACATATAACCCCTCATAACTTATTACAATTTTCGAAATTATCATCATAAGTATTAATATATTATTATCATCGCTATATGTAAGAAAATTATGAGTTAAGCTACTGATAAGTGGAGTCTGCTTATGACCATATTTTTCTTCAAAACCGTTATTTCCACCGTGCTAAATGAGATATGGAACGAATATTTGCATGTTCACTCTTTAGACGTCTGATCTTGTCTAGACGTGTTAAGAATATATATCAAATATTTCTTCCAGATCTCGTTGTACACAGTGCAAATAATGATTTTTGATCGGTTGGTAGATATGAGCACGGATCACCAATCAGAAAATAATTCGTTTGCTGAATATATGAACAAAGCCATTGGTTTTTTTCTGTAGGCTCACAGTTGCCTCTGGCTGATTAGACACATTTCGAAACACCGATGACCCAGAATGTCGTTTGACAATGTGCTGAATGTGTTGAGTACAATATCATCATAACAGTAAGAAGTTATTCCTCTATGTCGCACATAACAGAAACCAGCATATTTTGCGTCTGAACCTGCTAAGATGTGTTGAGAATAAATAAGCAAATATTCATATTGTTTTAATAAATATAAAGAAGACATGAACATCGCAATCTCATACAAAACGTTAAGTAATAATTTCAACTTTTTTGTTTAGTTTTGTTCTTATTAACAACGCAGTTTCTGCTGGATTTCATAAACGCTATTTTCAATACAGTGTAAAGTTTAAATTCAATAAAATTGGTGGAAGTCTATAATAGAATTCTAAGTTGTTTTCTCGGCGAATTCTAAGTTGTTTTCTCAGTGAATTCTAAGTTGTTTTCTCGGCGACATTGCCATAGCTAAAGCCGAATAATTCATTTGCCTTTAGTTTTTCAAGCAGAAAATGCCCCCACTTTATTCTTGGGTGATTAGAAACGGTTCATGTAGAACAGCACTCAACTATTTAAAGCATAAATAAATAAACAGTGTAATAATTTATATTTGCATAGTCAATCTCCGGATCTTTGCATCCCATGTCATGATAATTTATTTACTTAAAATAAAATTGTCTTTCAAAATGGAAGGAATGTCAAGCTATAATATTCTTCTATTCCATAAATATATGGCCTTGGGTATAAGAAAAAATCAATGCAATTGTTTATATATATATATAGCTTTCATTTATCCTCGGGCATATTCCATAAACTTCGTTATTTGGGGGATCAGATGCTTTGCCACAGAACGACAAAGTGGTTAATCTCTAAAAAGGTTATTTTCCTATCAGTTTATTACTAATCGATGCATGAGGAACGTTATTTCCTATATCCAGTTTAATAAAAATCATAAAAGGATATTTTTTTTATACTTTCCATAATGTTCACCTAGCTGAACTATTCAACATTGCCGCAAAGTGGACTGGGGTTATGAAATGGTCTAATAACAGCGAGATTCCAATAGATTCTTAACTTTTAGATATAGTAAAAATAAGGAGAAAAGAAGTGTTCGCTGTGTATTTAGAGGTGAGCTGAAAGAGATTTTCTAATTTGAAACATTTGCCCCAACTAGAAGGTGACAATTTTCTAGCTAATCTATTAGGGATACATTTTCCTTAAATCCTAAATAAAAACAAAATGGAAAATGATAGTGAAAAGAGGGAAGATATTGAACGATATAAGGAATTGCCAAAAAGAAAATGAATAAATGTGAGGAAAAGAAGACAAGAGCTTAGTTTTAGTTTAATACTGATATAAAGAGCAAACTCAAAATAGATTACGTTTCATATCAATGTAGAGGACTGTATATTTATAAATCTTTTACACGGTAAATATAATAAATAACGCACGTGTACACACCAATATATATATATATATATATATATATATATACACATGTGTATGCATACATACAGAAATGTATATATGTATATATAGAGAGAGAGAGTGAGTGATACACACATATATATATGCCCATACAAATGTATGCATGTATACATACATATATGTGCGTGTGCGTGTATGTATATATATATATATATATATATATATATCATAAATGAATTAACTGGTTAATCGATAAGATTTTCACCGTAAAGTTGGTATTAAACATATGCACCAATGTGAAACAGAATGAGAAGTAGGACCTGTGACAAGTCAAGCGATTCATTTATCGGTTACCGGGATTAGAGTATATAGGAAATTTGTTCCATGACATAGCAGTCTTCTAAAACCGGCGCCAACCAAATCGTGAAGCGTGCTTAAGGCTGTAATGTTTTGTATGTATATCCTCGACCTTCTGTACAATATTAGCTGTATCACGTTAATCCATCTACAGTTGCTACAATGCACATGTTTAGTGCAATTGGCAATTTGTGGCAAATTGTGCAACGAAGGGTTTGGAAGTGCAGCATAGTGTGATATTTTGATTCATATTAGTAGAATCTTGCACATGGTGAGATTTTTCTAATGCTGCAACAAAATATGAGTAGAATTTAGGTGGCGTATGTATTGTTATGAATGATAAAGACGTTTCACATCGACAAAGACAATCACCAAATGCAGCTGCTTATAAATAAAAACAGAGTGACACTCGGTCAAAAGCTGCTTGATCATTCGAAGGCTACTTTACGTGGAATGAGTGCTTCTACTTCAGCTGATACGCTACAATGGTTTGTATATCGGTAGTGAGAGTTATGTTTTGGCACTATTTCATATACAACAATTTTTTTTGTTTTGGAGTGACACTCGGTCAAAAGCTGCTTAATCATTCGAAGGCTACTTTACGTGGAATTAGTGCTTCTACTTCAGCTGATACGCTACAATGGTTTGTATATCGGCAGTGAGAGTTATGTTTTGGCACTATTTCATATACAATAGTTTATGTTTTGGAGGTAATTTTCAAACCTATGTGTTTACATTTTCTAAAGCATCTCCAAATTTTTCTACTTTGGAGTGGTAATAAATTGAGTACATGCAAATTTCAGTCTAGTATATCCCTGAAAGTTATCAACTCGCTTTCTTATTTAATTTGGAGTTTCTTTCAATTAGTTTACAATGTATCACAGCTCATTCATCTAAATATATTTCACAATCGAATCACTCTAGAATATCTTAGCTATTATCTCCTGCATTCCTTTATGCTTGAAAAGCCATCGTTTATATTTTAGATATATATAGGGCTCAATTACATTCAGCTAGATATTGTATTTATCATAGCATTGACTGATTTTAATTGTTTACCTTAGAGATAAACAATGGTTTTCTGGCATTTTCAAGTGTTAATGATTTGTTATTTTCAAAATAGATTCCATCTGCAAAACACTTGGTACCAGTAATATTATAACAGATAACTATCCTCTTGTAGAAACCATGTAACCCTTTCTAATATCGTTCAGAAATTTAGTTAATAGGGCAAAACTTAAGCCGAGAAATATGGACGTGGGCAAATAACTTAACATTTTATTCCAGAAAATATCATCCCGATTATTTGTTCAAAATCTGATTTACTTTTTTAGTTATTTGTTTTTATTTGTATTGCTGTTATTTTCTACGGTGCGATTAATGTAGACGTATTCTTTCCGGAACACTAAAATATATGAAGAGATATTGATGATGTTCTTTAGAATGTATGGAGTATTGCTAGTTTTTTCTTTCTTTAAATAATGTAGATAGTTCTGCGTTTGTATTTTATTGTGTGTTCCACGCCTGAACCCCTTCTTTTCATTTGGCTTCAGTTCATTTAATTCGAAGAATTACGAAATTACTTTCTTCCCTGTCCATCTTTGAGTGTCATTGAGAAATGAACTATAGAAATAAGTCCTCAATTTCTGGAAGCATATATTTATGTGCAGCGTGATATTAGTTTTGATATGACTTGTATTTGGCGATGCAGCACCGGAGATGAATTGTATATCTTTATTAAACCTTTAACCAATGTGTATATGTCCTGAAAGTATGTAGGTGTTTTATTAAAGAGTTTTATATTGAATCTATTCCAAGCATCCGTTTTTCCTTATACCTTGCAGGACATCCGTCTCTTTCTTCTTGATGACTCATATTGCTTATTTGTTTAGATTATCTATCTTGTAGATTTCTATGACTGTATGGGATTTCTATATTTCATTTATTATTATTGTTGTTGATTTTTGTTGTGAATTTAATTTGGTTTCTCTAGATGATGCTACAGTCAAAGTTAGATATTTTACTTATCGCGTGGATTACTTCGTAAATAAGAGGATTTACATGATTTGCATTTATGTCAGAGTCTTTAGCCTTGCTATTGTTTCATAATTCTATTTCATTACAGTTATATTTTTACTATTACGTGAATTTGCATTAGGGTTATTTTTTTCAGTTTTGATTTATTTGAGTATCCTAGCTTCTATGTGATTACAGTTATTTGTATAAATACCTAAGGGGATAATTATATGATAACACTAGAGTTAAAACCGCTGCCTATTTGCCATTGATAGATTCGCAGGGGTTCTCTTACCCTGAAGTATCCATCTAAGTCGCAAAACTACAAATATGTATCTCTAAATAATTGCCATGAGGATTTACAGGCTCCTATTGTAAATATTAAACAGCTGAAACTCTACGTGATGGAAAAGTAAACATTCCCAAAACTCGTTTTACTTTTACTGTATGCAGTCAGTAAGCCTTCATGAGTTTAGCAAGTAAAATTCGCACAAACGTTCACATACATACAAGTATGTATTTGTGTGTATGTTGGTGGGGCTTGTTGGTTGCTTGTGAATGTACATGCGATTTCTTAAAGGTATTGGATCGAACGAATTTTTTTTTGTTATGAATAAGTATTAGGATATATTGTGTATGAACTATGTAGGTGTATTTGTGGACACACACATATATATATATATATATGTGTGTGTGTGTGTGTGTGTGTGTGTATGTATGTATATATATACATATAGATATATATGTATATATATATATATATGTATATATATATACATCGACCGCTGCTTTTCGGGCGATTATGATCCCTGTCAGCATGTATGTATACAATTATGTGCCTTGACTGCAGCATTAGAGCGTTGAGCTCTCATTTCTAGCAATGCAGGTGTTTCTAAAGCCTTTAATCATATTTAATGACGGTCATAATTTTCCTTTTTGGTACACGTTGCCTACAGCTGCCTACATTAATTATATATAAATAGACATATACATGTATATGTTCGCTTTATCGGGATTCCTATTTAAACAGTTCTTGATATTTCTTCACGACATGATTGTTTATTTACTTCTTACATTTTGTTTTACAGTAGGAGGGATTCAGAAACTACAACATCATTATATATTGTCAAAAATACGAGTTTCCTCGTTCCCTACTATAAGCAGATGATCGGTATGGAATCTATTTTTCTCTGTCTCGTCTTTGAACTTAAGTCATAATATTTATACGTAAAGTTTTGAAATGTGTAGAAAAGATATATTTTCCTTTATTGTTTTCCAACGAACAGGCACAGAATTTACTGGATAAAGAATTTTTTTAATTTCCTTTTTGGGGGTGGGGGCCTTTGTTTCTCGCTTATGAGACTTTATGGTCGAGTCTTATAGTAGAAAACTTAAGTAAAATTAAAAATAAATAGGGATGAAAGTTATTTAAATCGGAAATTAAACTTTTATTATATTCCCCTTTTAGCGGGTTCAATTTAATGTAAAATTCGAGTTTGCCAATACAAAAAATCGTGAGAATCAAAACGTCTATATATAGCTATCTATGTCTGTCAGACAGATTATGTATAAAGCAACTAAAAGTTAATTATCAACAGATCAAAAACAGCATTGAGGAAACTTGTTGGGGGTCTGCGTTGCAGAGAATTTTAAGTTTATAGGTATAAGAATTTGGCCAGATTCAAGAACCTCTCTGAAGAATTTAGTATACAGTGCTATTGTTATTCAACTTGAAACTGTGGAAACTGCAATGTTGCGCTTCAAAATACTTGTGGACTGTTTGATACAGGTGAGAAACACTGCCATTTTTAAACTCTTATTTATGTACAGCTATTCAATTTAAAGGTTGCCAAATCAATGTTTTCCTCTCTCTTCATTTCTCCTATTTTTCTGGTTCTCCTCCTCCCTCTCTCAATATCTTTCGTGCTCTCAATATTTCTCTCTCTCTCTTTCTCTTTCACCTTTTCTCTCTTTCTGTATTTTTGATCTTTCACTAACACGTGATTGTTCATTCTAAAGAATAACGTTTTATGAGGATTGTCAACATTTGTAAAACCAGCTACATAGAGATATTGTTAAGATATGAATTTTCTTTTAGTGCTATACATATAATTCAAAAAAAATAATGTGCCATATGACTTAAGAACTTAACTAAATGCATGCCATACAAAATGGAAAACCAAATAAAGAGTAAAATAAACGAGTCTGTCAAAATGTATTTTGAAAAGGTAAGTATACTTTCCACCCAATTTTAACATATTTGCTTCTTAAGCTATTATATTCAAACTAGAAAAAAGTTTATAAATGAATTATCGGTTTTCTTTTTCATAAGTTTAGTGTTATATTTCTTTTAGTTTCTTAATAAAAACTGTACTGTATATCGAAGAAAACGATAAATTGCTTTCAATTATTTACATGTCCATTAGTTATGAAAACTATTCAAAATACAAATGGTTAAGTTGTAAAAGAAACCTAGGTCTTCAGAAACGATTGAAAGATCGTTCAGAATTTATTGTCAGTTGGTAAAAATACTTGACTTAACAATCTATAATGTGCGGAGAGGTTAAAGAAGGGCAATTTCTTATATGAAAAGGTGAAAGGACAACTGACGATAGAAACTTAAACTTAAATATTTTTGTGACCTAGTAAACAACATTGAAAATATATGTTCACATGATAGTTGAAATTGGTTGCAGGTATATCACAAGATTATGAGTTTCTAGTCCGATAAAGTTATGGTTTATTCTCTCTAGTAATGACCTCTGATACCTTGATAAAATTACTTCCTATAGCACATGACTCCAAATAGGTAAAACAAATTGCGAATGAAATAGATAGTGCTGGTGAATGAAGTCAAACTATTTTCCTTTAGCTCCTTAAGAGCTGCAACGAAAAATATAGAAAGTTATCTTTAAAATAATCTTCCTATTCACGCTCTCTCACTTATGCATACAGTAAGTTTTTTGCCGTGCACATTTATTTAAGCTGCATGTCTATTCAAGCATATTCGATTTCCCGTACCTTTTGGACGATACCTCCAATAAATCATATCCTATTTCAGCTCTCTTCTACTCTGCCTTTTATACGAGTTACAACAGCACATCCAGTGAATTCCGCTTGACTTATTTTCCCCTGCATTGACAAGACTGCCCATTATATGTTCAGTCTCATAATTATAGTTTCATGCTTTCTTACACATGGGTTTGTTAATTAGATCAGTATTAATTAGATCACTTGGGTTACATAAAGCATCGAACAGTATTATAAATCTATGGGTGGTTTAAATGCTATCAGCACCTATGCATCCTAAGTCTGGGGTTTTTGTTTCTTTATTAGATATATCACATCTCTTCTTATGTATGCATTGCTAACATTAATAACAATATTCAATTCTTATTTCCTACACCTAGCAGATAAATCAAAATCTCTTCCCAGATGGTACTGAACATTCAAAAGTGCATTACGATAATTTAGCGCGTATTTAATATCTCTAATAACTAATTATTAGTGACCTCTGTTTGTTCTCTTTCCTATCATTGTATATATTTCTAAAAGGTGTCAGAATTAGAGTTTGATCAAATTTAAGTAGTCCTTAGGCTCTACGCAAGCTTAAACGTTGGTTGGTACCTTATTAAGTATTTTAATAATTTATTAAAGTGTCATATACTTCCTTTCTATCTAAATTCGCCTAAAACTATTTTGTGAAATATATTAAGCTACATCAAGTTAGATTCCATTCTATAAAACACATCATTCACTAAACAGTATTTTGTACAGGAGGTTTCTATTAAATCATAAATCCCAAGGCTGCAAATAATATATGCCTTTTTTAAATCTTATACGATGCTTGGAATTGCAACAGTCTCAATGCATAATGATGGACTACTGGGCGATACGTTTTGTTGGCCATTAATCATTATATGAACGTAGAATATCCAATAACAGACCAATAACCCCGAGTAACAGGACATTTCAAAATTAGTATAAGATAGATTTAGACTGCGAGAGAGACTCGGGAGTAAAATTTCTCTTGTTTTTCCCTTTTCCTCAATACTTTCTCTTTCTTTCACTCTCCTTGCCTCTGTATTTCTGTTTAGACTAAGCAGTTCCTTTTTTTTTCTCATTTTTGATTTGCTTTTCCTTGTTGACTCATTATCATGCAGTTGTAGTATTTAATATTTTCTTATAAAGTAAAATTTGAATTATTTCAGTATTGACTATTTATTTTTATAATTCGTTGGAATATCTTCCCTAATTCAGAGAGGCTGGCACTGGATAGCAGAAATATATATATTTTTGTGGTTGCCGCTGTACTTGACAGATTTGTTTGTACTTTTTAAATTAATCAGCCGCGTGGTTAAAACGTTCACTAACTTTCGGGTTCACATCTATAGTTCGTCGTTTTAAGCCAAGTACTTTATACGAAGGTCTCGAGTCGACCAAAGCTATGTGACAGAACTTTTATAAATGAAAACTATGACCCTAAAAGGTCTTTAAGCTTAAAAATAGAAAAAAACATTCAAATCATTTTCTAGACAAATGTATTTCGTAAAATTTTAATTGCTAAGATCAGTATAAAGGCATGGTTTGTGTAATGAATCTTAAAGAGTGAACTATATATGCGGAACATCTGCGATGCGAACTCACATACACGGACATAAGTAGATTCTACTCATGCTGTTAACTATCAGCACGATCCCTTATCAACAAGCACGCTTTAAAGCTACTACTATCACGACTAGTAGTAGTAGTAGTAGTAGTCCTATAGTCGTTACAGCTGCCTATAATTCACTTGGCTGGGAGTAAGCAGTGCATATTCCAACATCCAGCACAGCACAGCGATGATACAAAATCCATAACATCTATACAACGAAACAGTAATAAACACTTGATGTCGGGAAAAAAATACCACCCGTAGGTTTTGAAGCGGTGCTTATTGTATCAACAGTCAATAACAATGTGTTCTGCATCGAGTTCATTTCATTACATTTTAGCATTTCGTTTGCAAGATTCTTGATGTGATCTTGTGTGTTGCAACAAATTATGTGGTGTCTCGGGAGGGTTATTATGCCAATAATAAGCACATACACCGCTTTACTTTCACTTCTTTATTGTTCGTCAATTGGTTAGCTATTTAACCAAGTAACTAATCGATTGTTTCGTAAATCATTTGGTTAATCAATCACTTGTGTTTGCCAGTTTCCTTTCGTCGTTAGCAAAATAGAATTTTGCTTAAACTACAATAATGTTTTTGTTGAGTCATATCATCATATATATTTGTGTGTCTCTATTGTAGACTCACTTACAAGTCCACAAGTTTATAGTATGAACACAGGATTTTTTTAATTTTCACATACTTCTGCAGACTTGCATTGGTATCTGCCCGATCACACACACAAACACACACACACACACACATACACACACTTGTGTGTATATGTATCGAAGTATGTATTTTAATGTCACTTATGCACAAAGTATATACAGTCCATCAAGACTTCTCGTAGAATGACACATTTATTTCAAGACATTTTAAGATGTTTCGCATACCATTTCTAGGCGCCAAAATTGAAACCACTTTATATTGAACAAGAACTTGATTTTGACATTCAGACTTTCCAGTAGAAAATGTATTTTCCGATTTTGTGTCATTGAGATAGTAGAAAGTCTGTGCAACTCATTCAGTATATTATTTTCGGTTGCATCTGTACTTTGTACAGTTATTTGATTTATAACTATTTAATCAATCCTGAGAGAGAAAAATCACGTAGAATATATATAGAGAAAATAGCGAAGCATTCTAAGGTCTAATTGACTCTTCTCTTTAATAATAATAATAATAATATAATAATAATAATAATAATAATAATAATAATAATAATAATGATAATAATAATAATAATAATAGCAACAACAACAACAACAACAACAACAATAAGAAGAATAATTTTAATAATAATAATAATAATATTTTCTTATTTATTTATTAATAACAACAACACTGATGACGATGATGATGATGATGATGATGATGACGACGATGATGATGATGCCGGTGATCGTTCTGGTTATTATTTTCATTGTTATTTTTTTTTATTTCATCATCATCATCATCATCACCATCACTACTACCACTCTTTTATGTTGATATTTTGTACTTTTACTGCCCTGGCATATAGAATTTTTTTTTCAGAAGAACTAACCTGCAATATATCGGTGTATTTTTCCCGTTAATGACGGCCCCTGCAGTGCGGTTGAACCACAGTGTATTGTGTTTTTATTTAATTATTTCTAGTCTATTTATAGAAATGCATGAATTCTAATAATGGTATCATAAATGTTTACGAAAGAGGAGCGTGAAGAAGAGATCACATGATTCAAAGAGCAAGGAAGAGAGCTGGGATGACACCATAATAGTTAATAGGGATAACAACGTCATGGCAACAGCCTGCAGTTCTTTTACCATACTAACTAAAATCATTGACGTCACCGACAAGGCAGCAACTATTACCTCCAATATGTCAACATCAATGAAGGCGAATAAGATATTCCCGTATATTTGCATCAATAGCACCAACAGTACTAAGAACAAAAGCAAGATCACACAAATGGCTTTGTTGTCTACTGCTCGCGTAAAGATCTACTGTATAGGATATTCGTTCCAAAGGAATGTAGAAGCGGTTTAAAATAAACATCATAATGTCTGGACTGATGACATTTTCAGTCGAGGAAGTAAACAAGATCCAACAAATGATTATTTGGTATAAGTGCATTAATCGAAATGAACAGACTTTGATATATCTGATTCATGTGAACAGATGGAAATTTTAGTATTCGAGTACATATCGCTTGGCAGGCAACAGAGGTGGGGATAACCGTCTGCAAACGCGCTGGTAGCGAGATGTGGACGCAACTACATGCGCACATACGCGTTTAAGGAATTTGTGATTATACTAATTATATTGAACGCGTTGACGAGTCAGAATCATGAAAGTGCCGTCCTAGAGGAACTAGGCTACTGTAGATGCAATGAGCGAAAAACACAGCAAAAGTGAACGGAACAAAGCAAATTCGTATTCCCCATGTTTAGTTTGAACAAAGATTAAACACAGATACGTTCACCACAGGCTGTGCGCCTCTTCCCCGGCATTCAAAGATTTTTAGGGATTCGATCAATGAACGAGTTAAGCAGACGTTTACGAGAGCCATCATCAGCAATAGATGGCGGGTCTTTCTAAAGAGAAGCATTCGTCAGCTTTAGCAAAGAGGCAGCAACAGTGAACGGTTTAGTAGAGGAAGTGCTCCTCAATTAATTACATGAGAAGCGCGCAAAAAGTATTGCACACAAAATATTGATACCGAGACTCAACCACTTTTTTTGTGCTAAACATGAAGGCTGGATTATTCATGCTAAGTCACATGCTCTGAATCTCATGGATCCAAAACCTTTCAGTACTACTGAGAAGCAGAAGCACAGATGATGGGCTGGCTAAGAAGGCTGTTGAAAGTCACCTAGCAAGACAAGGTCCTAGAAACGGAGGTCCTCTTCCGGGCTTATCTGCCAAGAATTTACACACTGCCGAAGAGATGCCAAGTCAGGCGGGCAGGCTATCTTTTTCGAATGACTTACACACGACTCCCCAAGAGACTGTATTACAGAGAACTATCGGAAGGCAAGCGCACGTAGGGTAGACAGAAACAGTGTTTCAAGGATATACTCAAAGACTTACTGAAGAGCTTTGAATTCAATCTCGACACCTGAGAAATGTCGCCCTGTCTGGCGAAGCTGCATCAACAGACGTGCCACCTCCTACTAACATAACAGGATTGCAGGGACACAAAGAAAACGTGAATTGCGTGAGTCCAGAGCTAACGCTTTGCTTTCAGTTACAGCAGACAACCAGTGTCCCGTCTTCTTTTCTGTGCTTGGTCATCGTCGCCAACGACGGATTGACTATATATATGTGTGTGGGTGGGTATTTGTGTATGGGTGGATATTTGTGTGTGGGTGGGTGTGTAGGTGTTTAATTATGTATAAGTACAGAAAACGTGTGTATGTGAAATAGAGAATGCTCTTGTATTTTTCAGCCTTTATATAATATAATTTTATTGCATGTATAGGCCTTTCTTACTAATGAAAACAATTATTATTACTAGAATGTAATCCAGTGCTCATAATTACCTACCAGTCGGGAAATAAGTTTGGTAGAAGTTCTACGTCTGCAATATATAGAGATCTGGAAGGGCGAATGAGAGCGACGACGTTCTCGAGGAAACTCTGGATGTCGACATGCTATGTTTCGGAGAACTTTCAGGCCAAGAACTATCACGGATAATTTACCAGAAAATCTTGGCTTGGAGTTACTTCAGAGGAGCACTGCCAGGCAAGATAACTTTTTCAGACAATGAGGTATCGCCATGTCGGACTACCGAATGTACGTGGAGATCGACACAATCGTTCTACACGTACTCGTGCCGTGTGCCAGTATTGCTGACTTGTGAGTTTATGTCGTATAGCTTTTGTTGCGTGTTGAACAAATATGACCACCGAGTGAATCACGTCATTACCCACATTTAAGAAGGCTGGAAAGATCGTGGTCTCTCTTTAGCGGCTACGGAGAAAGACATTGTATGGTGAACGAGGTTAAAAGGATCATGGAAAAGCGCCTTCCTTTTCAGTGACGCTCTCATTGCAAGTATATCGAAGAGATCTTGTCATGAGACGGATACTGTCTACAAACCAACAGTTGTTTATTTGCATGTAAATATCTCCATAAATCTGATTTATGAGAATAAGAGACTTTATAGGAATATTCCAGTTTAAATTATTTATCTATATTTTAACTTACATTTTGATTGTTATGTACAAGTTAAATACTAGTAAACACACATCATTGAGGTAACAAATATACATAATAATTCCTTGACTTTCAGTCGCTGTAATTCTTGCTTTTCTTTAGCCTCTGGAGAGTTCCGAATGAGAAGACCACTAACCAAAATTATTCCATCCGTGACCTTCCTGCCTACATTACGTATATAGTGTATTTAAGATTATATAACCCATTGTCTTTCACGTTTCATGTTGATATTAAATTCAAGGAGATGCGAAAAGACTTCTTTGGCTCAGATTCATTGACTTTTATGAATCGGATACATGAATGGTCAGTACAATAAACTTAAGGTGCGTGAATCTCCAATCTATATCTATTACAGAATTTTGGTTCACCTGTACAAACTATAGGAAATTTTATCAATCATACTACACTCCAGTTTTAGATCACCTACTTCCATTTCTATCAGAATATTCAATGACAATTTATAATTTAGTATTCTTAGCAGTCGACTGAGAGCACATATATACGTGTTCAAGGTTTTCATTTGGAGAAGCATTTACTTGTTATCCTTAATTCAACTGCTACTAATTAAATAGATCGGTTATCTCCCCTATTCCTGGATATAAAATTCGAAAAGAACCTGGATTTATCTCAAAAAAGTTGTACCAACAAAGGAGTTTCAATGTGAGCAATCACGCTCCTTGAAATAGCGGACACCTTCTTCTAATCACACACTGCTGTCTTTAAAAAGAAGCAGGACACATTTGATAATGTATTATTAGATGTGCTACGTCTAAGATAACGAAAAATTGGCCACAGTTGGGACGTCTTTGATTATGAGTATACTCAAAGAGCCCGAACAATACAACCTTGTACTCTAACCCCACTTCCATTATTCATTGTCGGAAGTTTGGATGAAATATTTACTGCAATACTGGTGTATATTTCTACTTCTGGGTTTGCACACATAAACAATTGGATACGAACGAGATTTGCTGTCAGTTTGTGCTATATTAAAGCACCAGTCCATAAAAAGGATGAAGAAACGTTAAAGATCAATGCATGACAAGTTAAGATTTCATTCAACTTTAGAGATAATACTGGAAGATAAGATGACGTATAGGAAAACATATAACGAATGAAGTCATTCATAAAGGAAGTGAGTCAAAAGTCAGATGAGTAAGATAAGAAGATAGACGAAAAAGAGAAGTAAAGGCAAAGCAGTGAGGGTTTGTATAAACAGTAGAGAGTGAAACATGACACGAGAAGAGTTAGAATTTGATTAGAAGACTTAGAATGAATATAAAATGAGGAAAATGGAACAACAATAATGAGAAAGAGTAAAAGAAGACGGAAAAGAAAGAGGAGGGGTGGTGGAGAAGAAGGAAAAGGTGGAAGGAAGAAGAAAGAAAGAATGAGATAAAAAGTTAAAAACCAACAAAACAAGAAAATATGGAGGATAAAGTGATGAAACGGAGATAGGAAAGGATTGTATTATGCGGGGATCAGAGATAAGCTGAAAATTGGATTATGATATTCCACGAAAGACTATTTGGATGTTGTCAGTTCCACAATAAATTACGGTTATAATCCCCAAACCAAGTTTGTGTCATCATAAGAAGTTTGAGACATTATAAGTACTCTGTTGGGAGAAAATAGTTTATGGACCAGATAAAAAGAGAGTTACAAATAAGGAAGTTTTCATTCCTAATCAATTCAGAGTTGTCACTCATTGTATTAGTGAAGAAGAGAACAAAAAGTTAGAAATGCAGCCGTCAGCCAAATAGAAAGCACTCTGAACAGGATATGGTTATTTAACACCTTCTTGCTTCAAGAGGGATTTTTTTTACGTCTTGTAAAACGAGTGAGAAGCATTTATAGGTTAAATGTCTCTGAAACATATTTGATCAAGTCCGAACATCGCATTTTCAGAGCTTGAACCTAATAGTAGCTCCAATTTAAAGCATGTATTTCAAATTATATTTATCTCTCACTCTCTCACCGGATGGCGTACATTTTAATACTCAAACCAAATATATATATTTGGCGGGCAATTTGAATCTGGCCTTGTACATACGTGCATATGTATGTATGTTTGGACGCTCGTATATGTAAGTATAACGTGTGTTCTGTATATATATATATTTGTAATTATGTGCTAATGTGGTACATTCAACTAATGAAAGCAGAGCTTATTTGAAGCAAAGCTAGAAATCCAGGATCTTGAAATATCCAGTAATATCTTTTTGCTAGTTTATTTTGTCCCTCTATCTTATCTCATGGCGTGATATGAATATTTTAGGTGGTTTTTATACTCAGGGTTTGACTGCTATTTCGGCATGGTGGTGTCTCTCAGATAACCTTATATATATATATATATATATAGATAGATAGATAGATAGATAGATAGATAGATAGATAGATAGATAGATAGATAGATAGATAGATAGATAGATAGATAGTTACATATATATATATATATAATATATATATTTATATATTAATATATTTGAATGTATATTGTTAAAATGCTTAAAGAGTTGGATTGTTATAACGCCCACTTCGGTACACAGTATACGTAGTATAACCAGTAAAGACACGACTATCACTGATCGCCTACTATGTATTCCCGCACTTTACGTATTTCTCTTTACTTATAGTGACTAGGTTATTGTCGCATGGGCAGAGTGTACACTTATTACTAATTCCCTACAACATCTCCCCTTTTAAGTTTTCCTTAAGAACTGTCAGCTTATTTACTCCTAGAAAATTTACTATTTTATGATCAGTTTCAATTGTTATAGATAGTCCAAAGTTTTTAAAGAACTTAAACAGATTTTTTTCTGTATTTTTAAAGAACTTATACAATTTTAAAAAAATTACTATAATTTTTCCAGTAGGAAAAGATCGTAATTATTATATAGACACCACCACGCACAAATACTAAACTAGAAAGCCAGGTTTCCACCTGTAAACTAACATAAAATGCGACGGGATCAGTAATCTGCACTGAGTTGTTTGGTCGCGTTGTTATGTTGAAACATTCCATTCTATTTCATCTGATCTATAGCTTATTATCGTAATCAATTATTGTGTTACGAGTAGCTAGTATAATATCTATCTCATGTTTGGATAAATTAGAGTTGTGTAAGGTGAATATAATGGCTTTATTCAGTAATATTGGATTAATAGTGGAACGGTAGTTAGAGATATCAATTTCCAGATTCCGGAACGAACAAATAACCTCCAGTGTGTCAGGCCATAGCATAAGTTTAATTATGAATCTTTGAGTTGGTAAGATTCTATCTATATAAATTTTACTGATTCCACCTACATTCAATTTAGTTGGCTATATGAGTCTAACTGTTGGATGGCTGTGAAACTCAATTTCATGGTCCTTAAGATTAATTGCAGGCTTTCTAGGTGTATATGGTTTTATTCTGTATTCTGCCCTCAACTCTGTAACTATTTCCAGTTCCATATTTATCTCAGTGAATGTTTCATTCGGTGTATGTTTATATTTACAAGGAAGTTCTTGCATAAGCTTTTATTTAGATCTGAATGTCAACATTATACAAATTTCCGGTTTTATCAACCGGCACTAAGATACCTGTTGTATCTTACAGTTCCTCAAGTATTTGTTTCAATCTCTTCTGATGTTGGTTATGTCTCCTAGGAGTTTTTCTAATTTTTACATTCTTAATTATATTATATAGTTCCTCCTCCAGCAGTACCAGAGGTTGATTATTTAGGGCGTTCCGCAGGGATTTAAATTTCCGTTTGAGCACTTCTTCGAATTCATTCTTATTGGCCGGTTTAATTTTCCTGTCGAAGATGAATGCCTTCCATTTCATTCTATTGATGAAATAACTGGTATTTCCTTTCAGCAGTTTCAGGTACACCTTCTTACTGGGTATAGGTATATCGTTGAGGGAAACATCCAATGTGATCTTTTCCATCTTTCAGGCAGAGTTACGATAGCGATCTTATCCGGCATTTCAAAACACTTCTACGGTTATCATACGACAAAAATACTCCTTTTAATAGATATGCATGTCGAAATCCGTTAGTGTAAGCAGAATTCTTGGAAAAATTTATGATACAAGAAGATGGAATGAACAGGCTTTTAATTTATCTCAGTATTTTTATGACTGTGTCTATTTGAATCTACGTGTCGCTCTTTGTAGAATATGTTAAAAGTAGAATATGAGTATAAAACAATGAAATCCAGCAGTGCTCGCGAAGACACTCACCAGATGATGTGCAAATACACAGCTATTGCTGAATCATATTTATATAATAATACTATTTGTGAAACACGCGGCAACTAATAGTTGATGCTAATGATCGGAAACAATCGCTGTGAGTTGGACGAAAGCCTCTCATTCCATCTAGTATGATAATCTTTTTTGCATGAATTCTGCAACACTAACGGATTGAATTTCCACATATATTTCCAGTAATACGAGTATTTTTGCTGTATAATAACATATAGTAACGGGCAACTATAAAGGAGCTTTGACATGCACGTTATAAGGTTATACCCACCTAATATTGTGTGTATATATATGGTACATTTTAGTCTTCTGTAGCCTCGAGTAGCCCTTGTGACTGGAAGCAGGTGACAACACTTCTGCAGTAGTCCATCGTGTATATATATATATAATTGCCAATCGAGTGTGGCGTCCTATACGGGACAGTGCTACTGGCGTTTAAAGCCCCAAGAAGACATCTATTCCACCTGATTATAGACACACATTCTGTGTCCGATAACTATTTGCGAGGGGAAGTCATCGCTCCCATCCCTAGCCTTACGTGATACACCCGGATTCGAGTTTCTGAGTGGTTACCCGTCCTCGGCGAATGTTAATCACTTGCTAGTGATGAAAACACCCCTCTCGCAAAATTCTATATGCTTTTTTCCAGCGACGAACCATCGCTAATCTCGGAAAGGGGGAAGTAAGCTATATTACATCTCTGAGCGAGATGTAAACAGTAGCAATACAGAATCGTAACATATATTTGCCAACCAAGTGTGGCGTCCTTTACGAGACAGTGCTACTTGTGTTTATAGCGCCAGGAACACATCTCTTCTAGCTGGTTAACGACAGACATTCTGTGTCTGATTCGTACTTGCGAGAGGAGGTCATCGCTCCCATACCTCGCCTTACGTGATACACACGGACTCGAGCTTGTGTGTGGTTACCCGTCCTCATATATATATATATATATTATATATATATATATATATATATATATATACACACACACACATATATATATAATATATATACATACATATATATATATATATATATATATATATATTATATATATATATATATATATTATATACATACACACTCACACACACACGCACGCACACATGATGTGGTATTTCACAGTGCGCTTCTTTATATCAAAGGTAATTTAGATGTTTCAGAATTAGAAATTGAAAAAATAAGTACTACATTAAGGTAAGTGCGATTGTGAGCATGTTCGTCTAAGCCTCTTAAAAGTGTTGTCCCTGCATGGCCGCAGTCCATCGACTGCAACCAATGAAAAGAAAAAGAAATCACATATTTGTTACGTATTAAATTCCACATCTATCTGTTCAGAGCAACTAATTATTTTGTTAGGCTTTTGTTATGATGTACCATTTTATTGTTGCTTTGTCATTTAAAATAATAGGACCACTGGAGGAACATGCACATGTTAATGAATCTATAAATATGATTTTATGTTTCTCTTGATGTTTCCAGTCTCCTAATTTAACCTTTCTTTTATTTCTTGTATGTATTCTTCTTTCCCTTGCTGTATCACCTTCATTTTCAATTTATCATTTCTCCCTGTGTTTCTCTGACTCTCTATTCCCTTCTCTCTCTTTTTCATCTATTTTCTCTCTGCCTTCACTATTCTAGATTCTCTACATTTATCTTCTTTCTATTTTCCTACCATTATTCTAACTGGCTTCTCCTCTTTCGCATATTATTCATCTTCTTTACTACTGTCTCTTCCAGACCATCTGACACTCTTTTCCATTCTTTCCTTTTACACTATCAGCTCTACTTCATTACCTATATCATCATCATCATCGCAGTTGTTGCCATCATCATCATCATTATAATCAGCAACCGCAGCAGCAACAGTAGCTGCCGTAGTAGCGGCAAAGACAGCATTATCATCACCATACCATCACTACCACCTTATTCTTGTGGTGTTTTTATGTCTGTCTGTCTATCTATTTCTTTATCTCCATCTATTTTTATCTCTTTGTATCTCTCTACATGTTTCCATTTTATGCACACATAACTGACTAACCTGTGAATGGCAGTTGGTATATTCATGTCTTCCTACTCATCCTTCCGCTTTTTACCTCGTTATTTGCCAACATTAATTTTGCCAGTCTGCAGATTCCATATAAAACCTATAGTTTTGAAAGAAAGCAGGAAACTAACCAGTTCTTTGACATAACGACAAGACTATAATCCGATAGATAATACTAAATCATCATACAACAGATAAACATCATGTCCAATAATGTCATGTATAATTTAACCAACGACGTTATATTTAGCTTAATAATGCTTTCAGAATTATACACAGTAAGAAATACACGGTAGCGGTACTCATTCTTTCTCCATAAGAATTACTGCAATAACTAAAAACTATTAGGATTTTAATAATAAATGAAAAGTAGGTCGTAGATGCGAGTTGATAAGAACTTACGAACGCAACCATAAAATAAGATCTAATGGATTAATTCCTAAATCACAGTAGCTTCTGCTGTTGTTGCTGCTGCTGTTGGAGAGGGTGGTGACTTAATCTTCTGATCAACTCTAATTGAGCAGATCAATGCATTCCAGCTGAACCAATCTTGTCCTTTTAGAGGCATTTAAGACTTTATTATATTTTTGATCCTATATTTCGCAAGACGCTAGAGTGCAATTTATAAGACATTTGGCAGCTATTTATAGTCAACCGAGTAACTACGTAGATCATTCTTGAGCCAAGGTTGGAAGAAAAGCAAATATTACCACAAACTGTTATGCATAAACATGTCAGCCATTGTGAATTGTCTTCCTTGCACAATGCATAATAAACTTTGACGTTTGCTCTCTTTTCAAACCTCCACAACTACTAGTCATCTACTTGCATCCTAAACACCTTATTCAACCATACACAAACACTTTGAAGAAAGACAACGTAACATTCTTTAGTAATATTGATCAAATGTTATCTTTTACGACAGTTCTAAGATTCGGTCACTACGCACCCTTACCATCAACATGAATAGTGCTCAACGTGATCCCTCATGATTGTTATAAAAGCTAGGGCTTCAGTCAACATCATGAAGATCTCTCCTGTTGAACTCATATACCAACGCATATCCCAACAATTCCAATAGACTTTGTGGCTATTTGAAATAGCTCAAGCAACAATGTAGAGGTTCCTGCACCAAGTATCTGGACATGTTGTTTATCAATATGTAACTGTTTAGTACTGTGTATATTATTATATTATTGTTTTTACATTGAAGGGTTGGTTGTTTTCCTGAGTTCTTTACAGACTTTGAACAGGGGAGTGGTGGACAGTTGAATGACATTTTGTGGTAGCTTGTTCCACGGAGCTGCAATACGAACAGAGAGTGCGACCTTCCGCCTCTTGAGTCGAAAGTGTCGGGAATAGAGTTTGCGATCATGCCAACGAAGACCCCTATCCAACGCAGTGGTGAAAAACTCCGCAAATGGTAGGTTTACATTCCTAGTGAAGATGTTGAAAGCCAGGATGAGATCTCCCCGCATCCTCCATCATTCGAATGAAGGTAATGCCAACCGTTGGAGACGTTCCTCATACGTAAGCTTAGACAAACCCGCGACCATTCGGGTGCTAAACGCTGAACTCGTTCCAGTGCTAAATGTCTTTCTGGGGATATGAATTTGAGGCCTGGATGTAATATTCGAGGATGGGTCGAACTAGAGTGACGTATAAAGGCCGAAAGGTGTCCGTTGAAAAGTTGAAAAAGGACCGGTTTATTCTGGCTTTGTTCACCGCCTCGATACATTGCCATGTTGGCTTGAAAGTGGTATCGATCATTATGCCGAGATCCTTTTCTTCAGTGACTATCTTAAGATGTCGGTGTTTGAGGCCAATAGTCAAGGGAGAGTTTGGAGGTGAACCTATTGGCAAATGGCTGTATTTTGAGGCGTTCAATAGCTGATCCCATTCTTCCGCCCAATTCCAAGCTCGATTCAGCGACGATTGGAGTATGTCGTATTGATTCCTAGGCGAGACAAGTTTGACGTCCTATGCAAATAGGAGAACTCTTCCATCAAGAAAATCTAGCAGGGGTCGTTGATAAAGAGAAGGAAAAGTATTGGCCCAAGCATTGACCCTTGGGGAACGCCGCTGCAGGCATTCGTCTCCGCGGAGAGATAACCATTTATCTGCACCCGAAAGGTTCGATGGCTCAGGAAGGAAGAAATCCACGAAGTCACCAATATGTCCATATTTATGCAAGTGAGTGTGTGTGTGTGTGTGTGCGTGTATGCACCCGCGTGTGTATCTATGTCTGTGTGTTCATACGCATTTATGTGTAACTGCATCGACAATTTATTTACAAATACCAAGATTTTAAAATACTATATCAAATTATACTTGCAAAAGTTTCAAACTTAGAAAAGTTACTTTTGCGAATCAGATATGAGAGTAACAAAGCCACATTGTCTGAGAGTGACTAATCTACGAGTTTCTAAATGCCGAGTTCAATTCCATTTCAGTTATTGTATAGTGAATTTATTCAAAATATTTAATTCTACTAGGGGCGTATCCTGGTGGCAGTTACTGTGAGGGAGTTGTTTCATGAATTTTTAATCGAAGTGTAAGAATAAAAATGCACAGAATATGTATATTCTTTTATACTTATTAAAACAATCTTAAATTTTTTCGTCATAGGCAGTCATATAAAGTGTCAGTTTATCCTTTGAAATAATTTAATTCTATACATTTCAATTTACCTGCTTCTAAAATAGTTTCCAAGATATAGAGAGCAATGTTCTGTTTATATTTCATGCATATAACTCTGATCGTTTTGTTAATAATAAAGAGAGCACGAGGACTTACAATTATATAGATATACACACCCTCAAGCTAAGATTAATTCATCAGCATATTTGAATTAAAGAGAATTAAGTCTTCTCTAATTACTTTATGACTTCAGGCACCAGCAAACCAATGTTTTTCAGTTTCCAATGTGATACATCGTTTAAGAAAATATTTATTTAACCTTCTTGATAAATATATATGGTCAAAATCTCATGATACTCTGAAATATTGAACATGGGAGTTCAATCCATGGATTGTTAATCGAACACGATTGCGAACAACAAGCCAATTAAACATTTGGCTCTGAAACACTAAAATTCATAATAAAGATCAATTCTCTTTTTTAACTCAGCCATAATGAAAACAACAACGTATTTATAGTATTTGTCACACCACGTATGTAAATGTTACACTCGAGAGGTATTGAGAATATCTCATTAAATAAGGCATCGGCGTCGATATCATACACGACGTAATTGTAATGTAAATGCAAAACATGACTAACTTTGAAATTTCGAAAGATTCGTGATAGAATGTAATCAATTAAGAACTTTGCCAAAGAATATGGTAGTGAACATCAATGAAAATATATGTACTTCTATAAACATATTTAATCTCCTAACAGCGTTGTAATTAGCGTTTTACGTACACTATTTAGAAAGTTTGCTTGAAATTATAGGACTGCTGATTTATTTTACAATGCTTCATGTTCAATGTGAAAACTTATTCACCATTTACGCAAGTTCATCTAAAAATTAAATCAGACGCAAAATTCGGTATTGTTTAGTGAATCAGATAATGAAGTACAATATTTGATTTTTCCTTGCTTTAAGGAAATTTATTGCTAAAGAGCTGAATGCTACTATTCAAAATTCTATAGAGAAAGTAGTAACTTATGTTATTAATGTAACGTTTGTATCAAATGGTACATATATTTAGTGGTGTGACCGAGTTTGAACTTATGACATTCACATCACTAAACCAGTACTTTTACCAATTGATTAGTGTAGTTCATTAAACAAGATATTAATATCAATGAAACTAAGACGTCAGATAAGGAATAACATTTTTATTGATTGCTTTTAAATTATAAAAGAATGTTAATTTTTGTAATCTTTGCATGATTTTTTTGTAATCTTTACATGATTATCTTTTTTATCATCTCTTTCACTTGATAAATGATGTTTTGAATAATGAGATCTCAAGTTAACTTTGAGTTTTACTATCATACACAGTCAGAGGATAATCAATCTGTCGCCAAACAAAGATCTACACTTCTCCAAAAGTAGTAACAACATTTATAATTTAGTAATATTAATCATGCAACGATGCCTTTATCATATATTTTAACAAATATTTATTAATGTGCTTTGAATAGTACGGTTTTAAATATTAACTATAAAATTAAACAATATCCTGCACGCAAAACGAAATCTTCTCGAGAAATAAGTATTACACCAACAACTACCTAAAACGAAAATACCATATTCTCTTACATTTATAATAAAACCGATAGTGTGCAAGACGTATTTAAATAGAAAGGGGAAAATAAGCATAGTTTTAGCGAGTTAATAACGAGTATTTACAATAGCTTCACCAAGATGTATTTTT
>NC_042999.1:106614707-106679707 GCF_006345805.1 Octopus sinensis
AGTAGTAGTAGTAGTAGTAGTAGTTACAATTTATTTCTATCTTATCTAGTATTCACGTTGAGGCAGATGAAAGTGTACCGTAACTGGCAATAAAATTCTAGGGAAAGCCGTAGATTCATTGGTTTTTCATATATATTTTAGACGACCATATTCTAAAATAATAATATTATAGCTAGAGCTAGAGGGATAGTTGAATAATTGGATACGATTCAAAACAACATGTCACATACCTCATATTTACATATATACGATTTTTAACGTTCTTTTAGGCATTTGTTTGGCTAACCAGTTTGCATAGTCTTCTTTCTATACAGGAGTTCACGATATTTAAGAATGAAATGCTTGCAACAATATTTGCAGTGTTTTCATGATAAGTGATTGTGTGCGGTTCTTCAGCCGCTTAATGTCAATCACTATGAGGAACGGCACAACACACACAAACACACATACATTCATACATACATCTCTTAAGCACCACCAGCTCAAATATTGTCTCCTCTGTCTTCCCTCCTTGGGATCTTTCCTTCTCCTTGTTTCCGACGAAGAGCTCCGCTCGAAACGTTAAACCCTCCTTCCCTTCTTTCCTGAGCGTCAATAATACTTTAATTGTTCCACGTCCTGCGTTGCTGTGTTTTTTTTTCTCTATTTTTCTGTGTTTTCTTGTTTGGATTAACTACATATATATATATATATATATATATATAATACGTATGTGAATATTTTTCCTTCGTACCTATCTACCTACCAACCTACTTACCTATATACATACATGTAGATGTACACACACATGTATTCATAAAAATCCACACAAGCATACACATTGTGTGTATGTGTATATATATGTGTGTGTAAGTATGTGTGTATGTACGTATATGAGCAAGCAAATCTAATTTTATACGTATTCATAAAAGCACATTCACACACAGACACAATCATACACGCACACACACACACACGCACACACACACATACAAACACACATACAGACATAGATGCATGCAGAAATGTACTGCTTATATATTTAGGTTCTATTCATATACGAGTGCCAAAATTGTTACACAAGCAGTGACAATTAAGTGATATAACAACATGAAGTGTTTATTCATGTGAATTTCTACTTTCTTAACGATCCTATATGAAATTTTCTAAGCTTACTGTCTAAACTTGCTAAACTTGCTGTCACGAATCAACAGAGAAATGTGAGAGATTTTAGATAATACTAAGCGAACATTTGTTCTCTTCCTATTATCACTTTACTTTGTAATGAATAAATAGAATAACTATAAATAATAAATAATTTGCCAGCAAATTGTGAACAGGAAGACACAATAAGTCATAGCTCTTTAATATGCTTACAACTGGAGCCAGTTGAAGTGGATTGGCAAAGATAAGACATAAACATTCAAACATTTATCAATTCCATATCTGACGCAGCAGCAGAAGGAAAATAAATGAATAATAAAAAGGTAAAAACAGAGAAACGAAATGAATGGAGAACAAGAATACCCGAAGCTCTTATAAATGAGTGGATTAATAAAATAATTGAAATAAAATTTTAGCATGATGAAGTGTTAAGTAAACAATCTACTTACTCGTTTGTTAATTAGTAAGTTAGTTAATTAAAAGTTCTTAATCGAAATGTGGAGAGTTAATAAAGCAACTGTAAGTGTCCGATATACGCTTAAGGTGTAAACCTAAAAATCAAGTGATAAAGAAATACAAAAACCTCTACAACTGTAGAAAACGCATTTTAGGTATTACGACACAAATGCTACATAGCGATACGACTAAGCTGTGAAAGATTAGGGGTGCTAGTTAAATAGGGTTAAGAGAAGGGGTGAAATGAAACGAAAACGAATTAGGAAAGAGTATGGATGTCACTTGTGGAGGCGCAATGGCCCAGTGGTTAGAGCAGCAGACTCGCGATCAGAGGATCGCGGTTTCGATTCCCAGACCGGGCGTTGTGTATGTTCATTGAGCGAAAACATCTAAAGCTTCACGAGGCTCCGGCAGGGGGTGGTGGCGACCCCTGTTGTACTCTTTCGCCCCAACTTTCTCTCACTCTCTCTTCCTGTTTCTTGGGTAACGCTGCGAAGGACTGGCGTCCCGTCCACCGGGCCCATGAGCCTGGCTAGGCTTGAAAACGGCGCATAAATAAAAATGGATGTCACTTCAAGATAGATGGCAGAACACTTGACAAAACTGTAATAACGGATACATGTGACGAAGTTTATGAAGCATGTGTACTTGCCTTGGTATTTTAGTGCCAGTAACTTCTCTCTTTTACTTGCTATACTCCTACACTCCAAGTTTCCGTGTTTTGCAACTAGAGTTTATTAATTCGTTCTTTTCTTATCACCATTATTACCACTGTTATCATCATCATCTTCATCACCATCCTCGTGGCAATGTTTCTTAATAGTCTTATTTGTATTAGTACTATATTGAGAGACGAGAATGAGAAGAGGGCACTTGTGCTAGTGATTAGGGTAGTTTCGTGGAGTTTCATAAGCAACCTTAGGAAGTCACACTCTATTTGAGCATTAATTATGGTTGGAATTTCAGCACGAGATAAGATGTGACATGATAGGCCTGTGAGATGTATTTCACATCTGCTCATAAGATTATGCACAACACATGTACAAGCATACTAAAAATAGAGTGTGAGCATTGTATCTACACTGGACTTGATATTCTAGTTTCAATATATGTTACAAAATAGAGATAGATTTTGAGAACAGAGGTCAGAAAACGAGATGCATTTGGAAAGCATAGCATAAATTGTATGTCCTAATGAGACGCAGAAATCACAGACATGTCGACCCAGGACATAATTATTATTTCAATGTTACCATTATGATTTAATTATTATTTCAATGCTACCCTTATGGTTTATGGCATATTGCAAAAGTCAGTTGTAAATTGGTTGACCTTTTTAGACAGCAGTGTTTAGAGGTCCGCTGTATCAACAGGGAATCATTCCGATCTATACCTCATCAGCTGATTATTTCAAATCTTTTGGCAAAACTTGTCTGCACCTCGTTACCTACAGAGCCATTATGCGCCAAAAAGCATCTTCCATACATTTTCACGGTGGATAACAGCTATATTCCGCCACCCCACTGGAATTAATAATTGTTTTGTCTTGTTAATAATATTTCTCAACCTAACGACTTAACAATGTGTTAAATGCTTTGTTCTACAGTTGCCTTCACATGCGTCGTATCTTTTTAATGTCTAGAGTCGTAATTGTAACGGCTCTATCGGTATATACTTGCAGAGAGAGAGAGAGGGTGGTGATAGATAGATAGATAGATAGATAGATAGATAGATAGATAGATAGATAGATAGATAGATAGATAGATAGATTAGATAGATAGGTAGGTAGGTAGGTAGGTAGGTAGGTAGGTAGGTAGGTAGGTAGATAGATAGATAGGCAGACAGACAGACAGATGTCCATGCACACACATACATAAATACATACATAAATTAATACATATATATATATACATATATATATATATATATATATATATATATACATACATACATACATACATACATACATACATACATACATACATACATACATACAAATATATATATATATACATAATTACGTAAGTGTGTGTGTGTTATACACTATTATGGTCTGATTTTTTTAAAATTCAGAATGTTTATTTCTCACTTTCATTTCAAGATATATATTTATTATTCTTTCTGGCATACGTATGTAAAGTAGTTCTTTAAAATGTATTCAGTTACAGCACATTATACAATATATATGAGAATTTTCAAATTAACACCTTGGAAAGAAGCAGTAAGTTGATATTTTATGTACAATATTCTCCATATACAAGGAGAATATATATATAAGAAGAAAAAAACAGAACAGAAGATATTCAAATTTATAATATTAAATATCTGATAGCTGATAGCTGATAGCTGAACAATGTTTCATTCTTCTCAGTCAAATTATATGGCTTTGGAACTTAGATATGTTATAAACTATGAAAACCTAGATATATGATAGCACTGAAACCTAGGTGAGTGATAGCAATGAAATTAGATTGCTATTGGCTTTAAAATATTGGAGAATATCTACTTGACAGCTCTAAGTTCTCCTTAATATAATTGTGTAATGTTTTCCATGTTATTTTCTCTATGTGTTGCATTTATTCCCTTCATACTAACGTCACTGATATAATTGT
The DNA here is from genome assembly GCF_006345805.1 of Octopus sinensis. Classification (NCBI taxonomy): domain Eukaryota; kingdom Metazoa; phylum Mollusca; class Cephalopoda; order Octopoda; family Octopodidae; genus Octopus; species Octopus sinensis. Next base: position 106,618,919 of record NC_042999.1, read on the forward strand.
TTCACAAATTTTAACATTTCTATATATTGATTGAGTATTTTATTCTTATATGTTCTTTCGTTTTACAAGTAATTATAGGAGCCGAGAATCTTTGCTCGAATCATACCCTACAATCACATTCGATAACAAACACATTCGATAACGTACTTCTGCATATTTGTAAAATACATGATGGTCACAACTGGAACGCCTTTAGTCATAAAGCTGTTCGATCGAAACTGACATTGGTTTAATAAACAAAAGCAATTAATCAAGTAGAATTAGTTGTATGTATGGGTGAAGATACAAGCAGAAGTAGGATAAACTGCCTTACCGGGTGACTCCTGAATTTAATTGCGGCAAGGGTGTTTGGAGATTTCACTAACGCCTGACGTACTCATTTTTAATAGAAACATGTTTTTCTACTGATATAACTAAACATTAGAAGCATTCAATTCTGACAAATCAAAATAAGCTAATGCAATTATTGTTCTTGTCACCATCAACCTCTTGTAGTGTTGCAAATATACTCATATCTGCCAAGTGGTACAGTTATGGACAATTTGTTATGAAGTGATTTATTATATAGTGTGCCAGCGGCTTTCTGAAGATTTGTATTTCCAATTTTCGCAAAAGATTTTTTGCATCCCTGTTTTGATTAGCCACAGATCATCCCTCGTTGAATTAAGTATCATTTCAAGCGTGAACGACTCGTATTTTTTAAGAATATGTATTCAATAATAATAATAATAATAATAATAATATAATAATAATAATAATAATAATAATAATAATAATAATAAAGAACGCTAAGACAGATACAGAAGACCGGTGGCTATGAATAAGGAGGAGTGACCTGAAGATAGAGTCAGAATCACTTATATGTGCAGCTCAAGAAACAGCGTTAAGGACTAACTATGTGACGTGCGGAATCGACAACACTGCCAATAGCAACAAATGCAGAATGTGTGGTGAGAGGGGTGAAACGGTATGGCACGTCATTAGCGAATACCCGAAATTGACACAACGCGAATACAAAAGACGACATGACAATGTGGCAACAATGATCCATTGTCAGCTCTGTGGAAATCACAGCCTACAAAGAGCAAAGACGTGGTATGAGGAAAAAACCCAGAAGAAGTCACCGAGAACGAAAATTGAAAACTCCTATGGGATGCAATGATTCAGTTCCATCACATGAGCAGACATCGAAAACCAGAGATTGTAGTGGTGATAAAACAAGGCGAAAGAACATGCATGATAATCGGAACAGCATGTCCCGGCGGCAATAAGATCAAAGAGAAAGAAGAAAAACTGAACAACTATGACGATTTGAAGTGGGAAATACGAAAGTTGTAGTCAATGAGGATAGTAGACATGGTACCAATAGTAATTGGTGCACTTGGAAGTATCAGCAATCAACTACCAGCATGGCTCAAATAAATTGATACAAATGTAAAGTTAGAACACCTACAAAAATCAGTATTGCTTGGAACTGCAAGAATTCTTCGCAGGGTTATTGAAGTATGATCAGTAAACCTGCTGGCTCTGGACAGCTGACACTTTTTGTCATACTCAGCAAAATAAGCTGCGAGCTTTCATCAAATAATAGCAATGATAATAATAAATGCTCTGATGCAGTACTAGGGAATGGCCCTCTTGGCTTCTACTCTTAAGTGATTGGAAATGTTATCATGTACAATGTTTTGTCTTGGTATAAAAGATGTGCAACAGCAAATATTCTGCTCAATACCACAGATTTGCTTGTCAGTTGTTTGGCCTTAACCAGTTGAGTATGTCCCTTTGTGGGTGACGACATGTGCATCTCTGATCATGAACAGAAGTAGTGGGAAAGCATTATAGCTATGCATTGAAAGGAATTATTTGGGGTTATGATAAATCACCTATGGAAACATGGGTGTTTCGTTCAACATCCTTAAACAACCCTTATTCAAGGACCTTTTGAGCGGATGGGATACTCGACTAGAAGAAATTCTAACTGGGCCTCAACTGCAAGGTCATGCCCTGTTTATCGTGATATAAGATCACCATGTGGAAGGCACGCTTGATGCCGAAGTATCGTTCAATTTCGCATGACAACTATGGCACTCTTCTGTTTCTTTCTCTATAATTTCTGGAGGAGTTACCTCAGTCCTATATAATCTAATAATAATAATAATAATAATAATAATAATAATAATAATAATAACAATAATAATAATAATGATGATGATGATGATGATGAAAAGTACGGTCTGGGAGGAGCACGGAAATGGTACGAACATGAAACAGTGGGCCTCACTGAGAACAATTAATATAAAATCCTGTGAGATTTTGTAATTGATGCTCGGAGATCAGATATTGGTCAGATTGATAAAAGAAAAAAAAGGAAACCAAGATCATAGATATTGTCATAACTGGGATGCATACGTAGGTGACAAAGAGCTGAAAGAGGTGGGAAAATACAAATTGCTAAAAACGAAATTACAAGAATGTAGACCATGAGGAGAGTAATAGTTTTCCCAGTAATTGCAGGGGCACCCAGAACACTTACAAACAAGTTCAAGAAATTTGTCGGAAAATTAAAATAAGGCTGTGAATGCCCCCCCCCCGAAACTGTTCTATTGGGTACAGCTAAGATTGGGTTCTTCGGCTTGTGTGGCATGGTTCAGAATCATGTTGCTAGACATAGGGTCTTCCAGCAGCCAGCCTCTTGACCCAGGGCAGCACTACCTCCTCCAAGCACTAGAAGCATGCCTCCGTGTAGTCTGAGGCCGATGAGAAGATTAACAGAGACATAACGTTGCCATCACTAGCGGTCACTCCAAACACCGTGATGTTGACTAGATGTTTGATTTTTATCACTCTCGGCACATATCCTCAGATTGCACCGTCCTTTGACACCCGAACACGCTGAAATGTTCGTATTGGAGCCTCCGGCGCAAATACCAAGCAGTACAGCATGTCATTTCCAAATTTTTGACAGAGTGAATTGCGTCATGGTGTTATTTTTCTCTACTATACTCTGTAGTCGACAAAATCAAAATCACACTAAGCGCATGCGCGAAATTAAAAATATAAAATAGCGACAACTTACCAATTGCAACCTGTATATGTGTGTGTCTATATATATGTATATATACGCACACACAGATTGAAACACAGACACACAGACAGACAGAGACAGAGAAGGTAACTATAGATGATGCATATTTTCTCTAACATATCTCAAGTACACCTTTTCGAAAATGTATTTTATTATACAGATTAAACAAGGTAAAACTAGTATCAGTTTTACTTATTTTATTCAGAATGTCAACCGTAAATATTTTACCACTGAATCATGTTTTTCTTATCATTGTTGTAAACTACACAATTTTTATTTATTTACTTCGGTCATTAAATTTTGAGATGAGGTGTGGTGGAGATTTGTTCGTGAAAATCGGCGGAGTGTCTGACAAATGCTTTGTGCTACATACTTATAGCATTTTTATTCACACTCCAAATATCATCGAGGCCAAGCGGCTTCAAATAATTGAAAAGGAAAGGGAAATAAACTATATTGAACTTTATGTATATAGATGACGTATCGATGAACAGATCACACAGAATCGTATACAATTATTTATGTATATTTCAGAATTTGTGATAGTCAAACTATTACTAACCAATGCCACGAATCTAGCACTGTAAGGTGCTCATTCTTTCATGAATTTTGCAAGCAAGCAACGATTCCTGACAGCTGTAAGAATATGAAGACATTTGTTGACAAATAAATATTAATTATGGTAAATTGTGCAAGGACTCGAATGCATAGCATTTATATATATATATATATATATATATATATGTGTGTGTGTGTGAGTGTGTGTGTGTATGTGTGTGTATGTGTGTGTCTTAATATCAGGCATCTGTAGTTAAATTGCAAGGAAATGAAATATTATTTGACACAAATGCAAAGAATGGAATATATACAATAGGAAAAACAGCAAATATCTATTGAGAGATACATTTAGTTATGAAGATTTATTAAAATCATATTAAGTGATTAATACATGCGACATGCTTCGTCACCAGAAGCCCCACAAAAACAAAGGAAAGCAATCGTATACACATAGAAATACATATATATATAAAGAAATCTTACAAACAACGTATAATAATATTTATATATATACATCCTCATACATCTCTGAAACGAGATAAAGCGCCTATTAAAGAATTCTCCGAAATTTTGATTACCGCCTTCTTCATATATACAATTTGTACACCACTTCAACATGCATACATACATACGTACGTACGTGTGTGTGTGTGCGCGCGCGCGTGTGATTGCGTGTGCGTGATTGCGTGTGCGTGTGTGTGTGATTGCGTGTGTGTGTGTGTGTGTGATTGTGTGTGCGCGCGCGCGCGTGTGTGTGTATCAAGGGCATGCAAGCTTATAGTATAGTTCAATGTCGTAGCTGCCGGTGACAAATCTGCCACGTTGAAGCAAGTTCTACGCTATCTAACGACATGTCATCAAATGTTTTCGGACGGGCGAGGAAAATCGATACGTTCGGGCATTTAGGAAAAAAAATAATAGAAAAACACAGATTAGTAAATATATTAACGCAAACAATGTATTGAATAGCAAACTACAAGAAGTTGGCTTCCAAACACGTGGATAGTTTAGCAATATAAGTAACGTTTCTGTCAGGTTGCAATTATGACGTATTAATTGGATTAAACAGCTCTGAATAACGTTTTAACTTTGAATATCGTTTTAACACCTGGTTATCTTAGGGCATAACTAAAATTATTTTGATTTGAACATACACATACACAAAAGCACATAAATATACATATACAACGGCGGTGCATCAGCATGGCCGCAGCTCTGAGCTGAAACTAAAAAAAAAAAAAAAACCAGAACCACTGCCGTACAGGCACACATGCACAGACACGGCACAAATTCATTTATACGCACACATCAACACACTAACTGGAATAGAGGTACACAAACACTTAGCAATGCTTCAATTTTAAATAAAATACTATAACAAACATAAATGTATATATGCGCATATGAAAGAATGACACAGAGATCGAGTGGGGGTACAGAGTGGCATACAGACACATAGAAAAGAAGTGGGCGAAAAAAGTGAAAGTGATTTCGTATGCGTGTGTTTATGTTTGTGTGTATGCTTAAGTACATATGAGTGTGTGTGAAGGAATTTCTGGTGATGTTCTGGTATTATTCTGAGGTAAAATAACAGAGGTAGGTAGATTCCAATGAGCTTCTCTGTTATATCTATTCCTTTGTGCTACCACTGTTTTAATGAATTTCATAAACATACAATAAAATAATATACATGCATGCATACACATCATATATACATACATATTTGCATACAAACATCTGCACACATACATGCATATATAGATACATATATTAATAGAAATCGTATTTGATTATCATCATTATTACTATTTTTTTTTCATTTTGCTTATTTTTCTTATTATCATTAGGTATTTATAGTTCTACAACAATATTACTGTACTCACATGGCCATTATCAGTTGATGCTCTATAGATCATACAAATGCTTTTATAGAGAGTAATGAAAGCGATACTTAATTTAGTTCAGTGATTCTCCTGTTTAAGCAATATTTATGTCTCTCCGTGTGTGTATGCGCGCATGTGTGTGTGTGTGTGTGTGTGGTGTGTGTGTGTGTGTGTGTGTGCTTATTAATCGAAATATCAACGCAGCATATCAGAGACTAAATTCAGTTACAGATTTTCAGCCATTTTTAATAAAGATAAGTTTAGTCTTCCTACGAATATAGATTGTGCTGCAAGACCAGAGAGTTTTCAGCAATCATGGTGAAACATGGGATTGCCTACTTTAGAATGTAGTTAAAACCATCAAATATGCACTGCTCGGTAAACATAACTTAAGTTTCTCGTTTTCTTTTTTCTTCTGTTTGGTCCTAGATATTTCTATTACATTTACTCTGCGATAAGAAGAAATTAATCGAATCCTGACTAAATTTTATGAAAGCTGAATTTGGACGTTTTTGTTTATCCAAAAGCTTAAGCGATGTTAAACATTGATGTAAGTATTGATTTAATACTAAGACATACATACATATTGAGAAAGTTGCAGTTGTTCTATCCAGATTACAAGTTTAGGCTTATACCTGTAATTAATAGGGCCCTTGGAAATATAACACACTGCCTAAATACTAATCTTGAGAAATTAAGCTTCTCAAGACCAGAAAGGAGAAAGCTAATTCGTAGTCTACAGATCCAGTCCATCACGGGAACTGTAACAATCTGTAGAACTTTTCAGAAGTTTATCATTTAAATATATATGAGCATGTCTAGATATGCAACTATACTCATGAGAATACATACATGAAGCAAAACATAAAAATCTGCACACATACATACATACATACATACATACATACATACATACATACATACATACATACATACATACATACATACATGATGGCTTTGGGGTTGAAGATTCACCTGAGTCGTAATATGAATTGTGGTTTCAAATGTTTTGACTAATATATCAAAAATTACCATACCGATTTCAAAAAGTTCTTTTGTTGTTGTTCTTCTTCTTCAATTGTAAACAAAAATGGGTAAGAGAGATCGAATCTACAAGAAAACATTTGGTAAACCATACTCAAAGTATCAAATGTTTATACAAATTCCTATTTTCGTTAAATTTCGCTATAATACAAATAATCAAACAATAAAGGCTTTTTCCATGTATAAATATATGTGCGCGCGCGTGTGTATGCATGGAGAAAAGAAGCTTTATTATTTTATTATTTCATTATTTTTTACTATATATATATATATATATATATATATAAATTCATTCCAATGTTCTTCTCTCTTTGTAGATCACTTTATACTACAGCGGTTAAATTCGTATCGATTTTACTCTTTCAAAATGAGATTAGATCAAATTCATATCTCACATTACGTGCTGTATAAATTTAAAAGTTCTTCAGCAATGGAAGCGCCGAGGATTATTTTTTCTGTCTATGGAAACGAGGCTTTAAGTGACCGGACACGCCAAACATGGTTTGGCCAGTTTCGCTAAGATAGGTTTTCCCTCACAGATTCCTTTCGATTTAAATGACCAAGTGCTGTCAATTTCAATATTCTATTATAAGCCGAAGTTTATAGAATTTCAATAAGGACAAAGTTTCGATTTTAATAAGAAAATTTAAAGTGTGTGGTAATTAGCAGAACAGTTTCGTTCAAGTTACATTTCGATCATAAAACACATATATAGACTACAAAAGGTTTATGTATAAACTCAGCTTTATCAAAAAGCTGACCTCTCCTCAACATTAAGGGGAAGACATGCAACTGATTCTTTCCTTATAGAATCATTACAAGTGATGAAATAGGTTTTCTGTAATTATATCAAACGATAATGAGCATGGAATTGCACCTAGAAAGTTCCCCTTCGAGGCACAAATTCCGAGCAAGGCTTTTTGAGCAAGTCCAGTGGTTGCTCATGCATACTTGCCCCCCCTCCCCACACCACTGATGTTGCCCAAGTGAAAGGCAAGGGCCTATACAGCTTGGAACCAATAACGTCGCAACTCATTTGAGTGAACTGGAGCAACGTGAAATAAAGTGTTTTACTCAAAAAAATCGCACAACCCGGTCCAGGAATCCAACTCGCAATCTCACGATTACAAGCCCCACGCTCTATCCACTGAAGCAATGAAAAAGAAGAACCCTTCCCCGGACGACACACGAAAAATTAGACTGTGCTTGGTGGGATACGAAGGTAGTTGTCTATCATGAAGTGTTAAGTCCAAACGAAATTAATTTGAATTATTGTCGTCAATAGGAATCATTGCACAGAAATGTGCAGAACAGAGCCTCTCACAGGTCATATTTTGTCCTACAATTAACCTATGCATGAACAAAACAACCAATACTTTTGAAAACTAATATCAAATGTAAATAAAAACAATGCATTCAGATAGAAAAGAAACAATGAAAATATGCAGTACGACGTCTAATACATTCTTTGCGAAGAAGAGCTATTGTTAATGTTTTAATGCTTATGTTATAGCTTAACAAATACATAGTAGTTGACATATATCTGCAAATTCTCAGTGTAAAACATAGAACTTTACCAAACTCTTGTTTACTATCATCTACTCTAGCTTGACCACGAAAACTTAATATATTCTGAAGCACAAGTTCTTTTGCTTCACTGTGATTATTATTTTATTATATTGAAAATATAACATCAATAAACAGATTGAAGTATACTGAATATTGTATTTTTATATACTTGCTTCAGTGAAAGTCACTCTATTCTGTGATCTTCTTTAACGCGTGTTGCAATTATTGGCCTGCAACGTTACTGAAGTATTGCCTTCGAGGATCTTAGTTGATTTTATCAATCACACTAATTGAGGTGGTATGCATTTCCACTGTCTTCTTAAGGGGAAAAATATCAAAGTAGACCATGTGTGTGTGTGTGTGTGTATGTGTGTGTGTGTGCGTGTGTTTGTGTCTCTGTGTGTATGCATGTATGTATGTATTTGTATGTGTATATATATATATATATATATATATATATATATATACGTTCACAGGCGCACAAAATTATGTGTATGCATATGTGAGTAAACACACTCATGCTTTTGACAATATTCAGAGCGTACATAAAATGCAAAATTAAGAATAGTCTCAAAGTCTTAGTGTTTTCCAAATATTTTTCTGTGCTTGATTGGTCAAATAAGTTAGACAATCTATAATATTTACATATTCTTGGAAGAGTATTGAATATGAAATATATTTGTTTTTAACATTACTAACTGCATCATGTACAAATAGTCTTTTTAATTTTTATTTTCTTTACGTATAAACATGCTGAAAATCTTTTTTAAACTTTCAATTCTAGGATATCAACATTTATATCCTCTGGAATTGTATTGTATTCTACTTCATTGTTAAACAAAGTGAAAATATTGAATGTTTATTTTTGAGTGTTTTCATTTTAAATAGTTCAAGAAATTTTCTACCATTCTTCATAACTAAAATTGCATTAAAAAAATAGATGCTAAAACAAATATATAAACATATACATAACTACAAATATTTCTGCTATTGTTAATGGTACAAATGATTTTCTAATCTAGTTGATGCTTGAATTTGTTTTTGCGATAAAATATTCATAAAAGTTAGGTTTATCGCTAAGATATCTCACCATGCATTTCCGCAAAAGCTACAATTGCCATAAGCCGATATCATCCATCAGTTGACACATGTACGCAGTGAAAGGAATTAACACCAGTATATTCAAGTTTCTTGAATCAATAGGCACTAAAAGAATACAGTGCAATATTGATCGATTCAGATCGATTCTAATTCAGACAGTAGTGTATGAAAAAATCTAATTTGATATCATTTGCATAAAATCCATTACAACAATATTTATATCTAATATCGACAGAATGCCTCAAATTTGGAAGAAGGATTTCATTGACATCATCGATTTCCATGACTTGGCTACTACTTTATTTTATTGATATCCAGATATAAAGAAGGAAAACAAGGTTGACCTCATCAGTATATGAACTCAAAACGTAGAGATGGAACAAATACTACAAAGTATTTTATCTGTTATTAAGTTAACTGATTCTGTTAATGAATTACCTTAACCATCACAAGAATAATAATTATTGTTTCAACTTTAGGCATACAGCTAACAGCTTTAACGGAAGGAATTAGTCGATATCTTCAAGCCCAGTACAAGTCTGGTAATTTATGTTTTCGATTCCGGAAGAAAGAAAGACAAAGTTGACCTGGCAGTATAAAAACCGTAGAGAAGAATGACTCAAAGTATTGTATCTAATGCTCTAATTATTCTACCAAATCACCATTTTACCAATATTTATAGTAATGGTTACAAGTTTAGCACAAGACCAGTAATTTGAGGAGAGGCTCAGTTCATTTTAATGACCCAATGCTCAAATGGGGTCATTATATTTATAATTTATATTATCGATTCCGTATGGATTAAATGGAAATCCGACCTCATGAAATTTGAATTCAGAAGGTAATGTCGGAAGAAAGATATTTGGCCGGTGCAGTAAATATCCCGCCAGTTTGCTGCCCTAAACTTAATCAAAAGGATAACTCTTTCAAATTTTGGCATAAGGCCACTAATTCTAGGAAAGCGTTTAATCGATTAGATCGCTGTGAGTACTCGACTGGTACTTATTTTATCGACCACTAAATGATGGGAAGCATAATTAGTTTCGGCGAAATTTAAACTCGGAACATAAAAACAGATACAAAGTCACTAAGCATCTTAGCAAGCGTGCCAACTCCCCGCCGTTGTTTACAATAATGATAATGGCTGTAGCGAGAAATATTTTTATGTTATCGCGTCCGAACTTAACTGTTTAATTTTATTGTACTTACATCATTCCTTCCAATGCAAAGGACATGGTTAAGTGTAACGAAACTTCGTATATTTAATTGAACTGAATTATTTTTTCTAAATATCACCATTATACGTATTTATACTCCGGTGAAATTAAAAAATCAGCTCATAAATAAACGAAGTCCTCGAATCCATCACTGTACACACACACACGCACATACACACACACACACATGCACACACACAGAATGGTATATGTATGTATGTATGTGTGTATGTATGCATGTATGTATGTATGTATGCATGTATGCATGTATGTATGTATGTATGTATGTATGTATGTATGTATGTATGTATCCATACGTCTCTACACGCATAGATACACCATGATCTATACACACACAGACGAGAGTCGATTCATATGAAAAAAAAGTGAACAAAATAATATGATCACTTGCTTATGGGGAAATTTGTAAGTTCGATTTCAATATTTTTAAAAAATATAATCAAATGAAATGTTCGTCATTTTGAGCCACTCACCCAATGAGTATTTCTGTATATTGTGGTAGATATCCGTTAAGCCGTTATCCAATAATTTTGATGACAAACAGACAAAGACTAGTAATTACGATACCCTGCTTACGCTTATTCATGCAAGGTAATTAAAGTCCTCGTATAATTTATCTGTAGACTTTCCCCACTCCATACAAAGATTTTTTGGAAACAACATCCAGTCTCTCAATTAATTTATTTTAATACAAGAACACACCACACCAATATATTTTATTAGATTGATAGCGAAACCATTTTCGAGTCAAGATTGACAACATTAAATTTCCAATACCCATTTATGTAGTCTCATTAATCAGCATTTTTGTGGAAATATTCTGTTATCTAAACAATGGAAAACTAGCTATAAAGTATTATGTCTAAGTATCACACGTATTTCCTCCTACTCATATTGGACAATTTTTTCTGTGAAGTGTTTTTGTTAAGCTCGAAAAGTATTAACAATAATTCATCACAGACATTTAGGCATTTCACTTTTAAGGTTATGATTTTTTAAAATAAAAGTTATATCAAAATCTACCATGAAGACAATAAAGATATCCTGTTTAAATGACAGCTTTGATGGCTCACACTAATTAAAGTCAACAACTTTTTGTGAAATAGATAACATAATTTTGAGTATGATACTGTAATTAAAGAATCTAAAGGTTAAGTGAGAATAAACTGAATTTTATTAATTTTGCTATCTTTTTTCTAAATATAAACATTATATGATTATGTCTATCAATATTGGTTTTTATTATGTAATTATTTTCTCGCAAAATTAATAAAGAATTTGTTAAATAGCCTTTTAGACATAATGTCTCCGAATACAAAATAACAAAGACTCTGGAGTAGACCCTGAAGAAAATTGCTGAACTGACAGCAGTACTCGAGAGCTGGACAAGCTGCCTGGCGATATTGATTTACTACCCATGATGATCTTAACGTCATTCTTTCTTTCAGATTTCTGTATAGCTAAATATTATTCAAGCACTCCAAACGATATAATTTACTGTATGTTCTTCAAATATCTGTCACATTTTGTCTATGTTAAAAACTAATATTTTATTATAAATTTTTCCTGCAAGTACATTACAAAACTGAGATTATGATTTCAAAACAGCCAAACATAATATCATTTCAAAGTATAGATATCTTTGTATTTATTCATGTTTGTATTATCTACTTTTTCTACTTCCATCTTTCTTATAAAACCAGTTATATACACAAACAGTAATTCCTCTAGAATATGAAATCGTCAGAAATGTCGTTAGTAAATAACAAGCCTAGAAAGAAATTCATATGAGAATATAAAGCTTCTAATAAGACAAAATTTCAGCCCAGTCGTATTTCGAACTTACCCCATGTACATGCACATATAGATAAAGATATGTGTGTATGCCTGCCTGTATGTCTACCGACTGTGTGCGTGTATGTGTGTGTGTATAGAGAGAAGGGGGATATACACATAACAATACAAATAAAAATATAATTACATATCGTAATAAAGAAACCGTAATGTATGCTTCCAAGCATATTAATAGAAATAAAAATTATAACCCTTAAGATGCGCGCCTTCAAAATAACAACACGTGCTAAGTTGAGTGTAGTGGTAAAGGTAACGTTCATAATAATAATAATAATAATAATAATAATAATAATAATAATAATAATAATAATAGTAATAATAATCCTTTCTTTATTGGCCACAATGGCCGAACACAAAAACATTTACGGACAATACAAAACAAGGGACAAATGGAGTTTAAAAAAGAAAACGTATAAACAATAAAGAAAAGCAAAAACAGTTAAAAAATTATACAACAAAATTCCCCGATGGTGGGAGTCCCACCCAGGGACAACAGGGTACCCCACACATTCTGGTCACTTCGATTGCCAAGGAAACGCCAGGTAGGCACCCCTCTTCCCTTCAGTTGCACCGGCCCATGCACACGAGCCATTTTCGCAACATTCACCCACATCTGAACAAACTTACTGGTGGGCAATACTTCCCTCTCCATAGGACATTAAAACAAGCAATGGGTGAGTAATTACCAACCTCATTGCCCTTTAATCGATCTTTTATCAGCAATGTCGTCTTTCCCTCGGCAATGCACTCCGGGACTGCACCACTCCGATAACAATCGAAGATATACGGGACGCGATGAAGGCCTTCGCTAGAGAGAAGTGTTTCTGAAAGCCTTTTGCAGAAAGAGTACAGGCAAAGACACGACAAGGTAGTTCAAAACTTTCATTGGCCACTATACCGGAAGTATGGATACGAGGTAACGGGTGCTTGGTACCAACATACAACACAAAAGGTAATGGACGAAAAGGGAAAGGCAAAAATTCTCTGGGACTTTGACTTCCAGACAGACAAGGTCTTAGAGCACCAACGGCTGGATATAGCAACCTTTAGGAGGGACAACGAAGAGTGCCTAATAATCGAAGAGGCAGTGCCAGGAGGTCAACATATCATCATGAAAGAAAGAGAAATGTTTGATAAATATGAAGACCAAAGAATTGGGATCGCTAAGATGTGGTAGCTAGGAGAGTCAAACAAAAAGGCTGACCCTATTGTCATTGGAACATTAGCTTCAATACCACCCAATCTGAAATATCATCTGAAAATTTATAAATACCTTATAATCTAGGTGTACTGCAAATGTAGGCAATTCTTGGAACGGCACGTATATTGCGTAAAGTGCTATCTGTTTGAGGTCCTCGTCGTGACTTGAAAAACAGTGCAAACCCCCGGTAAACACAATATCTTCAATCAACAACCTCACGATACTGTATACTATGCGACGTCTTTAATAATACAAACAACAACAACAACAACAACAACAACAACAACAACAATAATAATAATAATAATAATAAGCAATGCATGTCATCAAAGTCACACTCGGATACAAATATACGAAGCACAATATACCCAGCATCACTAACTATCTGATAAGGGTGAATTAGGTATGTGCATTGCAATCATGTGCACGACATGGAGCCCAGTTAAAATTTTCATCAGGTTATGTAGCCTATGTTTAAGGATGATGAATGAAACACCCGTTTTTCCAGATCTGAATTATTCAAACCCCCAAAGAATTCCTTTCAATACACGGATATAATGCTCCCGCACTACTTCTGCTTATGTTCAGAGATGCACATATTGTCAGCCACTAAGGGACATGTTTAATTGCTTAAGGTCAAGCAAATTACAAGCAAGTCTGTCGTATTGAGCAGAATATTTGCTGTGGCCCATCTTTGTATAACAAGACAAAGCATGTGCTTGATAACACTTCTAATCCGTTAAGATCAGAAGCCATGAGAGCCACTACCTGGTTTTGACTCAGGGCATTTATTAATATTATTTTCATATACACACAACAGATTAGATCGTTGGAAAAGAAAAAATCCTAAATTTGTTGAGTTGCGCAACTATTCCTGCTTGACATTCACCAAATCTTTTAATCCAGTAGCATTGAACTCCCTTTGGTCCCAGTTGCTCATTTCTTTGCTGATTTCCTTCACTTCCTTAACTGAAATGACCAGTTGTACCTGTTTTGGACAGGCTACTATTTGTTTCAGTTCTAGCAACCATTCAGCATCCTTCTTGTGCTCCTTGTCATTGCTCCAGATGTCACTCCAAAGCCTTTGACTTTCAATGTTACCAACTTTTCATCTGTACATTCTCCGTTTAATTCTTTATAGAATCTCTTCTGATCTACTCCGAATAACCTATTCTGGTGGTAACCCTTCATTGTTTGGTCGTATCTTAACATCTTTGCATTCTTTTCAACGAGGCGCTGTTTCAGTACCTCCACTACTACTTTCAGGCCCTTTCTTTCAATATTATACTTCCTTTTCAGCTCCCTGTATTTTTGTTCGCTTTTCAGCTCCCCTTTCTCTTTTCGGTCTAACACAGAGATCTCCTTCGAGAGCATTCTAACCCTGCCTGGCTTCTTCTTTTCCACCATGGATCTTTTCTTTTGTCACTTCCATTGTGTTTCTTTTTCTTGACATTAACACCCACGTTTTCTACTACAACAATACTTGCTGCCTTGATCAAATTATTTTTTTCTGTGATGTTGTTTGTTCTGATTTTTTTCAAAATTTCATTGACATTGTTCGTTTCTTGGTTTAATTTCCATCGATCAACCTTAAATAATGTTACAAATAATGTCGCCATCGTTCTCTTGTAGTGTTGCCTTTATTCTGTCATAGATTGCCTTTTGTTCATCTGTCATGTCACCATTCGTTTTATTGCATTATTATTATCATTATTATTGTTATTATTATTATTATTATTATTATTATTATTATTATTATTATTATTATTATTATTATTATTATTGTAGAACATTGGCTGAAATATTATAGAGTCGTTACAAAAATGCCACGTAGTGTTATATTCTGGCCACATATTATAAACAATTAATATTCTAGTAGTCTTATTATTTTGCATGATCTCAGGGAATAATAAGTGCAGTTCTTCGAAATCTTTGCACATATAAAGTAATTGTATTCTTTTTCAAGTAATTTCTTCTATTAAGAGTATTCTAAATAATATATATGTGCAGTACCTCCTGTTGCTAGTATGAGCAGTTTTGTGTATTTTCATTAGACATAAACTTCTCTGTACCACATTTTTCATTCCCAGTGCATCTCATTATTTTTAATAAGTTTCTGCGGAGATTATTTCCGTTTTTAGTCCTTTTATTCTGGATAATTCATTTTCATGTCTTTATTCATCGAAATTTTCAACATTTCCTTCGGGAATTGATTAGAAAATTGTCATTATTTATCTTTCATAACAATGTATGAGCTAATCTAGTTAAACTAAAATCTCCCCGAATACTTGTTACTATCTTTTCCATTTTTGCCATTCCCTCCCTTACTCTCTCTCTCTCTCTCCTTATTCTCTCTCTCTCTATATATATATTTTTTTATCTAGTTTCAGCTCATGAGCTGTGGCCATGCTGGGGCACAGAGAGAGAGAGAGAGAGAGAGAGAGAGAGAGAATAAGGGAGGGAATGGCAGAAATGGAAAAGATAATAACAAGTATTCGGGTAGATTTTAGTTTAACTAATATATATATATATACACATATAATATAAAGAAAATGGAGACTGTGGACACAGAAAATATCATTTTTTAAATATAAGAGTCAATTTCATGTCACCTACGCACATTTCAATTCCCACCTTCATTCATATTTTACAATTAAATTTACATTATGAATTTAAAAGGTTAAAATCTCTTCTGGGCAAAATTGACATATATTCTTATATATACATTCACATCCTAATGGATGGAGAGTTCCTTACATACTGAATGGCGACATGCGTATACGTGTTTCTGTGTGTCAGCTTGTGTATCATCGGATTTCGATCTCAATATAGTTAGAGGCTAAACTAAGACCATAGTGGACAGTGGCTAGCTACAGTCGTTAAGAACTAGGTCATACTACTATTCACCCTTAATGAATTTCGATCGGTTTTAGAGGCTTGCTGCTGCTCTTCTTCCAACTCATTTGTCAGAAGAATGAGAATAAAATTATATATATATTAGTAAGTATCCAAATCTATATAATTATTTCACTTTTACTCTTTTAATTGTGAGAATTTCCAATTTTCCTTATTTATTTTTATTTTACTTAGATGTATTAATCTTATTTGTTGAAAATTTCGGTTATATATTTTTGAAATAAATTTTTATGTATTTTTAATGAGAGTACTATTCATTATGTATCACTATGTAACACTATGTATCATTTTCAAATGGTGTGGGTGCATTTCACTTTAAGATTTCCTTCCATGTTTATTTTAATCTTATCATTAACGGAGTGTTTATTTAAATATAATTTATTATTTAGATTTATGAAATATAAATATATATATATATGTGTGTGTGTGTATGTGTGTGTGTGTGTGTGTATGCATGTATATATGAATATAAATATATATACATATATGTATATATAGGGAGAATTCACAAAAATCATAACACGAAGACAGGTGGTGTAGACAACAAACAGATGTATTAGTATAACGCTCGGGAAATATATATATATAAATATATAGTAAGATAGATATACATAAATACATACATTCATAAATACATACATACAGACATACACACATATTCCTTTTCCTTATGAACATAATAAGCTCTCTATCCCTCATTTATGTAATATAACTGTTAACTTATTTATCTGGATACATAAGCTATTAGTAAAGGTTTCAATATGTATTCCTCCATTTGAGTAATATTATAGAATCATTTAATTCTAGATATTGATGTATTCACATAATGCCTATTTGATTATATTTATTTGGATCTATTAGATTTATTTATTTATATTCTCTGTCGTATGTATTAATATGAATATATACATAAAAAATTCATCACTTGGAGGTTTCTGCCTTTTGCTTTCTCTTGTTTTGTATGTATTTAGTGTGTCCAGTTTTCGTTTAATTTTCACGTGCACTTTTTATATTGTATTGTGGTAAAATCTTCGCAAGAAACCATTACAGAGAATTTTAACACGGGCTCCACATGCGCATTTATTTCTTATACACTTTTCTGTTTTCAGTAATGGGAAATATTTGGCAGAAAATATTTGATCTCGAACCCCAATCAACCCTCTATGTTTTGTTTTATGATGAAAAGCCCTTCCAGATTAACTTTAAGATCTGTGATTTCAGTTAGTATTATGTTTCGTTTATCCGCTTCACTTTTCCTGTTTTCTATCGTTCGCTTTTAAATGCTCGTTTTTAATTTAGTTTTAATTTAGTTTCGTTTGTATAAAATTCCTGTTACAGCTTTTTCTTTTTCTATCTCTTGCCCCCGTCTCTGTTTTATATTTTGAAAGTTCCATGTAAGTCGAAGACAATGTTTATTTCGCTTATATTTCGTAACAATGTGTTATATTTTCTTTTTATACTTCACTAAGTATATTTGCACTTCGATGCTAGCTATTTTATGATATTTATCAAATTGCAGAGGGCACAATTTTTGTTCGTGTTAAATATATGATTTCTACATGTTGGGTAGTACAGTATAAACTCTGTGATTATTCTCCATTTTCATGGTGTAGTCAGTGGATGAGGGACAACCCCATGACATTTATGCTGAGGCTCTGATGCTAACGGAAGAAAGAGTGAAAGCTTGACTTGTATTTTCTATAGAATAGATACCATTGAAGACCACTGTCACAGACAAAGATATTAATTTCAAATTTTGGCACAAGGCCAGCAATTTCAGCGTGGGGGTTAGTCAATTACTTCGACTACAGTACTCAGATTTGTATCTATCTTATCGACCTTGAAAAGATGAAAAGTAAAATCGACCTTGGCGGAATTTGAACTCAGATGGACAAATGCCGCTACGCATTTTGCCTGGCGTGCTAACGCTTCTGCCAGCTCACCGCCTTTCACAGATAAAGATATTAAACCGAGCATGGATTAAGTTAATCAGCCAATAAATAATAATTAGAGTCCATCCGACACTCCACTTTGCAGTTTGTTTGTCAATTTCAACATGATGTGAGCCCGAATCTATTAAAGGATATATTTGCCCTGTGTACTACGCAGCGAAAGTAATGCAGAATTATCTGATATTTATAAGAAATGCTTAGCCACACAGCCATTGTCGCATCCATAACATTCCTTGTCATCTGATAATTCATGTAACTTTATATTCAAAGTTATAATAAATATAATGTATTACTTCAACGGCTAGGTATGGAAACTATAACTTTTTAGCATTTCTTTTAATGTTAACTATTAGTGCGTCTGTTATATTACTTCATATTCTGTTCGTTATATATATTGTCCTATCTAATTCCTTGATTACAAAGCATTTGTAAGTCTGACTTCCTTGTAATTTGTCTTGTATCAGGTTTGTTATCTAACATGATATCTCTAGCATTTTATTATTTTTTTTACACTCAAGTCAGCGTTGATGCATTTTGCCTAAATTGAATGTCCTGACAATTTCCCTACTGAAATTGTATATCGTACATATCAAGCTATCTACTTGTCTGTTATCTCAAGCTCACAGGTTTAAGTCATCCATATTCAGTTAGCTGATTGCCATATCCTATTATTTAGTTAGTTATTGTTTTATATCACAATTTGTGAAGAAAAGCGCTGTTGGTCACAGATTTCAAACTAGCTCACTGCATTCTAAAATTGAGAATGACAAGTGAGCGCTAGTTACTCGGTTTCATTTCATGGAACGTCGTTCCCAAAACGCCAGTTTTTCAATTGCTCACTGATGTTTACATCAGCATGGAGAAAGAGAGGGAGAGAGAGAAGTAAATCTAAGGATAAGCAAGTTAGGCAAGTCGATATAAAAAATATTAAATACATTTAATACAAAAAATATACATATGTTTACATATAACAAGACCCTACTTAAGCAGAATAGAAATATCACGAATTAAAGGGATTGAATTAGAGTTGTACGAATCCAACAGCTGTTTCTGGGTTTTGGTGGTCCAAAATAATGATTGTAAATTATTTTCCCCTCACACTGTTCTCTATCTAAATACTTCCTTCTAATGCATTAGTTCTCCACAAAATCATTTCATCTTTAATCTTTCTGTCAACACCTCTATTGTAAAGCTTCTTAACTTTTTTCCTGAAGACGGAGGCTGGTATTATCTGATGATGGAATCAATTTACAATCATTATTTTGGACCACTGAGCCCCAGAAACAGCTTTTGGACTCCTAAAACACTTTTTCAGCCTTTAATTCCTGATATAATTTCTATTCTGTGTAAGTCGGGTGCTTTTGTATTTAAAAATATGTACATTTTTTGTATTAAATGTATTTAATATTTTTTGCATATCGACTTGCCTAGCTTGCTTATACTGGCATCTACCTGCACAAGTTTAAACCTTTTGAGCCTTACGAAGTGTACTCTATACGGAGAATATTTATCTCTCATCTATAAACTCTGTGTGTGCGCGTGTATGTGTGTGCCTGTGAGTTTGTGCGCGTGTATTTGTGTGTGTTTGTGCGCATGTATGTCTGTATGGATACATGTATATATATTAATACATACATACATATGTATATACATATGTATGTACATATACGTTTGTACACACATACATATGTGATATGTGTGCGCGTACTCACACACATTCGCACATACGTACAAAGCAAAATTCTGCCCAGTTCCAGTCTAAAATTTTGACTCGCTACGTTTTAGCCAACTCGAAAGGACATAGCTAAAAACATCCCCAAGATTTTGTACTGTGACATTGAACTCGCGGTTGTGAGTGGACTCCTAAACGACAAAACAATATCTGGTTCAATATCAAAAGCCACGCGTGCCACTCGTGCCACCGGTCACTTAATTTGTAAGAAATAGCAGCCATTTTTCTCTCAAATTTCACCCTATAACGTCTTCAAAATAGGACAACATTGTATGACGTTAATCCATGATATACAAAATGAAGAGACGTTCATGACCAGAATACCTTTGATAATAGATTTACTTAAATATGGCTCACATGCACCAAATACTATTAAAAATAACAACAACTTGGAAGGTCTTTTGCTTATGCAACAATGGGATATTTCAGTTTTCACTTACGTCTGTGTTTACAAATAATAGGTCATTATTGTGTAAGTCCTTGCGGCATCCTCTTTCTCGCTTCAGAACTGTGTTTAATACCTGATAAACATTTAACACACGATTGCCATGTCTCAGAGGCGTGTTATCATGTATGTAAACAAGCTATAGATATATAAATCTGGGAGTAAGAAATGTCTTCAACAATAAAGAATGATACTGTCATTGTTAACCTTCGCCAGCCCTGTTTCAATATCTCTTTCAAAGATTTTCCAATTCTTACTTTTGTGTCTCTAGCTCTTAAGCTATGCTTTTTTAAAGGTTGTAATTTAAGGATGTAATTTAAGGGAGTTTAGATAATATTTCAAGCTGGTCAAGCTTGTTAATTAATGTTGTGGAGTAAAGGCGGCGAGCTGGCAGAAACGTTAGCACGCCGGGCGAAATGCGTAGCCGTATTTCGTCTGCCATTATGTTCTGAGTTCAAATTCCGCCGAGGTCGATTAAGTAAGTACCAGTTACGAACTGCGGTTGATATAATCGACTTAACCCGTTTGTCTGTCCTTGTTTGTCCTCTCTGTGTTTAGCCCCTTGTGGGTAGTAAAGAAATAGGTATTTCGTCTGACTTTACGTTCTGAGTTCAAATTCTGCAGAGGTCGACTTTGCCTTTCATCATTCCTGGGTCGATAAATTAAGTACAAGTTGCGTACTGGGGTCGATCTAATCGACTGGCCCTCCCCCAAAACATTTGGGCCTTGTGCCTAGAGTAGAAAAGGAATAAAGATTTGTTTTTTCTATGGTGAACCATTCACCTTTATAAGGTGCGAAATATAACTGCATATTCGCAAAATTGATACACTGTCGAACAAAATGCTTTACAGCATTTTTGCTGGCTATTTACGTTCTGAGTTTAGATTTCGCTGAGGTCAACTTTGCTTTTCATCTTTCATGGTCGGTAAAATAAGTACCAGTTTGGTACTGGATTCAATGTAATTGATTAACCACCTCTTCTAAAAATGCTTGCATTGTACCAAAATTCGAAATTGTCTTGAGGGTTCTTGACAACAAACTTCTTCAAATTTCAGAGCTTGTCAAAGTATTTCTTGCAGCACACAAGTCTGCAGGTCACCAATACGAGTCTCGACTGCAGTATTGTTCAGTCTCTTAGGTAGAAATTTGGGTATTGACCCAAATGCATCAATTACTACGAGAGCAATTGTCATCCTGTTCTTTCACAGTCTCTTCACCTCTCTGACTAGATCCTGATATTTCTTAGTCTTTTCAATTTCATTGGCATGGGCTGTTATCGTAGTCTATGATATTACACACATTCTTTTGTCCTATATAATTAATCATAATTGGTTTCAATAGTATGGTCAGTCTTTATGGACAATTCCTACAAGATCTTGTAATTCTCATTTTTCTATCAAAACCTCCGGCTCATATTCACACCACTTTCCTGTTACGTTGAAGCCAAACACTCGGCTAACATCACAATGCTCTCGTTTACCTACACAGTCATGTTTGTACTTGAGATATCATTAAGACGGCGAAAGCAGTGAGCTGGCTGAATCGTTACCATGCCAGACAAAATACTTGTCTCTATTTCTTCCAACTTTTCATTTCGAATTCTGCCTTTTTATCTTTTTAGGGTCGATAAAATGACTAGCAGTTGGACCCTGGGGTCGCTTTATTCGGCTAGTCCATTTTAGAGAACTTGTGCTTATAGTAGGGAGGATTATTGTTAAGTGATGAACTGGCAGAATCGGAAGCACGCCAGATAAAATGCTTATCAACATTTCTTCCAACTTTATCTTCTGAGTTCAAATTCTACTTTGCCTTTCATTCTTTCAGGGTCGATAAAATGATACCAGTCAAATACTAATGTAGATATCATTGACTATACCTCTCTCTTAAAATTACTGGTCATGTGAGAAAATTTGTAGCAATTATTAAGGCTAGTGATCTGACAGAATTGTTACCACGCCGGACAAAATGCTAAGCATCATTTCTTCCGGCTCGTTTCATTCTGATTTCAAATGTCGTTCACACCGACCTCGCCTTTCATTTTTTCGTCATCGATAATGCCAATACCAGTTGAGCACTGGGATCGATATAATCGATTGGTCCCCTCCCTTAAAACTGCTGGCCATGTGCCAAAAGTTGACGGAATTATTATTTTTATTATCATCATGATCATTATCTTTGTCGATTAAGGATGATAAAAGCTTGGACAACCGTAAGAGTGTTTGACGAAATGTCTTGTGGTATTTTCTCCTGTTCTGCAAGCTCTAAGTTAAAATGCCACCACGGTCAGCTTAGCCTTTCGTCCTTCTTTGATCGATACATTAAGTACCAGTCAAGTACTAGAATCAATGCAATCGACTGACCACCTTCCAGTAAAGTTGTTTTTTTGTTACTTTAATTGGAAACTAGTGTAGCTGGTTCTTTCAAGAACTCGCTGAATACATTTAGCAACACTTTGTGTTTGACACTTCATTTCTGGTACTTACCAGTTATTTGTTTTTTGATGTATCTAGTTATGGCCTTTGTTGTTGTTCTTGCTGTTATCTGTTATTGTAATCGGTCTTGTTTAAATGTTGATCTCTTTTGATTTAGCAGACCTATTGTCAAAAGCATCCATCGTATTCATCTCGTAATTATTTTTTTTGTCCTTGAATCGAGTTTTCCTTTCAAATGGGCTTATATAACACGATAACAATGTTGTAATGGTTTACTATATTTTAGATAAAAAGATTATGAATTGGTACATCAGTGAGTAAGATATATCTTCCATGATAAGAGAAGAGTCTGTTGTTGTTGGTAACCTTACACCAGCATTGTTTGACTATCTATCACCAAAGGCTATCCAGCCTTCTATCTTAGATCTACTCGACCATGGCTGATAAGAGGTTGTGTATTATTTAATGCCATTCTCTTTTTAAGCAGGAACATTGCTAAATGACGAGATATTTGGCTGCTATTTCCCTCTATCTTTCTAATGCATGAGCCTCCAAATTGGTCTTGTTTTACCATTTGAAATTTTTCCTACCATTCCAGTTTTCCCTTGTTATTAAGCAATCTTACTGATCAATCTGTTGACCACATTCCTTCCCATATGTTTCCTACTTACCATGCATTGCATCGATTTCTATTCTGTGTGGGGTTTTTTTATTTAGTTCTGAAATTTTTTTCGAGTTAAAGAATTGTTTGTTCAAAAACGTGTTACCGCATTTCGTAACGAAATGTGATTTAGCACTTTTTTCTGTTCCAGGTACCTCTTCTTCATTTTATGCATTTTATATTTTGTTTTATTTTATTTTTTTACGATAGACACTTGTCGTTTTTCTTTTCATTTTTCTTATCGTTGTTAATCTCATTATGGATTCAAATTTTTTTTATTTACAGTCTTTTTATGCTTAATTTGCGCGCGATCGCTGGTTATGTGTGTGTGTATGTAAATGATGGGATAAATGTTTCTATACGAGAAGTTTCGAGCCAGTAGCTAGTTTTCTCTATGGCTGCAGCGTATATAAGTTGATTTATGCTGGTTATATTGATGTTTACATCTACTTTTAGTATATGTATGATGCTCCAGAATATTTTTTTGTTTGCTTTGTTTTGTTTTTGATTTATCTTTAAGTTTTATTCTCTTATTTTGTGTACATATGTGTGTGTGTGATGGCGATGGTGATGGGTTCCTTGACTGATAGGAAGATATTTCCTCAATATTAATTCTTTCGCTATTCCCACCTTTAGATCGTTGTCATATTCAGAATTTCCAACTTTAAATCATTCTCCTTTTATAACTTTCTTATATTCAATTGTGCTCACATTTTCGTTGGTGAAGAACTGGTTCAGCATCTGTTGGCCAATATTCTGTTAGTATGCTACGTTTTGATTTTATTATACCTCTTGTTTCTTTTACTTGCACAAGGTCTATCTTCCTGATTTATGTTTGCAGTGTTTATGGTTATGTCTTTCTTTTCGATGTTTTTATATTCCTTATTGTTTTTGTCTTCATTATGTATATTTTTTTAAAGTATTCTTTTAAATGTTCTATTTTTTATGACTAGAGTTATTTTTTATTATTATGCTTTTAAGTATGTATATTAAATTAGCTAGTTTTGGGATTCAAAGTTATTTCGAGATCAGTTATTTTCAGTTTATGTTGCAGTAGTCGTATTTTTCGGGTAATGTTGCTATAAAATAGAAATGTAGTATGGAAACATTTCTTGCGAGACTATTTATGATTGTTCGGTTTTATTAGTAGGCCTTGAAGTATAAATTTCTACTTTTTATTTAAATTGTCATTATTAATATTTTTAACAGCTTTTTTTCTTTTTTACATTTCTAATAAATACGAAATTTTGCACGCTCTGTCATAAATAATAATATTCCTCTCTGAACCCTAGGCCAACGATAAGGTACTGTTATTCTTACGTGCGAAGTTATCTACTTGATTTTTAGCCATTTGAAATTAAAACTGCGGAAAGAAAGATAATCATTAAATTGGAATTTAAATCTTGTAAAAATGGACTATACATACATATCATGTAATATATGTTTCTTTTACTTGTAGCATAAACGGCTTTCCAGCATAAATGATCACCGATAGCAGCCGTATCAGAAGAGATGCCCTGCTTATATTTTAAACGCTTGCGAAATCATGATGTATAACATGAATGAGTTGAGCATATCGGAACTAAATCGGTAACACGATAAAAGAATATTTGACAACATTCTGTAGGAAATTTTATTGAACTTCAGTAATTAGGTTGGTAACTCAAAGTTCTCGCCTGTGTCCCCCTTGAGAAGAATTGTCATTATGGTTAATGATTCTTATCATCGTTGACATAATTTAGATCGATTTAAAATCATTTTTGATTCACTATAATAATTATGTTACCTTCGTGTATTATTCATCTATAGGGAATTTTCCAATGTCATTATTTTATATCGATTGATCAGTGAAAACATTTCACAAAACATGTCATTTCACAATTATTCTATTATCTTGAACTCACATATTATACTGTTTTACCAAAGAGGCCGAATAATACTGAAAGCTGGTTAAGTTATCATTTCCTGACTAATAATTACCGATATAGTCCTTTGTACATATATCTCTATTTTTTTAATTTTTATTTAATTGAAATTTTGGAACTCTCTATTCAACCGCTTGACAGAATTGTCATTAGCACTAATGATTTTTCTCCTCATCATAAGTGTAAATTAGATTGATTAAGCATTCTATTTGTTTCACTATATTTAGTCTGTTAAGCTGCACTTAACTAAATACTCCTAATACAGAAAGCTTACCTTCGAAATACGCCGGCATAATTCTTATTGTTATTTATCATGAGTTTTTAAGACAGCGAACTGGCAAAATTGTTAGCGCATCAGACAAAATGCTTGGCTGCATTTCACCTCTCTTTACATTCTGAGTCTAAATTCCATCGAGGTCGACTTTGCGTTTCATTCTTTCGGGGTCTATGAAATAAGCACCAGTTGAGCACTGGGTAGATTTAATCGACTAGCTCCCTCTCCCAAATTTCAGGCCTTGTGCTTCTAGTAGAGAGGATCATTTATAATGAGTTTAAATTGTGTTGCCAGATTACTTGTTACGGGTTTAAATAGTGCTCCGTAAGAATGACATGGACAATACCGAATTTACATTAGCCTAAAAGTTATACAATATTTTACCGCCTGCTTGTGATAAGTAGTAAGTACTAAAGATATCCCTATCCAAAAGCGAAACGAAATTATTTAAAACATCTAATACTAAAGGTTAGGAACAATGAAATGTTTAGTGATAGCAAATTTTAAATAAAATCCACTCACTTATGTATTTGAATCAGCATTTTTCTGCTCGTGGAAGTCATTATGTTCTGTAAAAAGAAAAATAAAGATGAGTTATTACAAATGCAAAAGAAGTAATGGTTTCTTTTGTTGACATTTTTATTTCCTCGGTAGGTTATTTGGGGATTTCTTTTTGACAATATATATCAAAATATACACAAAACAGAGTAATATAAAAGACAAAACGAAATGAACGAAATGTCTTAAACAGAAGTATTTTATATTATATTTCTTTCCAGTCTAAATTATGTTTTTCTCCACAACAGAATTATAAATAAACACTATTGTAAAATGGAATAAAAAAATACTTCTTAAAATGAATTAGTTTTATTTCTTTCTAGCTTATATCAAATTTCTTTCCTTAAATCTGCATTTGTTTAGAATTTGTTTATGTTCTTCCAAAACGCCTGAGGGGTTATTATATAACTGTGATCCCCCTCTGACGTCCTGGCTACATTCTACATTCCAGTTTCCGAATAAATATACTTGCCTGTAGTATCCACTCTTTAAAGATTAGCGTCTTTACTTATGTATAAGCAACAGATGTTTTCAGTAACCCTGGTTCAAAGTCTTTATTCTACACTCCCATCATTTCATCTGCTATTTCTACATATCTCCGATCTCCTGCAACAATCATTAGTTGTTCAAATATCTCTCCTCGTGTATCGAGGCCCTGTTTCATTTCAACCCTTCCGCTCTCCCCTTTCTCACTCTCTCTCACACACACACACTCTCTCTCTCTCTTCCTCTCTCTCTCTCTCTTCCTCTCTCTCTCTCTCTTCCTCTCTCTCTCTCTTCCTCTCTCTCTCTCTTCCTCTCTCTCTCTCTCTCTCTCATCCACTCATTCACTCATTTCCTCTCCCTCAGATGTTTTTATCTTCGACACTACACAGAAACCAGTAGGTGAAATGCCTAACCTTTTATTCTTTTATAAACTTTCAATACCAATTAATATCCTCATTCAGCCATATTATATTTCTGAACGAAGCACCTATGCACAAATCTTCTACATACTGTGAATAGGTAATTGACATTGTTTAGCTTCTGGAGGAAAAGAGTTCCAACGTATTATAACTTATTGATATGAGTGATAAACAATATATTTAGGGTAGATTATGACTTCAGACACAGTAACGATGGTGGGAGAGATAGGTCCATTGAGTGGGTTTCGATGTCATGATATGCGGCTTACTAGTTCGAGGAAGCAGCAATGGTGGCATTCGTAGTAAAGCAAACAGCACATCTGCTAAATGACCTTTTTTATGCGATCAGAGATGTTTGCATTTGTAACAGTCTAGTCATTAGGAAATAACTTTGAGAATGTTAAATATGTGAAGCAGCTATAAAACATTATCACTCAGGGAGATTATATTTCTGACATTTAGCATTTGTTTTGGCTTTAAAGAATTTGAATATTCATGGAGAATATAGCACGAAACAATTTCTTCGAAAAGTAGTAATATGTAATATTCTGGGTGAATATAATACTCTACCAGGTAGGTGACAACATAAACTTGTTCAACAATTCTGTTTAGGAATGTTTTAGACGATTCAAATCATAAACACCCGTTATGCCTACATTAGGGTACATACGAGGGGGTGCTGAAAAGTGCCTGGCTTTGAATAAAAGAAAATACAGCAGGATTATGACTTTACTCAACATATTTCCTCTCAGATTCAGACACTTATTGCAGCGGCCCTTCAGTTTTTTCTATGCCCTCTAAAAGAACTCGGAAGTTTGAGCCTCCAGCATGGCCTTTCGTGATACCCTTAAAGCCAGGAACTTTTCAGCACCCTCACGTATATTATATATGAACACTTCTTTTTTCTGGGGTGTGGGGGTCCTTGGAAGAATAGCGTCACTTATAAACGAATGTGTATACTTAGAATAAATTAGCAAAGTTACTAATGATCATGAAAAATGCGGGAGATATAAGACACCAGAATTGAAAGAATGGAGGGTTACAGAAAACCCAGTCATAGTAGAATTAAACAAAGGGTAAGACAGAAAAACTTATGACCCTAGAGATGAGTGATTAGGAACTTAAGTACAAGATTCTCCTCTCAGACATAGGCAAAGTTTTTCTCGTATCAAGAGCAATAACATTGTTTTGGGATAATTTCTCTGAGAGAAAACTTTGGTGTATGACAAAGGTCAACAAAATTTTAGTAAATTTGGATTACATAAACCGTTCTGATGTCACTGAGTGGCGAGATATTCTGTGTTGAAGTGTAAAAGAGTTCATTGTTTACAGGAGTTTACGTCACTCTTGACATGCGGGATCTGAGGGTGACAGGATAATAGTTGACTTCGTCAGAAACTTAGTTCTTCATGAAGATGTGCCACAGACACCGCATTTCATTCATCAGAATATAACCCTGAAGAGAGTTTGGTAAAGAAAAAATCTCAATGTGGGATGCAGTTCAACGGAAGGGGTACTGTCAACGCCGGTCAAATAATTGAAAAATTAGCAGATTCTAAAACGTTAGTTGTGATCCACTTGGAAGAAACGAGATAGCTGGCAACCGTCATATAAACGTGAAATTATTTATTAGCTGTTCATTGGGTCCATTGCTTTATTGATGGTCGCTTTCTAAGTATATTGGTTGTGAATAAAAATACCTTCAAGCGTGTGTTAGAAGATGATTTATGCCAGGTTCTGTAGATAATCATGTTCACTTATATTGTTGGGAGTGAATCACTTGGAGACGGGACAAGAAAAAAAAGCTTTAGGTGTGCTAGATATGTGGAAGAACACGCACGGAAAAATGATATCGGTCAGCTGCTAAATTAGTTCGGGTAGATCACAGCTGAATATAATTTCTCATGACATATGGTCAGTGTAGAGTAAGTGGGAGGACAAGTTAAATGAAGTATCTGAATGTCTAAAGATTAGAATACTTAGAATAATAGGGAGGTAAAATTTGTTTCATTCATTAGAAAATTGTAAAACAGTCCTGTGAACACAGAGCTGCATTTGGAACAAAAATTTATGTGAAAAGTGTTTGGGAGTTAAAAGAAAACGAAGAGATAGAAATTTGAAGAAAGACAACCAAGTGTAGAGAGAAATAAACATGAACCAATTCAAGCAGTTTTCTTTTGCATTCCATTTTACCGTAACATTTATTTGTATTCTGTTCTGAGGAAAAGGGTAAAAGATTATAAGGTTGTAGAGAGAGAATTGAAAAAAAATACCAATTCTGTTTCTTTTTATATTCCACAGAACTTTAACATGTATATATTTCTGTCCTCAAAAAGAAATAAAACATATCATTTCTAACATATGAAGAAAATAAAAATGTCATCAAATACAAATAAATTCTTTGCACCCAACATACCGTTAACCCTTTGTAAAGAACAAATATGCTGACTATCGTTAGAAATGGGCTGACACAGGTACGTCAGTTCATGAATGTCATTTAAATATTGAAGCTTTTATTCAATTGTTTCCATTTCTAAGCATTGGCAGAGTAAAGAAATTCACTTGGCTTTTGTGTTTGTATACTTCTTTAGTTTTACTTCAAATCACAAGTATATTAAAAGTGTAAAAGATAGTGAAAGAAATATTTCTTGCAGCCAGTGAAGTAGAAATAACAATAGTGTTAAAGCTACTGGTACTTTCATCTGTTTCTTATCGTTATCATTACTTTTCGTCTTGTTTCTCTTCTTCTTCTTCTTCTTCTTCTTCTTCTTCTTCTTCTTCTTCTTCTTCTTCCTCTTCTTCTTCGTCGTCTTCTTCTCCTTCTTCTTCTTCTTCTTCTTCTTCTTCTTCTTCTCCTTCTTCTTCTTCTTCGTCTTTTTCTTCTTCGTCGTCTTCTTCTTCTTCTTCTCCTCCTCCTCCTCCTTCTTCTTCTTCGTCTTTTTCTTCTTCTCCTCTTCCTGCTCCTCCTTCTTTTTCTTCTTTTTCTTCTTTCGATTATTATTATTATTATTATTATTATTATCATCATTATTCTTATTATTAGGATTGCGAGCTGGCAGAATTGCTAGCATGCTGGGCGAAATGTTTAGTAGCATTTCGTCTGCCGCTACGTTCTGAGTTCAAATTCCGCCGAGGTCGACTTTGCCTTTCATCCTTTCGGGATCGATTAAATAAGTACCAGTTACGCACTGGGGTTGATATAATCGACTTAATCCGTTTGTCTGTCCTTATTTGTCCTCTCTGTGTTTAGCCCCTTGTAGGTAGTAAAGAAATAGGCATTTCATCTGTCTTTATGTTCTGAGTTCAAATTCTGCCATGGTCGACTTTACCTTTCATCCTTTCGGGGTCAATAAATTAAGTACGAGTTGAACACTGGGATCGATGTAAATATAAGAAGGGACAAAATTGAATTATGGGACGAAAAATAGGAAGGAATGAAGAAGAAAGGAAATCTTCTTCTTATTCTTCAACTGCTACTCCTAATTCGTCTCATCATCGTCGTTGTCATCGTCGTCATCATCATCATCATCATCATCATCATCATCATCATCATCATCATTATTATTATTATTATTATTATTATTCGAATTTGGTAAGAGTGGACGTTTATTCGTGGCTCGTAAGTTTTCTTTAAAATTTTTTTGTTTCATTAGTTTGGAATTCCAAATTTTCATGAATTGTTAACTAAATAACCCAGCTCGCTGCAAGCGAGACGAGCTGCTCTGGCGGGAATTCGACCTTAAGGGCGAATTTTAAGAATCAAAATTGCAAATTTAATATTGTAGAGCAAAACTATGAATATGGCTTCACAAATCGAAGGAAGCGATAGCTATTAGAATAGCCGCTATGACATTGTTTTCCAACCACTGGTTAATGTGGTAGGGAAATGAAGGAATAACAACAGCAGCATCAACAACAACAACAACAGCGGCAGCAGCAGCGACGAGCAAGGTACATTTAAAATTGACGCAAGCACAAACCCTACCACCTTTCCTAACACCACCACAAATATTAACAAAACGACAACTGCGTTATTATTATTGAAAGCGATGCATAGTATCCAATATTTCGAAACGGGATCGGTTTCACACACACGGAGAATGGAAAAAGTCGAATTGACACAAAAAAAAAATGTTGAGCAACGCTAAGCAGCACTTAACAAAGAATGGCAGAACAGTCTTCCTTAATACGACGGAGGAAGTGCAAGAATACACAAAGGAAAAGTCTATTATATATAAACGTATATCATTAAAGGCGAGGAGACTTGAGCGAGCGACACAGGTTCAGATCGAAAAATGCCAGAGACTTATGTTGCCTGTGGGAAACGCTATGGCACAGTCGAGGTAAGATTCTCAAATGAAGAATTAGCCAACAAAATGCTATCACAACCCTCAAAGTTAAGGAATTATGGATAATTCTTGCATACCTTTGGCGGAGTGTCGTCAAAGTAAAGGTTGCGGAGGTGCCACCAGAAGTGAGCACCTCTTTGCCGAGAACAGCCGTATTATATGGCATAGAGGGCAAAATAAAAGTTCTGCAGATCCACAAAATTAGAAAGGAGAATTGGTCAAGCACAGGCATGGAACTGTGGTTAAGCGACAATCTGGGCAACATGGGAGTTTTCCCTTACCTAATCAACATACTTAATGAAACACAGTTATTTGTAGCAGTAGAGGGAAGAAAGCTGAGATGTCATATTTGTGGAAAAACAAACCATTTAAATATGTTCTGCCCTATGCAAAGAAACGAAAACCTCCGCTATAGTGGGAACCTCCAACACAACAGAAACAAAAACAACAGCAGCAACGCAAACAACCATACCAACAGCATCAGCGCCCAGAGCTGTTGCATCCAAAACCCAAACAACAATAGCATCAACAGAAGTGGCAGCAGCAGAAATCGATTCAACAATATCAGCAGCAAGTACTAGTACCACCCGCAATCCTGTTGAAAAAGAAAAGGAAAACAATTATAAAACGAAAAGCGCGGTACAAAACTAAAAAGAAACAGATTAGAGGAGGAGACAGAGAAACCAAG
The DNA here is from genome assembly GCF_006345805.1 of Octopus sinensis. Lineage (NCBI taxonomy): Eukaryota > Metazoa > Mollusca > Cephalopoda > Octopoda > Octopodidae > Octopus > Octopus sinensis. The sequence continues at coordinate 106,651,290 of NC_042999.1, forward strand.
AAACCATCATAAACCCACATCTTACACCACCGAAATTACAAACATCTCCAACACAACAGACACCCCCCAATAAACACCTGAACAACAGAAAACGAATAGCAATCCAGACCAGCAACATGAAAAGCACTACCAAGACATTACTAATTACACGGCCATAGACATAAACAACAAGAACTTAGCAAAACATATTCAAAAATACAGAGACATTACACTCAATGAATACATCGCACCACTTCATAATACGTCCATTCACATAAAAATTATAAAAACAACACAATACACTTGGAACAAACCGAAAGCAAAATGGGAGATTTACTGGGTACCAGAAATAAAAAGAAAACTTTACGAAGACAGAACATCTGTCTCTCCACAGAAACATGGTACGTGATTCTCTTCATTCACATTTTCTCGGACAAACACAACCTTGCTCAGAATTGACAGTATGAACGCATGTGGCCCGGAGTCGCACTGAGAAAAGGACCACTTACTAAATGACCTCAGGTCTCTAAATTTAGATATAATGACTATCCAGACTCTCCGACCAACGAATTTTCATGTCCATTATCGGTCGATACTAGTTGTACTTAGATCTATAACAACTGGGAATGGTGGAGCTGAACTATGGTGTTATTCCGAGGAGGTCTGGATCTGAAGATACGGATTATCTTTCTAGATTCAGAAGGTAAATTAGTGGTCTGAATGAAAATAGTAGCGACGGGGATGCCTACATACTAGTGGCTGTTTATGCTTTGACAGGGATTGTACAACCAGATTTCTTCAGATGACTGGAAGTTTTCCTGGAAACGTCACAACCTTTAGTGTAACTGGGTGACACTTAGATTAGATTGATTGTGTGGATTAGCTGTTGGAAGGGTGGAGGCAAAAACCACGCGAACCTGCTCAGATGCTTTCAATTGTCTGACAGATACCAACTGGATTTCCTGAAAGTGCCAGTGCGGCTATGGACGAACTGCATTGGGTCATATAGGTCGTATCTAGATAGAATATTTTTTGGCCGATAGATAAGTACAGCATAAGTTGTCCACTTTTTAAAACTGCCCGCTACTCAGAGCATAAATTTGTGATCTTCACGGTCGACTTCAAGAGACTTCATAGGTAGGGACCCGGTTACTGGAAGCTGTACGAGTCACTCCCGGCGTGCCAAGCTTACAGTGACTGGATTAGTGAATTCGTTCAACGGGCGATGACCTAATCAATCAACAATGCTGGTTTGCTCTCAAAAGTGCAATTATAGTAGAATCGATTATGTTTAGTAAGACATTAACAATAGAAAGGAAAAGAATAGAGGGGAAGTTAGTTAGAAACTTAGACGAGATGCTTAAAAAAAGGGTATCACAACAGACCTGCTGGTGAAGGCTGCATTGTTTGAGCCAAGGCGCCTGCGCTAAGAAATGAGGGAACGAAAACCGTTTGACAGTCCTGAGTGCCAGAAGCCCAAGATGACAACAAAGTCACAATTCGGTATTTGGTGAACCAAAATGGTTACACGGTACTCAAGCCCGAGCAGTTGTGTGCGGCATTTCAACAACATTTCACCCAACTTTTCGAGACGAATGGCAATACGAAAAGCAGGATAGACTTCAGTGCCTACCTCGACGGCATGTCATGACTCTCAGCAAGTGAGACGGAGTGTTGCGAAATGCTGATAGCAGCTGCGGAAACACGGGGTGCGGTGGTGGATCCGACGGTGCGATGTGAGTCAAATTGCCTGGTTTCGATGGTTGCCCTACAAGCTTTAGTTTTATAGGCTAGACTTGGCAGCAGAACGGGAGAATTGCAAGTTCTGTGCGTCGAGGAGCAGTGGCACTGCTAAGAAAAACACAAAATAAGGGAGACCAAATAGAAAATTTGGGGCCCATAACACTGCTGGACGCAGATTTCAGAATTTTGACCGCGGTGTTAGCGAAGAAGTTGGTGCTTGTCGTCGAAGAAATGGTTGGCGATGCGCAAACATGCATAATCCCAAACAGATCCATCCACGACAACCTCTGCCTCATGCAATTTATCATAGACAGGGCTAATGATGTGATAGATGAGGCCTTGATCAATTTGAATCAATATAAAGCCTTCGGTAGTGTCGACTATCAATACTTAGTGGCCGTTCTCGCAGAAGCCGGTTTCGGTCCCGTTCTCCGTGGCTAGAACTATCTACTCGGTAATTGTTACTGCTTTTTTTTACCTTTTGCACGCCTTTTATGTAACCCCTAGTTGTGTTGTCCTGTACCATCCTCAGTGTTTTTGTGAAACATGTGTGACTATTAAAGAAAACATTTATGTAGTAGTAGTAGTAGTAGTAGTAGTAGTAGTAGTAGTAGTAGTAGTAGTAGTAGTAGTAGTAGTTGTTGTCGTTGTTGTTGTTGTTGTCTCCGACTTAGTTGTAGCAAGAACAATAGTTGCTCCACGTTCCTTACATCTGTTTTAATACTCCGTGAGATTTGGCTAATATTTCATTAATATCCCGATTTTGATACACTTTCCTTGCGTAAACCTTAAGATATATTAACAGGAAATTATATCATTGGGTATGTGTCGCATGAGAGTCGATACTGAAGTGCCATTCCCTTACACAGAAGGTGTGATAAACACATCATTTTTTTAATTGCGCATAAAGCTAACGCGCTCGGTATAGTTTTTCCCGTGTGAGTCACGTTTCATTTAACCAGATGAAGAGCACCGATTACTATCATTACTTATCATCACTGTGTATATTCTCATAACTCACATCTTACTCATTTTATTACGTTCTTTCAGACGATGCTTTGTTTAGAAGGGGTCCATATGCATTCTAAAGTACTTTCGACGTTTCATTGTCACAAGAAGTGGGGTTTGATATACATGCTTAAACGTCATCGCAATTTTTATATAGATTCCACTTCATATTGTCCAAAACATATCGCTATATATGCGATCTTATCTATGAATATATATTCTGATTTTATTCGACTAAGCAACCAGAAATTGATGTGGTAGTTTCTTGTTTTAACTACATTGCTTATAGCTGACACTAACTGTTATTTTTTTTGTTTGTTTTTGTAATTTTATTTTCGTTTCTTTTGGAGGTTAGATAACATTTTTTGCACGGATAAAATTGGATATTTTATTTATTTATTTATTTGTTTTCCTGCAGCTTCATGCGTTTGTTAGCTTTCGTATTGCTTCACTTCCTTTTTGTCCAGTCTTGCAGGATACTGATGTCGGAGAATTTTTTCATCTCTTCAGAGATAAAATATTTGTGTCAATATTAGAAATTTCATTAATATTGTAAATTAGATAGCAGGTCGGTCACTCTTCAAACAGAATTCTTATTGTATCAAATTATGTCCTTCTACATTCTGACTTTAATTCTTGCTATGACTGATTTTGTTTTCCATCATTCTGGAGTTGATTAAATAAAAACCATTTTTGTACTGAGGTTGATTTTATCGACTACATTCCTTCTCTTGAAATGTATGATCCTGAGCCAATATGAGAAATCGTTATTATTGCAAAAGAGTTGAGGGCGATAGATTGTCAGGATCGGTAGAAGCTCAGACAAACTGTCTGGCGTAATTTTTTTCCAGTACTTTTCGTTCTGAATACAAATTTCATCGTCACTGATTTTGCCTTTCACCTGCCCAGCGTCTATAAAATAGATAATAAAACAATACTGGGAACTATTAAATCAGCTCAGCCCTCTGAATTAATTATTTCTGCTTGTATAAAATATCATTGTAAGAAAATGGTGGATTAAGGCCTCATTCTATTCAGAGACGGTCCAGAATTCGAACTGTACTAAAGCAGGCATTTCTATTTTATTCTTTTGGGGTGGATAGATTTGGTGCTTTCAGATAATGGAACTAACTGAAAATGCTCACCAAATATTTGACCATTAACCTATGCTTATACCTAATATTGTTAAAGTACTAAACAGTATTTCATTAGTCTTTACGTTCTTAGTTTAAATGCCGCCCAGGTTGACTTTGCTTTTCATATTTTCAGGGTCGATGAAATAAGTACCAGTTGAGCACAAGGGTTAATGTGATCGACTAGCCCACTACTCCAAACTTTATTATCTTTACTGCTAAATTTAACACAAGTATTTACATTACGTTTCACATTTTACTATCGCTGTGATTATATGAATATATATATATATATATAAATTTATTTCTTGGCAAAGTGACTTCTTCCCTTGATACTGTTGTTTAGTTATTGACTTATTCCATATAAGCTTCTTAATAATCACTAAAGTGTGATTATTTTTACTGCCATTTTTCTCGATATAGTTTTTCTGCTGGTGTTTTACAGGATTTCATTGATTACACCTATAGTTACGATGTTAATAATTTTACAAGCACCCCGGGGGTCAGGCTAAATAACGACACAATAATGCTAAAATGTATAACACTATAATGAAAATAATTGATTATTTAAAAACTCTTACATCATTTTCTTATATTGATGCAGTTCCGGACATAAGTAGCAAATTGAATACATTTCGGCAAGCTACTGGTAGTAATTTTAGCAAAACCTAAAGGATAACAGGCAAAAGTGGCATCATCAGATTTGACCTTGTAATATAGAGGTGAATCTTAATGTCATGTGCCGTAAGGTATCGACTCCATTCCGCTACTATTTCTGCCACTCGACTACTACCACTGCTACTACTACTTCTAATAAGAGTAATAATTCTTTCTACAATATGCACAATACTTGAAATTTGGTGGGAGGAGATAGTCGACTACATCGACTAGCCCACTATTCCAAACTTTCAGGACTTGCGCCTATAGTATAAAGGATTATTATCTTTATTGCTAACCTTAACGCAAATATTTGCATTACGTTTCACATTTTACTTTTACTGTGATCATAGTCACACGGGTTATTTCCCGAACTATCTTATAATAATTCTACTTATCGTTCCGTTACTTACCCCATCGGTAATGCTTTCATGTGATTAGAGAAAAAGAGGGAGAAAGAAAAAGAGAGAGAGAGAAAGAGGGAGAGAGAAGCTTCCATGACGTGAAGTAGAGGTAATGTAATTATAACGCTTTCACGTAATTAGTTGATGGGAAAGAGAGGAGAAAGAAAAAGGAGAAAAAGATGATAAGGTGAAGAGTAAGACAGAAAGAGAGAGAAAGAAAAAGAGGAAGAGAAAAGCGTTCATGACGTGGGGTAGGGGGAACGTAATATTTGTTGCGTAATATTTGTTACGTAGTTAAAAAAGTTAGTTCAAGGTAGTGATGATATAGAGAAGGAGAGTCAAAAATATAATTTTAGCAGAGGGTTGATGTTCTGATGGTGAGGTTAAAGAAAGACAGAGAAAGATGGGAGGGAGAGCGAAGGGGGAGAGAGAAAGAGGGAGAAAGAAATGATGATGATGATCATGGTGGTGGAGGTGGCGGTGGTGATATAGTGAAAAGTGTTTTTTTTTTCTAATTGAACTCAGTTTTTTATATCAACTATCACTTAACGCATGCGCGTAAGTGCAATTCCACGGAATATTCACGCTTATTCAAGTGGCAGACGTATGCAATTTAACTAAATGTTGTATCATATGTACGGGATATTTTTTGCTGTTGTTTATGGGGGAAATCGAAAAAGAAGAGTGAATATTTATTTTATGAGTGCTATGTATTAAGTCAATAAAATTGTGCATAAAGTATATAAAGTGTATATATAAAGTGCATTAAGTAATCATCGTATTCCAATTTCTTTCATTTTTCAATGAGTAGTAAATGAACGGTTGTCTTTCCATACAGACACAAAACAGGCTACACTTTCAGGTTTTTTGGATAGTTTTCAGAAGTAACCCAATAGGCTTACCATTAATTCCGTGGAATATTCACGGGTCACGCTATTAAGCAATAAATACAGTAATAATAGTCATTGATTTTAGCACATGGCCACAAATTAGAGTGAGATAATTAGGTGATACCTTCAACCCAATGACTTAATAGGTACTGTATTTTATCGACTGCGGAAGGATGAAAAGCAAAGTTGATCCCGGTGAGATTTGAATTCAGAATGTAATGAACTGAAACAATTACCGCAAAACTTTCAAACGATTCTGTCAGCCTGCCAGATTAAAAATTAAAGAATAAATGAGAAATTGACGTCACACGCACCCATTTCTGCAATAACACCCTGAAACTACCAAAAAGAATTTACGTAGGTACGTTCTAGAAAAGAACAACACCAAGATCTCTAAATATTGCATACAACATTTTAGACATGCTTCCAAGGTATGTCTGAATGTAGTCTTTATAACAGAAAATTTCGATGCATTTCTGAATCCAAGAAAATAATCCTTCCCATTAGAGGCACAAGGCTTAAAATTTTGGGGGAGGGGATAAGTCAGTTCAACTGGTACTTATTTTATTGACCCCGAAAGGATGAAAGGCAAAGACGATCACGGCGGAATTTGAACTCTGAACGTGAGGACGGAGAAAATGCCGCTAAGCATTTTGCTCGGCGTGCTAACGATTCTGCCAGCTCACCGCCTTGAATCCATGAAAATAATCCTACTATAGGCACAAGGCCTGAACTTTTTCACTGGTACTCAATTTATCGATCCGGAAAGGATAAAAGGTAAAGTCGACCTCGGCGGAAATCCATGAAAATCATGTTAACGATAATCTTTTGTTACACTCGCACAAGGTCACACATTTTATGGACAGGATTGAGTACATGACCACCGTACTCATATCATTTTCCCGCTCTCGAAAGAATAGCGGGTAAAGCTTAGACATATGTGTGAGTATGTAAGTGTGTATGTGTGTATGTGTAGATATATGCATGTGTGTATGTATAGATATATGCATGTGTGTATGTGTATATTTATATATATGTTCATACACATACGTAAATCTGTGCGTGTGTATACATAAGTGCCTGTGTATACATAAATATGTGTCTGTGTGTGTCTATGTATATTTATAGATGTGTATGTATGTATTATGTATAGACATGTGTGTGCGTGTGCAAAAGATTTTGAAAGAGATCTGCCTTATTCTAAACTAAGGAAATAAGCCATCTTAATAGATTATCTAATGTATTCCTGTGGTGAGGATCATGATCTATTGAGATTTCGAAAGCACCCATGTTTCTAGGTGGTGTATAGCAGTAATTTTGTGTAGTGTACACCCATACTATGTGTGGTGGTTGCACCCGCGTGAGTGTGTACTTTACACATGTATGCGTAGATATATTTGAAGACCGAATGTTCTTGAAGAATCTGTAAACGATCTAAAATCTCTGAGAGTTGCCGGCTGCAACTGGCGCAAGTTGTTTTTGAAAGAATAACTTTATTGGTTTATTGCAGACGAAGGTGTATGTCCGGAATGATTTTTAAAGAAGATTGCATATCAGATTATTTCGGTCTCTTTGTTAGTTTTATATTAGACTTCTTAATTAAACTTGAAGTATTTTTCACGATGCTGTGTCTCACCTTTATGTTATTGTTGAACAGCTGGTGGTATTGCGATCCTTCTGAAAATATTTCCTGATGAACGGAAACAGCCTCTATTTTTCTCTTTTATTTTCTCTTTCTTTCTCTTTCTGTCTGTCTGTCTCTCTCGCTCTCTCTCTTTCTCACACACATACACACATACACACTCTCTCTCACTCTTCCCCTTTCTCTCTCTCTCTCTCTCACACATACACACATACACACTCTCTCTCACTCTCCCCCTCTCTCTCTCCCCCCTCTCTCTCTCCCCCTCTCTCTCTTTCTCTCCTATGTCATTGTCATATGGAGAGTTAAACCGTATAACATTTCTCCTCTTAGTATTTTTAGTGTAATTGCTTCTAGTGTCTGCGAAGTATTTCATTCATTTTCAATATCGGTTGACTGTTAGTGTTTAACATTTTCAGTCGTTTTAAAGTTGGCTCAATCGGGGAATACTGCTTTTACTCTTGTGATACTTATTGGTGAATAATTGATAATGCTTGTTGTGTAATCGTATTTCAACGCACGGTATGATTCTATTAAGTTTTGAAAACGTCTCGTATCATATCGTGTTTAGTTTAACCATTGTACCGAATGTTCTAATGAGGTTCGAACCATCTCGCTCAGATCACTAGTTTAGAATCACGGCCCAAATGTATTACCTGTCACAGTCACCATAAATGCATTCACGCCCTAGTGAACAAAGTTTTACCAATCAGATCGGCAGGTATGTAACCAAATAGCAGTGAACTTGAATTTAAGTTCAGTGAATTTTTCCGCAAAACAATTCCGTCGAAGATTCTAGAAGCTTAACTAAATATTATAAAATTCTGGGATATTGAACTCTAGAACATACTACGTTCTAGAACAAACTCTAGAACTCAAGAACTTACTCTGTCGGTAAGTTTTATAAGGAGCTCTCTTTCTTTCTACGTATTCGGTGTAGGGATTTGAACCCCACCCGCGAATAGTTTGCGATCATTAGTATGCCGTCACAGTTTCACGTGACTGATCTAAAAATCGACCAATTAGCGTGAAACTGTAGCGTGATTATTCTTGACATTTGCGCAATTTTAGCCAAGTTAAATAGTTTGGGACCTAATTCACAGCAGACTACATCTAGCCTTCAAACAAGACACATCATGGTTCTCTTCCCCAAGTTTCAACAATGTGCGGCGGTTATTGTATCTGCATTTTTCTCTTTCCAGATAGCTAGTGTTTGAGCCAATGCAGCAAATTAATTCCTACTTAGTATTCTGTTAACCAGCGAATCTGTGATTATTTTGCATTCGTGAGTTTGCTTCTATTATATTACATACAACCAGCCTGATCTTTCATTCAGTAAATGGATACAACATCATTCCTTCTCACGTCCAACTGCGCGACAATAGTCTTCAGTAAATACACAAATAACGAGAGCCCACGACATGATGATCACAAATATACAAGCTCGCGACACTGTCTGAAGAACAATTTTTACATAATTACAAATTATTCCAGAATAAAGACTTAAGTGTCACTATCACTATCTTATGTTAGCTGTTATATTCAAATAATTATTGGTCACATGTTAGTGAAAATGCTCCAGATAATAAAAAATATCCGGGAAGTTATAAAAATGTTAGTGGGATCAATCTTTCCTTCACACGTAAGCCACCGATTATATTGTGTATTACCAACAATGAATAAAATATCTACTGAAGTGTGATGTCAGGGCATATATGAAGGGATATGTATATATGTTTACCTTTTAGTACCTACAGCATTAATGACACAGTGTAACCAAGAGAACGTTAATCCGACGTTGCTTCGTACGTCACCTTCAAGCTGAATTTCCTGAATGTTGTAGTTATTGGTTTTTATGGAACATCAGCTGTTTACTCTCTCAAACCATTTAAAAATCAAAACCCACGTAATTTTATATGGTAAAACTATTTATGTACGAAAATACTTAAAATACGTATAACTGTTCAGGAATTGTGTGAGACCGACAATAAATAATACTCTATATGATCCAACCTTTTCTGCCTTACGTCCATTGGAGATTATCATATCAATTCTGATTAACGTCCACTTGGTTACACAGTATAGGCTCTAAAATATAAACATATAAGCATGGACTTTCAGCTCTATGGTTCAACTATGATTCTATGTATTTTATTTCTTTCTCCCTCTCTCCCCATTATGTTCTCTCTCTCTCTCTCTATCTATCTATCTATCTCTCTCTACAAACTTACATACATGTATACATACATATATATATGTGTGTGTATGTATGTATATGTCAACATGTAAGTATGTATTTATGTGAGTATATATATATATATATATATATATGGCAGTACTCCAGCATGGCTACAGTCATTGAACTGAAACGTATAAAAGAATAAAAGAATATATATACACACACACGTGCATATATATATATATATATATATATATACATATACAAACATGCAAATATATGTATGCATAATATGTGTATGCATGTATGTATGTGTGTATATAGAAGAAGAAGAAGAAGAAGAAGAAGAAGAAGAAGAAGAAGAAGAAGAAGAAGAAGTAGAAGAATGTATACCAACATTATGTTCAAAGAACAAGATTATTAATAGAAAGAGGAACTGAGATAACAATTGCCAATCTCACATGTAAACATCACTCTTGACAATTTTCTGGATTCACTGGTGGGTTTTTTTCTTTCGTTTTATTAAGCAAATAGAATTCAGTATCTTTACTTTTATAGTAGAAGATCAAGTTAGAAAATTTAAACACTGATGATATTTATATATTTAAACTTTGGTATGTGCAGAAACCTCATTTCTAGTTTGAGGTGATAGAGTGTAATTAAATGATTCAATTCCTAGTCTATTACTGGTAATTATAATTCCAACACCAAGGTAAAATATAATTGCTGATAGATAAGTTGAACTGCTGGTTCTCATGGAATTATCTCTGACAGTCTATAGAATAAATAAATACATGTGCATTTTAAGGCTTCTCTATCCTTAAACTTAAAGCAAGTGTTTGCGAATGACATGTCTATTTTTCTATGTTTTCAAATAGCTCCTTTTTGTATCAGAGTTTTGTTTATGAAATCTAATCAATAAAATTAAAGTCTATATTTAGGAAATATTTCTATGAGTTAATTCCTCATCACTATCATCACCGTTTTAACCTCCACTTTTCAATGCTGGGTTAAATAGAATTTGCTGAGGCAGATTTCATATGGCTGAATACCTTTCCTGTTGCCAGAAATCCCTCATTTTCAAGCAAGTCAATATTTTCACATGATTAGACATACTTCCACAGAAGATTGGAAATGAAAGGCACTGCTTCTATGATGTGGTCACTAATTGGTTTAAAATTTTGACACAAGGCCAGCAATTTTAGGAGAGGAGATAAGTTGATTACATCGACCTCAATGCTCAACTGGAAATTATTTTTTTTACATTGAATTTGAACTCAAAACCTAAAAGACAGATGAAATATCACTAAGTACTTTACTCTGTAATGATTCTACCAGCTCACCACCTTAATGGAGTCAATAATTAACAACTATCACACAATGCAAAGATGAAGAGACACATACACATACCCACACCTACACACACACACACACATATATATATATATATAGAGAGAGAGAGAGAGAGAGAGAGAAAGAAAGAGAAAGAGAAATAGATAGGTAGATAGATTAAGGTATATGTATATATTTCCACTCACACATAACATTAATTCATACAACCAAATACACCTCTTCTCCAGGCATTATGGTTATCTCTCCCAACACACACACACACACACACACACACACATCAGGCTTCTTTCAGTTTCTGACTACAAAATCTACCCACAAGGTCTTGGCCAACCTGAGCATATAATTGGAGACAATTTCAAAAGGTGCAACACTGTGAAACTCAACCCAAAATCACATGATTGGAAAACAGAAGATACATAGCCATAAAAGTGCAAAAGAAGGAAATATATACATTTGCAACAGAATTGGAATGACATTGCTAAATGGATATTATATTGAATTATTAACTGAGAGATCTTTATTTCAAAACAGTTGTGTTGATGTGCATTTGAGTATTACACTCAGTTCTCCGCATGTCAGTTTAATTATGAGAATGGAATAAATACCTGATCTTTGGAGAATATAACTTGAGTTAGTCTGGTATTCTGTATAAAGACATCATGTTAAAATTTGATGTCCTGATTCCTGTTTTAGAAAGTAATCTTTTCTACTCTAAGCACACACCCTGAAATATTTTTGGGGGGGGCAGTCGATTAGATAGAACCTAGTACGCAACTGGTACTCAAGTTATCAGCCCGAAAGGATGAAAAGATGAGAATGTAAAGACAGGTGAAATACCTATTTCTTTACTACCCACAAGGGGCTAAACACAGAGAGGACAAACAAGAACAGACAAATGGATTAAGTTGATTATATCGACCCCAGTGTGTAACTGGTGCTTATTTAATCGACCCCAAAAGGATGAAAGGCAAAGTGGTGGAATTTGAACTCAGAATGTAGCGGTAGACGAAATACTGCTAAGCATTGCGCCCAGTGTGCTAACAATTCTGCCAGCTCGTCACCTTAACAACAATGATAATCCTTTCTACTGGAGGCACAAGGCCTCAAATTTGTGGAGAGGTGAGTAGTCAATTTCAGAAAATAATAAAGCCAAAAAAATCAATAACTAAAGTGGTGATGCTTCTAAGAGTTACATTTGCAAATGTGGTTGTCTATGCTGAATGTATCATGAGATAACTAATCTGATTCTTCTTTTTTTTTCCTTATTGCAGAATATTTTCTAATCCTTATTTACAGTTGAGTAACTTCTTACTACTTTATTATCCCTTAAGCTTTTACATGTACGTATGTGTACATATAAGTATGAATGTTGTGGTAGGGGGTCAGAGTGGGGAGAGAAAATGGTGTCATTAGTTACAAGGTATATTTTGATTTTTATGTCTATATTCTCAAATATTTTTTAGTGCTTCATTTCCATTTTCTTTATATTTACCAGCAAATACATCTTCTTTCAATACCATCATTATCAGTATCCACTTCCTTCAATACCATCATTATCAGTATCCACTTCCTTATCATCATTATCTCTATCACTATCATCACCCTCCCTGCTACCACCACCAATAACAACAACAACAACCTACAGCAACAACACCATCACCATCATATCATCTTAATTATCCTCTTTACCAACTCCTCTCCATCAAAACCCCCCTCTTCAATCTTCTTATTGGCTACTATACTTTTTTTATGTCTCTGTTAATTGCCCAGTGTGGGTTGATCTAGTAATCTTGTTCTGTTTCAGCCTTGCCACAACATCTTACATTTCTATAAAGTGTTTCATGATTAATCAACTACACAGCTTTGATTTACTTTCAATGATACATGATTGTCATAGATCAGTGAAGATGAATGATAGTATTGATGAAAAGAACTTTCTTCATTCAATTCACTTTTCAGAAATGACAACTATAAAGCATTAATTATTCTGAACAAGAATTTTATAAACAGAATCTTTAATCTATTTTCTCTCTTTCATTTTTTTGTCTCCATAATTTTTGTATTATTTCTTAAACATATTATAACACATTCCTCTGTTTGATGCACAACTGCGATATACTGAGCCAAGTTTTTGAGTTTCACATTCACACATATTCTTCAATGGGATACTGGCCTTTATGAAATCTGAAAGGGATATGGAAATGATACTTGTGATATCCAGGAAGGTTTACATTGAACGTTAGTCAAGACATTAAACTTAGTACATTAAATTATCCAGTTTTTGCACTCTGTCTCATTTTTCATTTTATCTGCTATCTCACCAAGATGAAGAAATTTATGTAACAGGAAACAATTCATTTTAGAAATGACAAATCCAAGAATATTTCTTTCATTCAGCTGAGAAAAATTATTACGATAAAAAGAATCTAAATTAATTTGTTTTCTGTTCTGTAGAGGATAACATTGTTTCTTTGTATTTTATTCCTGTACATTCAATTCTAAACACACTATAGAGTTAATGCCATCAAACTTTTTAACATCACGATCTACTCCTTGGAAGCCTTTAATGTTGTCCTTTCTCACGGAAATATTTGGGCTAAGTATTTAGTGTGTGAATAATTTTTCTCTTTCTTTTATACTTGCATGGAGTTTTGATCTATGTTATCAAATGAAAGGAGAAAACTTGTAGCCAGAAGTTATTTCCAATCTAACACCTACCAAAAACTCCCCTTATCTTTGCATGTAATTTACTAGTAAATATGCTGTAGCAGAATGGAAGCAACATGGTTTAATTATCAAGAGATTTGTTTCTCAATCAGAAGATCTTGTTCAATACCATTGTGTAGCATCTTGGGTAATTGTATTTTACCATGGCCATCGATTGACCAAAGCCTTCATAAGTATAATCAGGTAAATGGAAACTGTATGGAAGCCTAACAGATGGATTGTTTTTGTAATTTAAAGGTTTTGCCTCGCCACACTGTGTTATATTGACTCTACCTGAGAATTAAGAATCATGTTACAATAAATATGTCTGTGAAATGTTCAAAACTTACATGCTAACTGCCAAAATACATAAAGATCTATCTTTATAGGATACAAATCACCAAACTTCTTGGCTAGGTAACTAATATGATATTTACTCAGTCACACACAACTCACCTCTTTTCATGTGCTTTATATTTGAAAATCACAGCAACCTAAATTAAATATGCCAGCATTGTTTATTTTGCATATAAAACTTTACTATGCAGGATACCCAGAGATTTTTTTCTAAACTTACATGGAACAAATGTAATTTGCTGGGGTTAGAGTTTTCTACAACTGGGTAACATTCTTATTGCCAACTCCCACCTGTTCCAAGTGAGGTGATAATCTCCCAGTCTACTGAACAACAAACAACCTGAACATGTTTATGTAAAGAGCTGGATGCAAATACAGTAATCCCTCGCCATATTGTGGTTCACCTATCGCAGTTTATTATTTAAGTTATTACGTTGATTCCTCTGTGGTATTGTTTTACATTTATAATAAAATAAATATATACAAATTATAAAAATAATTTTTAAAAAACTATCCAGTACAGTACTGTTTCTACTTACCGGATTTTCACCTATCGCAGGGGTTTTTGGAACATAACACCTGTGATAGTCAAGGGATTACAGTAATATCCAATGAAATCAAATCTTTTGCTTACAAAGATCATGCAATATGTCAAGACATGTCAAAAAGCCCAGACTTGCTTTTATAGTGGAACTGCAAGTGATTGACACCATTAGTGAAATTAAAGAGTGAAATGCATGTTTAGATAAGAGAGAAATTTGAAATCACTTACACAAATACACACAGATAGACAGACAGATAAACACACACACACATACATATACAACAGGCTTCTTTCACTTTCTGTCGACTAAATGTGCTCACATTTAGTTGACAGCCCAGGGATACAGTATAAGACATTTACCTAATGTGTGACACAATGGGATTGACCCTGAAACCACATGGTTGTGAAACAAACTTCTTAACCACGCAGCTATGCTTGCACCTATGCCATAAATTCCATCCTCAAATAAGTATCCATCTTCCTTAAGCCAGCATAGAAAAGTAAACATAAAATGAACATGTAAACTTAACTGTTAATGAAATTTCTCCTTATTTTATAGCTCTTAACTTTAAATATATATTATTATTTCCTTGTTTGAATTGCATCACTTAGAAATTATTATAGTCTCTCATTTGCAAACAAATCCAAACAAAATGGGATAAAATATAATGGTGAGAAATTTGCCACAAAAGTTTGATAATTCGAATTCTTGATTTAATTTGTAGAATGGATTTTAAAACATTTCACTTATGTCAGAGTATTGTGATGAAATGTAACACCTCCTTGAAAAATTTGAAAATAGTTTCCAGTGTATCCTAACCAATTTTTCATTGCTTCACAAACTAATTGCTCTTCAGCTAGCTCTAAATTTAATAAACTATTATGACAGAAATGGCAAACAACATGCTTGTAGGATAGAACCTCAATCAGCAATGCTTCACTTTATGTACAACCCACACGTCATGTTCTCTAATGAACAAACTATGGCTACTTCATTAGAGAGCAAGCATAAAGTTATCTAGGAATGATATTTGCTGTAACTACTGTTTTATCACC
Source organism: Octopus sinensis (assembly GCF_006345805.1). Taxonomy (NCBI): domain Eukaryota; kingdom Metazoa; phylum Mollusca; class Cephalopoda; order Octopoda; family Octopodidae; genus Octopus; species Octopus sinensis. The sequence goes on from NC_042999.1 coordinate 106,666,941, forward strand.
GAGCCTTCACTCAATTGTAGTGTGAGTGATATAAATTATAGATATTGTATAGCAATAAAGAGTGATGATATATGAAAACTTAGAAACAAGTCCAAAAATAGACAATCAACATTAAAATGTAAATATCCCAGTTAAAACTCAACAGAAGATTACATGAGTTGCTGAAGTATAAAAGAGATAACTAAAATAAGCACCAGTTGAAGAGTTTTACAATTATTGATTTAGTATTCTGACATTTGTTTCCTTATTAGATTACAAGGTATCCTGATTTAACTGAAAATAAATTACAATAATAGTACAAAAAAGTAGTGACATTATAATCATCATCATCATGATTATTATTACTATTAAGGCAGCGAGCTGGCAGAATCATTGGCATGCCAGGCAAAATACTTAGCAGCATTTTACCAATCATTATGTTTTGAGTTCAAATTCCGTCGAGGTCAACTTCGCCTTTCATCCTTTCAGGGTCAATAAATTCAGTACCAGTGAAACACTGGGGTCGATGAAATCGACTATCTCCCTCCCCCAAACTTCAGGCCCAGTGCCTATAGTAGAAAAGATTATTATTATTATTATTATTATTATTATTATTATTATTATTATTATTGATGTTGTTGTTGTTGTTGTTGTTCTTGTTCTTGTTAAGATGGCAAATGAGCAGAATTGTTAACATGCTAGGCAAAATGTTTAGTGACATTTTGTCTGACTTCATGTTCTGAGTTCAAATGCTGCTGGGGTTGACTTTACTTTTCACCCTTCTATCCAACTGGTTAATGTCAAGCAACTGACAAGCAAGTCTGTAGTACTGAGCAGAATATTTGCTGTAGCCCATCTTTCACACCAAGACAAAACAGGTACATGATAACATTTCCACTCAGTTTAAGATCAGAAGCCATTACCATTATGCTAGTTCATGTTAAATAAGTTATCTGGTATTTTATCTTGATGTTTGGTGGCAGCAAGTCCCCTCAAATCTCAAGAATCTTTCTTAGTCTGGCACTTTTCTGCAGGTCAGCAAAGCAAGTTTCAATTCCAATCTCTTTCACTCTTTTAGGTAGAATTTTGGTTGTTGTACCAAGCATACCTATCACTACAAGAATAATTGTTGTATTGGTCTTCCACATTCTCCACAGATGACTGTTGAGATTCTGGTATTTGTGAAGATTTTCAATTTCTCTGGTATTGACTCTGCTTTTATAGAGAATTGCAGAATCTATGATCTCACACTGTTTGTTTATTTTGTCCTCTATGATCATATCTGGCTTTCTTGTTTCAATGGCATGGGTCAGTCTTTATGGGGAAATCACAAAAGATCATGTAATTTTCATTTACTATCACAGCCTTTGATTCATGTTCATACCACTTTCCTGTTGTTTTGAAGCCACATTCTCAGCCAATATCCTAGTATACACTTTGCCTACACAGAAATGTCTATGTTTGTACTCCTTTTGTACTACTATACTGTACCCATTCAGAAGTTGATTGATACTCTTATCTCCTTTTCTGCAGATTCTTCATTTGCAGTCTGACTGAGTTTTGTCAATCTTTACCTTCATCAGATTTGTTCTAAGGACTTTCTCTGAGTGACTATACTTTGGCTCTCATTTCAACTTCTTGTCCATCAGCCACAATCAGCAATCCTTACTTCCAACAATTTTGGTTTGTTGCATAAATTGACCATGCAAGTTCATTTCTTTCCATTTGTTTATTCTATTCTTTTTTTCTCTTTGAATTCTTCTGTTTCAATCTCTTTTGGGGTATCTCTGGCTACTGATAGTATTCTTTCTTTACTCTGTAGAGGAGTGGCTGTGTGGTAAGTAGCTTGTTTACCAACCACGTGGTTCTGGGTTCAGTCCCACTCTATGGTACCTTGGGCAATTGTCTTCTACTATAGCCTCAGGCCGACCAAAGCCTTGTGAGTGGATTTGGTAGACGGAAACTGAAAGAAGCGGTCATATATATATATATATATATATATAAATATATGTATAAATATATATATATACTAGCAGCATAGCCCGGCGTTGCCCGGGTATGTAAGAGCCCCTAGTAGGCAACGACTAATCCCAATCTAGTCCTTTCCCGCTAGGGAACAAAGGCGCATGTGTAGGTTGCAATGTCTTCTCTTCACTCCCAAATAACTATCAAACAGCTATCGATAATTCAACCCAACCAATTCCTACCAGGAAGAAATTACATTCGAGACTTTACCCCTAACACTGCCACTTCTGCTAATAGCTGCTGCAGCCGCAAGTTATTTGAATACTTTTTTTGTTTAAACTTTCTTTATAACTACCACCCCAAACGTTTTACCTTAAATTTTTGACGTACCCTGAGGGTCCTCGGACGCTACTTGCAAACTCTTGGTTAATTATAAACCGCTTTTGTCGTGTGCACCAAAAAGACTTTTCCATTCGTTTGTTCAGTTTGGTCACTTTTGACTTTTTCGTTGTTGTCACTCACATTGCTGCCCGCTTTTTTGCCGTTTTTGTACATTTTTATACATTTTGGGATACTTACCCCACGTGTTCCGAGAGTTAAAAAGGTCGAGTTGCGTCCCCTAGACAGTCTGTGGTTTGTGTTTAATACACAAATCGGTTTGTTATGTGTGCCACATATGATTTAATTAACCGATTTTTTCCAGTAATAAAGTATCCTATTGGAATAAAAAGGGCCATATAGCTCCGTGGAGCAGACATGATGCTCGCTGTGAATTTTTAAAAAAATTCCTGCTAATTTGTGAATGATATTGTCGAAAATATGTCATCTTGAATTTGAATGCGATTTCCCAAAATGGCATGATTTTATCGATTTTTTCTGGTGGTAAGGCATTGCATGGAAAACTAACGTCAGAATTAAGTTTCTTAGGGTAACATTAAGCTTCACCATGAGTTTGGTGAAAATCGATTGCAAGTTGCGAAAACTACAACAAAAAATGTGTTGCATATAAAAAGCTTAGATTCTCGACCCCATGTCGAATTTATCAATTTTTTCAAAACTGGGGGAACTTTTCAAAATTGTCACTGCGTTAGTTTTGAATTATGACATTGGCTATGTGTGTGTGTCAAGTTTCATCAGAATCGGTTGAAAGCTGTGGTCAGGGTGAGGGTACAACCTGACAGACACACAGACACACAGACAGACAAACTGCCGTTTATATATATATATATATATATATATATATATATATATGTACATGTATATATATATGTATGTATGTGTATGTTTGTGTGTCTGTGCCCCTCTCCCCCCAGCATCACTTGACAACCAATGCTGGTGTGTTTATATCCCCATAACTTAGCGGTTCGGCAAAAGAGACCGATAGAACAAGTACTAAGCTTACAAATAATAAGTCCTGGGGTCGATTTGCTTGACTAAAGGCGGTGCTCCATCATGGCCACAGTCAAATGACTGAAACAAGTAAAAGGTCCTGGTATTTTGCTACTTTCTCTTTCCCTCTCATATTGACTTTCCATTTGATACTGCAAAGTCAATTATCTGGCACTTCCTATTTCCTTTGTCTCCTACTACTAAATCATGCCTTCTAGTAATGCCTTCTATTACTATGTTTGTCTGAAAGTTAAAATCCCATTAGTATTATTATTATTATTATTATTATTATTATTATTATTATTATTATTATTATTGATGAGGATGATGACAACGATGATGACAACAATGATGATGAGGATGACGATGATAGTGATGGTGGTGATGATGGTGAAGGTGGTGGCAGCAGTGGTGGTGGTGGTGGTGGTATTGGTGGTGGTGGTGGTGGTGGTGGTGGTGGATTTGGAGGTGGTGGTGTTGGTGATGAATTTTAACAATTGAGGTCAGACATATATATAATTCACATGAAAGAAGAAACGAAGGCATATTTACTTTAGCATTGGTCTGATGTTTATTTACACTAAAGAGGATGAGAATAGTGTTTGTTGAAATCAAGTTAACAACTGAGATTTCACTTAGTTTATTTATCTCGTTGTAGTATTTATTTATTCATATTGTAAAAGGTTATATTTGTTGAATCTGACAGCATCCTTGAGAGACACAATGAAGTTCAATACTGATGTGATGTGAATATGTCAATACACCTTGACATGAAGAGGTGATGATTAAACAAAAGATTGTTATATTTCAAGAACTTACCTTCTCTAAATGTGCCTCGATAGATTTAATGCATTAAAAGGATGATACAAGATTAACAAAGACCATTTCATATTGCATCAAATATAAAATAGTTGAATTAAGTTTGTATCATACTATTCATTTTAGTTTCATGAATAATTGTACCTAGACCAACAATACAGAAAGAACTGTCAAGAACTGTAGACTATCAAACTTTTCAGTGGTATATTATATTTTGCTTCATTCATTCATGTACCAAGTTCAAATCTTACTTGTATTTACTTTTCCTTCTAAGATCTTTAGAGTTAATAAAATAAATGTTAGTGGTTTACTGGAGTCTTTTAATAAACACTATTCTATCTCCTATAAACTATAGATCTTGTACCAAAGTCACAATCATAACGAAGAGGAAATCAATAATTCTGTTTGAGTGAGAAGTTCAATTCCTAACCATATGGTTTCTGTTTCAATTCCATTGTGCAGCAACTTTGTCACTTTGTTCATCTACCTATAGTCCTAGGCTAACGAAAACCTACAAAAACTGAAAGAGGTCTGTTGTATAATTATCTATAAGTAGGTGTGCATAGAGATGCGTATATGTGTGCATGGAGCTGTGTGTTCTTTGTTTTGACATTACATTATTGTTGCAAATGAACACCACCATTATACAAACGTTATTGTTCATTAGCAATCTTCCACGAAAATGTGTCGAACCATGGGGAAATATTTACAATACATGGAAGCAAGTGAGGGTTGGCAGCAGAAAGGGTATTCATCTGTATCAGAAGTGTTTAGTGCTTTTATATATTTGGTTGTTTAAGCTTAAATACAGCAGAATGGGCGCACCAGACCTTTTCTTTCCATTGAGTCACATGGTTCATTCAGTGGCTTGCCAAATTAGTTGCATGTATTGGTTGGTTACTTACTTTCCAATACATGCAACTAGTTTGGCAAGCCACTAGATCATGTGACTCAATGGAAAGAAAAATTCTGGTGAGTCCATTCTGCTGTATTTAAGCTTAAGCAACCAAACATATAAGAGCATTACACACTTCTGCTATATCACTCCCCTGCGGGTGGTCACCAATTATAACAGGGAATAGCAAAGGCTAAGATTTTAGATAAGTTGAATAAGCGATGATTTATTCCTCCCATTATAAAAATAAGATTGCCAAAAGAGAATGGTGATTATATTATAGTTGGGAACAATGATTTAAATGACTTAAGTTCTGCTGGGTCTAGTGATGTATCTGTGGTCTGCTGCCTGTCACAGTAAAGATGAAGACTGGATAAGGCTGGTTGAAGAAAGTTGTGAGACAGGCTGGATTTCTGGGTCATCGATGCTAGTCCAAAGAGATGTAGTGTATGTTGTCAATGGCTGCTCCCAAAGACCTAGGTAAGCAGAATACAAAGGTTTTTATGACCTTGGGTAGGCTCCAGAGACAAAAATGGTCTTTTCATCATTGAAAACAAACTGTTGCAAACACACGATTGGACAGTTAGTAACTGACCAATACATGCAACTAGTTTGGCAAGCCACTGGATCATGTGATTCAAGGGAAAAAAAAGGTCTGGTGAGCCCCTTCTGCAGCATTTAAGCCTAATCAACCAAACATAATAAGAGCATTACAAACTTCTGCCACATAGAAAATCTGCCTCAAGGAATTATGTCTAACCCATGCAACCATAGAAAAGTGATGGTGATGATGATGACGACGACGACGATGACGATGATGATGATGATGATGATGATGAAGATGATGATGATGATGATGATGATGATGATGACATGTAATGTACCAGTCAAGAACTAGAGTTGATTTAGTTGACTGGTACTTATGTATCCAATACTTCTTCAGCAGCTACATTATTTTCTATGAGGAGAGCTGCTACTCAAACAATTATTAGAACTGAAAAACAGTGCATCCACAGAAAGAAATATCAATAAAAGAAAAACAGTGTAATAGGAATTACTTTCAGAACATTTAAAGTGAATGAAGATGCCAGGGAGTTGTGTCTATAATCAACTTTGAAAAATGCTTAGATAGCTCAGAGTTTTATTTTATTTATTTATTTATCTTATAAATCAGTTCTTTTACTTTTGTAAATAAAATTTTGACATATATTGCCATGACAAGGACAACTGATCTGACAATGCATACATTTATAAATTTATATAATTCGTATCAGGCATTTTTTAAAATTGCATCATTGGTTGTAGGCTTCCAATGAGATGCTCACTGAATCTGCTGCATTTCCAATGGGAAAAAAGACAAGGAAATGTATGAGCATCTCAGGCAGAATAAAAACCACAAAGTATGATAGATTTCCGGTGCAGGAGTGGCTGTGTGGTAAGTAGCTTGCTTACCAACCACATGGTTCCAGGTTCGTTCCCACTACGTGGCACCTTGGGCAAGTGTCGTCTATTATAGCCTCAGGCCGACCAAAGCCTTGTGAGTGGATTTGGTAGACGGAAACTGAAAGAAGCCCGCCATATATATGTATATATATATATGTTTGTGTGTCTGTGTTTGTCCCCCATCATTGCTTGACAACCGATGGTGGTGTGTTTACGTCCCCGTAACTTAGCAGTTTGGCAAAAAAAGACTGATAGTATAAGTACTAGGCTTCCAAAGAATAAATCCTGGCGACGATTTGCTCAACTAAAGGCAGTGCTCCAGCATAGCCGCAGTCAAATGACTGAAACAAGTAAAAGAGTAAAGATTATCTTGTCTACTGCATTTTACTTACAATGCTATGGAATATGATATGTGTCAAAAGTGTTGCATAGTGGAATCAAACCCAAAATCACATAAACTTGAAGCAAATTTCTTAAATACATATTTCACTGAATACTGATGCCTAGTGTTGTCCGTATTTTCTCAAGCTATCCAAAAAATCTACTTCTGCCATCCTTTCTATTTCATTAATGTAGAACCATGAGTAGATCTTCCTGAGTTGAGAAATATCGTTAGTATCTAATTGTATCTAGCCTATCTTTCTTATGAGCATGCTTTCAAAACTTTAAGTGGCTATCATGTTAAAAAACTGTAGGGCAGTCTGTTGACAGAGATATAGCAGACACTGAAAAGAATAACTGACAATGCAGAGATTTTCTTACTGGCACAGTTCAAATTAGTTCCTAAACCACATCACTTTTCAGACAAAAATAGCTAATAATGGTTAAAACCTTTTTAGATTATACTGCTGAAAGATAACAAATTGTATATTTGTAACTTCTACTATTAAATTTTATCCATTTTTTATTGATTTTACTATATTGATTATAACATGTTATTTAATTTTCCAGCAAGAAAATCTCCATGTATATGCTCTGGAAATAGCAAACAATTTACAAACTACTATTTTGTATATTCAGAATTAACAGCTTATACATTACTATTAAAATATACATTCAAATCTAGAAGATAAATAGATGAGGTCGATAATGTCAAAAAGTCATAAACTTGTCTTGCTCACTGACTTAGAGCATAGATTTCTCCTGAAAAGTTGATATTCACCATTAGGTCACTGAGAAAGAAAAAAAAAGATGAATTCTTTATTTCTTATTAGTGAAAGATATAAAAGCCATCACCATAAAAATCTCTTCCATAAAATATATTAATGATGTGATCAATGATAATAAACAGAACTTTTGCCAAGATGATAAATATCAGTTTTGTGTAGTAGATAAAACTAAATTTGTGTCCAACACAATTTTAGTCAAGCTTTTGTCTTTGTCACCAATCATATCATGCTGTTTTCTGGGTGAGTTTCACAGTTAAGATCTTACATCTTTTATAAAATTAATCAATCAAATATTAGTGCTACAAATCGGCTCTTTTATATCAAAATATAAACATTATTAACAAACCAGAAAATATATTATTTATATTCATTTTGTTAAGGTTTCTGAAAGCACTTTAACAATTCAGTATTTTTGTTGAATGTTTAAATAGAGTAATTTTGGTTTAGTTGTTTTCTTTAATATGAAATAAAGATAACTAAAATATCTTGTGTTTTGTATTTTATACATTGTTTGCACTTTATTTAGAGAAATTGTCAGATACAAAATATTTGAATCTGGATAAAATGGGACATATTAACAATGCAGGTAAAAGAGGCAGAAGAAAAGGAAAATCAATTCTCTGAATAATAAATCTCCTTGATTTATGTTGTCTACAATAGCACACCTTTATCTTAAATAGATAAACGCAGTTAAATTTTATTAGAGAAGAATTGTCTGTATTAGCATTGCATAAATCAAAGGTTTGTATTGAGAAGATTCAACTGTACTAATTTCTAAGTTTATATTGCATGTATTTATATTTTCTATACATCTACAATATCTCACTATGAAATATTTATGACTAATAGTCGTAATTCACATAGGTTGGCATTAAAATATAACCATTTTCTATTCCTTCAGTTTGTTTCACTTTTGTAGTAGCCTTCCTCTGTTACATAGCCCCTGGAAATATTTCAATATTTCAAAGTAAACTTAAGATAAAGCACATTTTCTTTCCTTCCTTCCATCAGTAATTAGATGTTTATTAAGTTCCTACTAAATTTATAGTGGGATTATTCAAAATATTTATGTAATTTCTTAATATTCAGTCATCAGCTAGAAAACCCAAAATATTTATGTTTAATTATGTGTGTGTGTGCGTGAGAGAGAGAGAGAGAGAGAGAGAGAGAGAGAGAGATCATCATCATTATCATTATCATAATCTAGATAACATGTCCAAGAAAGTGAATAGAAAAGTGCATAGAAAGAGAAGAATCAGCAGGAAACGATTCAAGACAGTGAGAGGGAGATATAAGCATGGGATGGAAGCAGTCAGATTGATATAGGAAATAAGTGTAGTAAATGAGTTGTGGGAAAATGACAATGATGGGAGGATATCAATTGAGAACTACTCAGTAAAGAGTGAGTGGTTGCTGGCAGTACAGAAATAGTAATACTAAACAGTTTGTAGTAACAGGTTCTAATTCCATTACTTACAACAGCAGAATAATACTGTAGATAGACAGAGATGGGGAATTGAGTGATAAGGAAAGGATGGGTGGAGTTCAAGTCTCCAAGAGTGAAGAGAAGAAACTGAGAGATGCATGAAACAGAGGTGTCGGGGTCAGTGGCAAAAATGATAGCAAATATGGTTTGGGTTGTGATGAGAGGCTTAGGGAAGGAAAAGGTAAAATACAATTGTAGACTTGATAATGTCACTTAGTTCACTGAGTGAAGGACTTAGATGTATGTATAGTGTGCATATGCATGCTTGTATAACAGCAGGTGAGTGCATACACATTTTAAAACTTTTTTCTGTGCTAGCATAGTTGGGCAGGTTTTCTTGACCCCTGCATATCACCAAATCATTTCAATCTTTTGTCATTTCCTTCTTCTCCAAATTCCATCTAATGTAAGCAATCGGCACTTCTTTATACAAATATTCTATTCCATACAATTCCCATGGCTAAACCAATGCAGCCTTTTCTCATGCATGCTACATTGGATTTCTCTTATGTTCAGTGTTTATCTCAGCAAATTTATACTTTACCATTCAAGCACTCTAATTTTACACTTTCAGTGAATCATGCTTAGAACGTTAAGTTTCTACCATGTGAGTCTTGAATGCATGTAACATATTGTCGTTGATGGTTGTGGTGTTTAGCCATAGGTTATCCTTGGCTGAGCCAATGACCTATGACCAAAAATCTTCAAGATATAGAGATATTGGTTTCAAATTTTGGCTCTCGGCCACCAAGTTCTGGGGAAGGGGCTAAGTTGATTACATCAACCCCAGTGTTCAGCTGGTACTTATTTTATTGGCCCCAAGTGGATGAAAGACAAAGCCAACTTTGGCTGAATTTGAACTCAGAACATAAAGATGGACAAATGCCACTAATCATTTTGCCCGGCATGCTAATGATTCTGCCAGCTCCCCACCTTAGATACAATTGCATTATTAGACAATTTATATAATATGAATATATAGTAATATATCTGGATGAATTCTAAATAAATGCTTGAGTTCTCCAGAATTGGTGAACTTGATGCAATAAATGCTATATTTAAATTTTTACAGGTTAACACTTGCAGGAAAGATATAGCAATCACATATTTCTATGTAGCTTTTTCATCATTTTTAAGATTGCATGGTACAATTTGAGAGACATTTGTATGCTAATTCTAACAGGTCTTATAAGCATAATGACGCTTCTCCAGTTGATATAAATATCAATGACATACTGTATGATTGATTCAGTTATGTCTATAATTGTCCCTAATAAAAACTATCCTTGCATCTAAATCAGAAATGCGCTGTTGACCTGCTAAAAGTAACAGCCAAATCTGCTTCAAACCACATCTTGCAGGCTCAAAAGCAGCACACTAGATAACATGGCCAAGGGTGTACTGTGTCCGAAAAACAAGAGAAAATGAAATGTTCATGGTTGAAATGTTTTTGATAACAGGTCCATTCAATCCATTCAAAACAGCAGTCAATGAGACAATGAGCCTTTCTGTATGATTGCTTTTAGAAATAGGAACCAAACTCTTAGCAAACTTTTCTGCAACCTTGAAAGGAAATGCATTGGATAATGTAGTCTAGCATGTAGCGTATCACAGAAAAATACAAGATATCCATGGCAGGAATATTTATTACTATAGGTGTTTGCCTAATCAGAGCACCTTAGAGCAAAAACAAAAAAAAACAAACAAACAGCATCAACACTTATACATCAATAGTGTTAAGATAATTACTGTCAGTTAAATTTCTAATGTGCATTTAAAAGCCATAGCAGTATTAATGTAAAGAAGCTGAATAAATGACTTGGAAAGTGTAAAAAAATATTGGTTGATCTAGTCAAGAAAGATTAGTTAAATTAGATTAAACAACATCTGTTTGGTCAAAAATAGTTGCAAGTTATTGTCTGGTGAAATTGGGATTAGTCATAGGAAAATAAAGACATTAAGTAGATAATATATTGTGTATGATCTTGAAGATCTAGTGATTATAAAAGAACTAAGTGTAATTGCAACTAAGTGTAATTGAAGCCAAAGCTGTCTTGACCATGATTTTTAGTACCAGTACCTACCACGAACTGGTGTTTACATTAGTGATTACTATTCTCTCTCTTTACCAAATCTATGATATATTTTTTAATGTTTAAGTCAGAAAAATTAAAGAAAGCAGTGCTTATAACACTTCACAGTGCAATTGAAACTGGCAGTAGAAAATTAGGTTGTGTGTGTGCATGCATGTGTGTGAGTGCAGGCATGCATTGTGTACATCATCATCATCGTTTTATTCCAACTTTTCATGCTTGCATGGCTTGGACAGGTTGTCACAGTACAGTGTGAGTCATTTCTTTTCGGGAGCCACTGTTCTCACAGACTGGTACTTATACATGTCATGTGGGTTGGTTTCTACAATTGGACGCCCTTCTTATCAATTACCACTTTACAGAGTCTACTGGGCACATTTTCTTGTGGCACCAATACTGAAAATATTGATAAGTCCTTGACAAGACAGGACTAGTACGACCTCACAACTCTACACTTGCTCCATTCATTTGGGAACTACTTTACAGTATGCAGTGAATGTATTTTTATGGTACCAATCATGGAGAATTTCTCCAACTGACTAATTACTTAAGACAAGAAGAGACAGGGCACCAGCACAAGAAGGGTTTACCTTGTGCACAGAGTTTGTACAGAATACTCAGTAACATAAGATGTGTGGACAAAGGATCAAAATAGGAGATAGTTTGATGACAGCAGGAATGGTTGGGTGAGAGGGTTAATATTGTAAGTGTTAATAACCTAATGCATGTAGATTCGCTCATATTACTAAGAGGAGACAGAGAAATTGTGGCAGAAAAACCAGAATGGTTGGCTAAAAAGAGTAAGAGAACGATGAATAAGGCAGGTATATTGGTGTGGTGTAGGGAGGAGAGTAACCAACAATATCAAAGGTGGATAAAGGTAAGTGTAGCTGATGTGTGTGAAACAGAAGTAACCCAGAGAAGAGGGAGCTGAATTACTAAGCAGCATTGATCATCTTGCAATAATTGTTGAAGAAGGCATCATTCAACTGATTGTGGTTTCTATAACAATCTATCAAGGAAGACAGGCACATATCTTCAGCTACACATTCTAACAGATACAATGAAATGCTAGTAGCAGATGAATTCGATAATCTTTGAGTGACAAATATTTGGATGGAGAATGTCAATTGAATATTATTATCCTTTCTTATTTTAGTTTTATATTCAATCTCAGATTTGAATATGTAGTGGAAATAATGAGAATTTTAGCAAAACGAGAAAGGCTATGAGTAAAGGGAAATGAAGATTCAATATTTCTTTTCATTTTCAGAATAGTGAAATGCATAATTATGTTGAAGTTATGAAAGTTATAACGCAAAAACATATAAAGTTAGAATTTAATGTAGCTAATCGATATTTTTCATCTATCAGAAATACTAAGAAGTTAACATAACTCACAAGGATGGAGAAATTTATTTCATCATAAAAATGCTGGCAATGAGTAATTAGAGAGCCATTATATCTCCATAAATTGAATGAAGTAAACATTTCTCTTCTAACTAGCTAACATTTACAATTTGATAAAG
>NC_042999.1:106684707-106689707 GCF_006345805.1 Octopus sinensis
TATAGCGATAGACAGAACGCTATTGATATTGTTAAAAAAAACGTTATATGATATAACGTCATAAGTAGCTAACAGAAAGAGTAGGGATATTAATAGTGAATGTTAAATATAAAGGAAATTAAAGTCTAAACTATATATAATGATAGAGCTACTTATATGCACTAAAAGTATGTTTTTGCCAATGCTTACATCTGTATGCTCGTTCTATAACCGTGTTTACTAGAGTATTTTAGAAAAAATAATGAAAATAGCTCAGATTGCAGAGAAGACAGAATTCTTGCCTTTGTCATATGGTATCGAAATTGAGAGGATCAACCATTCCAAATGAAATTGTTCATTGTGGTCTTTTAAATTCCAAATCAGTTTGCTGAGACCGGTACTATTCCGTTTATTTCTATCCCTAAATGTTGAGTAATGGATAGAATTCTCTTAGATAACTCTAACGATGGGCTTCCAATGTAAAATCGTACTTTATTACGAGTACTGTATACAACTGGGTATAGAATTTTTAATCTTAGAGTTACTTGACATAAATTTAATTCTATTGGATTGACTTCAGATACAATAACCTTGTTATTAATATTTCTAGAGGTTGGATGGTAGTAGCTAAATTAATGTTAGTATTAAATGTATTATTAATTTAACAACAGTGTTATTATGAGAAGATATAATTTGCAAGAGATTTTTTTGTGTTTGAAAAACCTATCCTAACCTTATGTGAATTAATTATAGAGTAATATCTAGAATTATTTGGAAAATTCCTAGCATAGCTTGACGAAACAGCAGTGGGAGATTAGATTTAATTTGTCTCCCGTAAGGAATTATTAACCAAATATTTTTACTAGTATTCATAGCGTAATTACTTTTGAAGGTGTTATATTTACTTTTAGATCGGTAATAGGGGAATAAATAAGGGTTATCTGCCTTCATTCGCTTTGTATCGGTGCGTAAGTTATGTTTGTTATCAATAATTCTTTTACGACTAGAAATCTTATCTACATTATTGAATTTCTACATTGATTCTGCTCAGTCTAATTGTAAATTCAATAATGTAGATATGTATCAATAGCGTTCTGTCTATCGCTATACGAATCCATCATTTTTTGCTAAAATGTCGTATTGACAAGTTTCGTTTTTTCACTTTCCCGAAGAGAAGATTGCATTGTTTATACCTTTTATTCTTTTGAATAAGTATCAGTGGAATTTTTGAAACATATGTAGAAAGAAAAAATACTTGTTTAAACCTGCGTTGACTCCATTTTTTATTCCTATATATATATATATACATATACACACAATACACACATACAATGAGCTTCTTTTTGCTTCCATCACAAGGTTTTGGTCACCCCCAACGTTATAGTAGAAGTCACTTGTCCAAAGTTTCATGCACTGGAGATGAACCTCGTACCATCTTACTGGGAAACAAACTTTAAATGACACAGACACACTTGTCCCTAAGCGTTTAACCTTCATGTTGATCAGACCTATAACAAAAGGAATTTTATCCATGGCCATCTCATCATTTCAGATGATGAATGTATCTCAGGTTGAATTATGCAATATGCCTTTTAAAATTTAAAGATGCAAGAATTTGAATTGAGAAAGAGTAGACTACTATTTATTGCAGGTCAAACACTTAACTAAATTATTTCTCAATAGTTATTTCCCTTGCTGCAAAGATTTACTCAAGATGTGCAGGAATTCCATTTTCTCACACAGAAATGAAAATTTAAGCTGTATTTAGCATCAGTTTAGTTGTGTAGCATGGAAAAAAATAATTTATCAAAACATTGATGTAATGTATAGCATTTAAGTAGTTGGAGATCATTTTAAATGGTAATTACTTGACCTCATGTAAACATGTGAGATTTAAATATTTGCAAATTATATGGCAAAGGGTGTGTACATATGAGATACTTAACTCCTTATAATCATGGAGAGATGTAAGAATATAGCAATGTGGGATATTTAAGTGGAAATATATGAAGCATTTATTGCTATGTAATCACAAGGTATTAGAGATATCAGCAGCTCAACCAACAAACTTCTTAATGTATTTGGTGCTTAAAGTATTGGACAGATCAGATCATGTACAGTTAGCATTTCATTTGTCATTGGATATCTCACATTAATCACTGCTTTTGTGACACACAATCTGGAAAACGTGGTAATTCTATATTAGAATAAAGCGATTTCACTTAACAATCACCAGAAATGGCAGAAGTTTCCTTAGCTAGAAACTAAGTGCTAATTAATCTTACACTATCACACAAGTACATCTCATAAATACATGTTAAATTTAAGAAAAGCATCAGCACGCTTATAAAAGTGCATTATCTTCAGTAATTTTACAGAGAAAGGACAATAACAATTGAAGGCTTTTGAAGTTTAATTAGAATCAAAAATATTTTAACCCTGTGAAGTGTTTCATTTTATATTATGCTTATATATATATAGGCACAGGAGTGGCTGTGTGGTAAGTAGCTTGCTTACCAACTACATGGTTCCGGGTTCAGTCCCACTGCATGGCACCTTGGGCAAGTGTATTCTATTCTAGCCTCAGGCCGACCAAAGCCTTGTGAGGGGATTTGGTAGACGGAAACTGAAAGAAGCCTGTCATATATATGTATATATATATATATATATGTGTGTGTGTGTGTGTGTGTGTCTGTGTGTATTTGTGTGTCTGTGTTTGTCTGCCCAACATCGCTTGACAACCGATGCTGGTGTGTTTGCATCCCCGTAACTTAGCAGTGCAGCAAAAGAGAGCAATAGAATAAGTACTAGGCTTACAAAGAATAAGTCCTGGGGTCGATTTGCTCAACTAAAGGTAGTGCTCTAGTATGGCCACGGTCAAATGACTGAAACAAGTAAAAGAGCAAAGAGTATATATATATATATATATATATATATATATATCAACAATTGAGGGTAAAATTAATTAATTATTAATCAATTTCACCAAGTATTCAGTATGCAAAGGGACCATTCAAGGCGAATTCAAATTATTACATTATATAAAAGGGCTTAGTAAAATAAATTACTTTGCCGCATACTGAACTCATTAGAAATAGTAGCTAAAAAATACTTTTTTAAAACTATTTCTAATACTTAAAGAAAACCTCTCTCATATAGTGTTTGCTCAATTCAACTCACAAAAGTATGGGGGTAAAGACATTAAAAAATCAAATGCAAAGGTTATTTGAGAACGTACGTTTCAAGATTAGTCAACTCGACATTTCTATCATCAGCTCAGAACTCCTTGGTTTGGATTTGAAAACACTGAAAGTGGGAGCATACCCTTTCGGCTTCTTATCGCTTCTGAAGATCTGCTCGAAACTAACAGTGCCAGCAAACTCAAATATGCAAGCGAAGAATTTCTGCTCTCCCCTTTCCACCAGCGTGGGTTAAAATCAGTAAACACTTTTCTTTAAGTATTTTCTTTAAGTATTAGAAATAGTTTTAAAAAAGTTTTTTTAGCTACTATTTCTAATGAGTTCAGTATGCGGCAAAGTAATTTATTTTACTAAGCCCTTTTATATAATGTATATATATATATATATATATATATATATATATAATATATATATATATATAATTATGAATATCATTGCTTATATATCTCAGATTATAAAATTCTACAATCATTTATATTCTAAATGATATTCAACAGTGGGTGGTGGTGAACGATTATCTTCCTGCTCATAACTTCAATAAATTCTTACATCCTGGTTGAATGCCATGTATCTTTTCTTATTCTCAACCAATTTAACCTACATTTCTCTTGAACTTAGTCGAAGTACATGCACCTTTTCTTGACATTTCCATTGCTTTTTCCACTTAATCTCTGAACCAAATATCACTTCAGTGACAACGTCTATCCATGAGTTAGTTCCTTAACCTTCAACATTTTCCGATCTATATTAACTACATCAATTGTATTCAATCATCAAAATTCAACTACAAAAATCTCCAGTATATTGCATGATGGTATTCTTCAAATATTCAATCAAAAATGAGAGCAAATGAACTGTCTTATTCTGTTCTGCTTTGCAAATAATATCAATAAATTTGTCTAACATCAATTAATTTAGAATATTAAGTGTATGAAGTATATATACACCTGTATATACTTCCCATCCGTAGACTGTTTCTAATTATATGTTATATAGGATGTGTACTTCAAGGCAATATTTACATGTTGGCTGTAGAAAAGTAAGCAATATAACCTCAAGGAACAGTGCTTAGACCTAGGTTGTGTTATTTGCTTATTTCCTTCTAAATAACATCTACTAGCAAAATCTCAATTACACAAGTACAGGGTGTCTAAATTCTCTGGTGTGTTGACATATTGTCAGCAGTTAGCTTTACACACACACATACTCATGAGACACACATACACACATATACTCATGTATAGGTGCAGGTGTAGCCATGTGGTATTAAGTTTGCTTTTCAACCAAATGGATCTCGATTCAGTCCCACTGCATGGCACCTTGGGCAAGTATCTTCTGCATGTGACTTGAGCTGACCAAAGCTTTGTGAGTGGATTTGGTAGAAAAAAGACTGAAATAATCCTATCATGTATATATATACATATATATATATATATATATATATATATATATATATATATATATATATATATATTAGGGCGGCGAACTGGCAGAGACATTAGCACGCCGGGCGAAGTGCTTCGCGGTATTTCGCCCGTTGCTACGTTCTGAGTTCAAATTGTGCCGAGGTCGACTTTGCCTTTCATCCTTTCGGGGGTCGATTAAATAAGTACCATTTGTGCACTGGGGTCGATATAATCGACTTAATCCCTTTGTCTGTCCTAGTTTGTCCCCTCTGTGTTTAGCTCCGTGTGGGCAATAAAGAAATATATATATATATATATATATAATATATATATATATATATATATATATATATATATATATATATATAATATATATATGGTCATTCAATATGTGACTGCGTGTGCATTGTTGGCG